>NC_047659.1:94402526-94735026 GCF_011762505.2 Arvicanthis niloticus | reverse complement strand
AATGCCCCTAACATTATTATATTCTCAAATTCCTTATCACACGTTTTGTAACTTAGTAAAGAAATTCTTCTATCTACATTAGTCTGAAAGAGACAAGTAGATGCATATAAGCTCTTGAAAACTATACTCAACTATGGACACAGGTATGTGTGAAATAGAAATGTAAGTTTAGGCAATTTTTTTTTGTTGTTGGTTGTTTGTTTTGGTAAAAGGGAAATAGTGTTTAGTGGGCACATTATTTCCTTCCTTTCCCTTTCCATCTTCTACACTCATTTTTTAGAATTACATTTCAACCAACAGTGGATAAAATAATATATAGGCATCAGTGTACCATATCAACAAGCCAGTAGAGAAGACACATACACATCACACTCAGTCCTGCAGGTCTTTACAGGCACAGAGACTTACCCCACACAATGGCACCCGTATTTGGTTCATTACCCATGGCATTTAGGGACTTCAGAGGGAGCCATTTTTCCTCTGAGGCTTCTGAATAATGATAGCTTTTCTATGCTTTAAGACAGCCATGTAAAGCAAGAATAAAAAAAATTTACTTAATGCATATTTTAAAGTTGTATGATTTCTATTCAAGTTATAAAGAAGATGAAAATAAATATGAATGAAAAATAAAATACTCCACTACTTTTTGAAATACTAAAGAATTTTTTCTGGGATCCTTTTATGCAAATGAGAGAAACAGGGAGGGAAAACCAAAAAGAGGGGGACATCTGTGTGGAAACCGAAGCCCAGAAATACGTGCATGAGAAGTGTAGCAGGATAAGCAAAGGTGGCATGACAATTCTGCTTCTAAATATAGCTGTAGCCATACTGAGAGCGAACAGATATGACAGAGAGAGTGATGCTATCAAAGCAAAGCAATTTATGTCACGAAGAAACTTAGCTACAATGATTTCTGAGACAGATGTTACGAAGAAAAAAGTAGATAACTTCTTAAACTACACTGTTATATTTAAGAAAAATGAAAATTATGAAATAAACCAGTGGCAGTTTGCAAAATACAAAGAGCAAAGGGTTTGGCAAAGTAATTTTGTATATCTCAGTGTTAGTCTTTGTGGAAGGAAAGTGTGGTTGAATGAAGGTGCAAGGTGTTCAAAGCCATCATGACCAATTGGTACAGGGTATTGTGGGATGGGAAGCAGAGCGTCAGGAAACCATTGAGAAGCTGTTATTCCATGAAAATATTCATCATGATGATCAATGAGATGATAATGGGGGAAGATCTGTAGCTTTCTATCATTCTCAGGACAAGAAGAGATATCCTACGTGGGATACCAGAACACAGGGGAAACTGAGGTTGAGGGTAGGGTGTAATTATGGGAGAAACTCTCCACAAATAAAAGTCAATGTTAAACAAGTAATATGAAGTTAAAATGCCTCAAACCCAAACTGTGCTGGTTAACACTGTCACTTAGGAAACAAACCTTGGAGCATGCCAATGAGAGATTGTATTCATTAGGCTAATAAAAGGTAGAAAGGCCACCCTAACTGTGCTATCACTACTGCATGGCTAGGGTACTATACCGTGTAAGTAGGAGAAAGCAAGTTCTGTACTAACATCCTGTTCTCTTTCTCTTTGCTCCTTGACTGGGGACTGTGCTCAATTGCTTCAAGCTCTTGCCACCATTAGTTCTCTGCCATGAAATACTACATTGTCAACCCAAGAACCTGAATCCCCACCCACTCTTCCTTCTTTCCTTCCTTCCTTCCTTCCTTCCTTCCTTCCTTCCTTCCTTCTGGAATTTTCTTTTGTCAAATATTTTGTAACACTTATAAAACAAATAATAGATTGGCCTAGTTCAAATCCTTGCTATATTAGATCAATATACAAATATAGCTTAACAGAAGAAAAATTGTGACCAGTTCCAGGCCAAAACACAAAAAACTACTTAACCCACTCTCAGCCATGAAACCAAACTATAAGAATTAAATAAATATGAGAACAAATAAACCAATACCAAGAGAGCAACTAGTCAAGAGAATAAAACTCTGAGACCAACTAGATATTGAAACTAATAGAAAAACTTAATAATTGTGATATATGTTAAAGACACATGCACTTGTGTGTGTGTTGTGTATGTATATGTGCATGCATCTCTGTGTGTGTGTGTGTGTGTGTGTGTGTGTGTGGGAGGGGTTAATTTGAATTATTCCACATGCAGGGGATACTGTTTTCTCCAATAGTCATAGAATTTTAGCAAAATCATAATGCCAGTCAAGGGATATCTCTTTTTAAGTTATTGGTCAAGGGTGAGGATTTGCCCAAAGACTCTCAAAACAATACAAGCAATTCCCATTGCTCTTAATTGCCTGACAGATATTGAGTGTCAAACACTAATATTGAAGACACCATCTACTTCAGTCACAGGATTTGGAGAAATGGACTGGTAATGACCTAGAAGCCTCTTCCCTGATGATTAGTTCTTATAATGCTGGAAGGTACTGTGAAAACGGCCAAAGGCAAACGTTATCACCAATCCTACCAAGCTGCAAATCCCAGAAACAGCAATAATGACAGGTCTGACCAGATGTGCCCTGAAGTACAATAATGAACCAATTGCTTGATAATAAATAGCTTCCTGAATGGACTTAAGGTCCACATAATAGGAAGAAACTCACGCTTGGTACTATGGACATATACAAAAATCAATAGCTAGAGCAGTTGTAGACCATAGAGGAGAACCTACTACTGTCATTTTTCTAAGTTACCATAAGTCCCAACAGTTTTCTAAATACTTATCACAATGCACACATATAAGTGCAGCTCTCATACCTGATCAAAGTCCGTCTGTCTGCAGTAGACAGAAATTATTAAAGAGAATGCACAATTGACCAGATGTAGAGAATAAGGGATTTTGCAGTGCCTAATTATAAGCCGGGAATCTATAACATAGTATTCATATCCAAGGCTCAGGGAACATCATGGAAGACAGAGTAAAAATATTTTAAGACCAAGAGAACCAGGAAAAATGCTGTAAGAGCATCTTCTGGACCTTATAAGGATGTTCCACCCATGAACCCTTAAAATACAGTTGTACAGTTGCCCAGAGAAGGCCACACAAGTTGGCATGCTAATATGGCTGAAAAAATGTTCATAATGCCCCACCCACAGCTGAAGACCTCAGGGCAGTCAATAATTGCTGAGGGAGTGAGAGTTTTTATTTAGGGGAAAACCACTCATTGATTATTCAAGCCCAAGAGGTCACCTCTAAATCCACCTATATATGGGTAATACCAAATGTATCAAGTATAATATATAGAGATGGGGTAGCATGTATGTGGCAGAATTTGTAGAAAGAAACAGGGAAATGGATGTAAGTATAGTATAATCATTATGAGTTTCTCAAAAATTAAAATAAAATACACAGTTAGAAATATAATAGCTCAAATGAGCAATGAAGAATTTCAATGAAACAATTAAAGTATTTAAAATGCTGAATAAAAGTATTGAGGTAGATTTTAAAGTAGACTTGAAATAATCTTTCAATACTCCAACCAACACATGCAGAAAAAGGTATGGTGATACAAACTTGAAGTCCCAGCACTCAGGAGTGCTGGGACTTCAAACTATATTTCCAGGTCCAAGAGATCATATTCCTTCTTTTATACTCCATGATCAAGAAGCTTGCATATTCGAACATATGTGTGTTCTCTCTGTCTCTGTTTCTGTCTCTGTCACTGTGTCTCTCTCCTTACACAAATACACACACAAACACACAGAGAGACAGAGAGAGATAGAAAGACAGAGAGGGAGAGAGACAGAGACAGAGAGACACTGAAAAACAAAGGCAGACAACGACAGAGAGACAAGTTGATGGTCAACCTTGGCTACATAGTGAGTCTGAAGCTAACCTGGACTATGTGAGACTCTGTCTCAGAAAAACCAAAAATAAATAAAATAAATATACACAGCTCAGAAAAGACTCATCAAGTGAGTTTGATTGATAGCGCCATTAAAAATATGTATTTAAATATGTTTTAAAAAGTAATGAGAAAGCAAAAGAGTTCCCAAAGTTGTGGGCTTTCTGTTTACAAACAGTCTAACATACAAGCGTTCAATGTCATTGTTTTGGGGGCATCCCCAACAAGACAGCAATGCCTGTGGTTTGATAAATATATCACTCCACAAATGGTTGCAGGAAAGTAGTATCTGCTTTATTTCATGTGAATAACCACTGATATGGTGGAAACCTATCAACTGTGATTGGTTAGTCCATTACCTAGGATTGGATAGTGAGAGCTCATACCACCAGGTAGAAGAAACCCATTAAAAGATATGTGGAGAGTGCAGACTCATCCATAGGCCAGTTACTGGCTACTCACACTTCTTCAGAATTCAGTATTCTGACTTCAAGAGTGTGGTGTGCCATGCTTCTTATTTAGAAGTGTTGTGTGCCAAGTACAGTGACCACCAGGTCATGTCTGAATTTTCTCCTACAATTCAAAATACTAAAGAAAGAGAAGAGGAACTGGAGAGATGGCTTAGTTTGTAAAGTGCTTGCTTAGCAAACATGAAGATATGAGTTGGGTCCCCAGAACCCACAGAAAAATAATGGGCAAGGTGATGCATGGTGATGCATGCTGAGGAAATGGGAGGATCCCTGGGACTCACTTCCTAGCCAGCCTAGCATAGTTGGTGATCCTTGGTTAATGAGATCCTGTTCATAGGTATTAGAAAGAATTCTGAAGGTGACTTCTAAAGTTGTCTTCTAGCTTTCTCCCCCCCCTGCCATCTCACCTCTCTCTCTCTCTCTCTCTCTCTCTCTCTCTCTCTCTCTCTCTCTCTCACACACACACACACACACACACACACACACACACAAAGAGAGAGAGAGTCACAAGAATGAAAAATGAAAGGAAGAATAATATTCGAAGATACAGTTGTTAGTAGCACTCTCACAAATAATCAAGGATATCAAAGTAAAGACTACATCAAGAGATCACTCAGCTAAGCAACCATACAAAAGTGACTTACACATTATATTCCAAGTGCTGTGGAGAAAAAGAGCAGGGAGGCCTTAGAAAAAGACAGGAAAGAAATCCATCTGGCACAAACAGTTGAAAAGCATCTCTACCAAACACATGACAGTTCTCATTAAAGACAGAGAGCTGAATGACAACAGAAAATGCTGAAAATACAAACTCCAGAATCCAGGAAGAATATCCAGAGAAAGCAATCTAGCAAAGTTTAAAAAGAGAAGAAACAAATATCACTTTAGAAAAAAAATCCCAAGACTGAAACATGTTATAACATTACAAATGCATCTATAGCCAACATCAGTATACCTAAAGAGGAAAATTAATTCTAAGTCTGAAAGTAGAGATGGGTTGCAACATAACAGTGTTCAAGCTTCCAGTGTCTCACTTTCAGCAGGGAGTAGATTTCATGAAAAATAAACACACCTGATATCATGAACAAAGCCATTAACCCATGGTTGTAGAGGTCAAAGACCCTGAGTTGCTGGTATGGGTTCAGCATATATGTATCAGTGTGTTTGATACATCACATAAATGGGCTTAAGTACAGAAATCATGTGACCATTTCCTCTAGCTGTAATAAAGGCTTTTGAAAAAATTATCCCATCTTTTCATGACAAAAGCTTAGCTGAGGTGAAGAATAAAAGATACTTACCTGAACATAATAAAAGCAATATATGTGACAAGCCTACAGCCAACATCATGGTAAATGGGGAAAAAAATCTCAAACCACTTTCACCAAAATCAAATTAAGACAAAGGTATCCACTGATAATCTAGCTCAATGCTATGATTAGATTCTTAGTGGCAGTGAAAATAAGTAACCAAAAAGGAAACAAATAGGAAAGTAAGATGTCAAAGCATCATATAACTGACAAACACTTCAAGGAGATGGTAGGCTTAAAATTAACATAGAAAAATCAATGGTCTTCCTTTGTGACAATTAAAAAGCATGCCAAGGGAAGGGGGCATGGAAAGGAGAGCCTTCATAGTTATTATAATTATATGAAGTATTTTGAATAAAGCTAGGCAAGTACATGCTGTCATTCTACACTGAAAACCTTAACGCATTGAGCAAAGTGAAGAAGTTTCTGTGCTCACAGATTGGATGAGTTGATTCTGTAAGTACAGGCATCTTTTTAAAAGTTACTACAGATTCAATGCAATCCTTATTAGGCCCCTTTCATCATTCATGTAGGTAGGACTTTTTTCTTTAATTATAAAGCAGTATGAAAACTTTAAATACCAAAAACAAAAAGATAATGCTGGAGGTCTCTCTATATCCGATTTCAAATCACTATAGACCCACATGCTATTGCCACAAAAATAGGCACATGAATCACTGAAATAGGATGGCAGATCCAGATATGAACTCATGCATCTGTATTTATGTGACTTTGACGAAATTGCCCAAAACTACAGTTAGAAAATTCAGCCTCTTCACTAAATCATTCTGAAAAATATAGAAATCATCATATAGGACAATAAAATTAATAAACCTAACTATCACTGAATTTAAAACCAAAGGTATCAGAGACCTCAGTAAAAGATCTGAAACCTTTAAACCACTAGAGGGAAAAATATAAAATATCAAAATATACAGGGAGTTTCTTTTGCTATAACATTTTATTATTCGTGAGTTTCAGGAATGTATTTTAATTTTATTCACACTCTTCTCCAAACCTCTCACTCATCCACCCTCCCGATTCCCATCTACCTCTAAACTCCACCCAAGTTGGAGTTCCCTTATTTTTCCTACATAGAATCTAGTTTGTGTTACACAAATACTTTGGGGAGTGGAATTTTCTCCCGAGTGTGGGTCACCTAACAGGGGTCACCTCAACAAAGTTGTTCAATAAATAAGGCCAATAAATGATAAATGGGACATATTTAAAAGTTTCTCTGCAACAAAGGAAACATAATTGGATAAGGGTACAGCCTTTCAGAGAGAATTGACATCCATATATATGAAAGAACATACACACACACACAATTGAACAAGAAATCAATCAATCCAACCAATATATGGGTTAGTGGGATAAATGGCCAGGTTTTCAAAGGTGAAATACAGATGACAATTAAACCCAGGAAAACTTCAGGAGTATTACAGAATTCTTTCTTTTTTCATAATTATGATCACTAAGAAAACAACAAATAAATACTGATGCATATGTAAACAATGAATGTCTTTATGCTCTAAGCTAAAGAGACTGTAAGTCAATCTAGCCAGTATAGAAGTAAGGATAAAAATTCGTCAGAAAATTAAGACTGGATCTTCTAGGATATCTTGCCCTCCCTCTCTTGGCCTTACTTATCCTACAGACACTAAGAGAAAACACCACAGAGACACTTGCACTTCAGCATTTGCTGCAATACTGTTTACAATAGTCAAGTTATAGAATTAGCCCTGGTATCCAATGGCAGAGGTGTGGATAAACAAAATGTGATGTATACACAGTGGAATTTATAGCCATGAAGATGTAAGAAGATTGGTTGTTTGCAGAAAAAAATGAATATGACTGAAGGTTATTGTGTTGAGTGTTTTAGTCAAGTTGGTGTCACAAAAGAAATAAATCTCAATTATGTATTTTCTCTAATTCATGTATCTAATTTTTATAGTTAAAGTGATTTACAAACATAAGACAATTGTCTAGATAACCAGAGGTAACAAAAGACGTGCCTTGGGGCAATAAACAGAAGGTTAAGGTCATGGTGGGTAATGTATTCAATATATATTTGTATAAATTTTAGACATGAAAGAGAAGAAGAAAGGTATGTTGAAAAGTTGAGACCAAGAAGGTTTAAAGATGGGTAGGTGAGAGTTAGTGAAACATATGAAGATCTGTGCATCACAACTAATTCCCATTAGGAGGTACCTACCATAGAAGACTCATGCACAAACTGAACAACACACTGAGCTTGAGTTGATTAATAGGCATCAGCCAATCCATCCCTGGGCACTACATTGCTAGTATACATTTCTGAGCTCTGAGATAGTGTTATGAGGATGCCCATGTGTTGGTCAAACTAAACACCAGAGCCTATCATCCTCCAAGGCTGATCTTAGCCCAGCATAGAATGCTAGAGACTGACAGTAGCAGAAGCAACTCTGTATAGCTTATATAAATAGTCTCTGTGGAATACACCAAAGCCATCTGATGACAAGCTGATTAGAATGGACAGCATCTTCTCTGACAGCTTCCAATAGCTTAGAGAACATTTCATACGTATATATCTTGGAAACTTTGCCTCGAAGAGTTCTATATTATAGCATGGAAAGTATGAAGGTTGTAAAATGTTCATGGGATATATAGTGAAGTTCTTTCTTATATATTGTAACTGAATACAAGTATCCTACTGGGAAGTCATAGAAAGAACCTCTTTAAGGACATTAATCATGCATTGGTTGAGATGATAACCTGAAAGCATAGAATAAAGTCTTCAGGACACATTAACCATAAATTAAGTGCTTTGTTATTTGTAGGTTGAAGGAAAAACTATGGGTATCAACATTGTGCTCCTAGAATTGATCTAAGATAGCATTCACTACCATTAGGGGTAATTGTTCCTGATCTTTAAGAGTTAATAAGAACATGGTTGGATCAAGATGATACACTAAAAAAAACTTCTTATTTTCATACTTGGATTGAATGAAAAAATGAATAATTGCAGCAACTGTAGTCTGAGAAGGGTATGCTATTCTATGTCCCATATCCAGCAGCTTAAGGATCCGAATACACATACCCAATGAGCCATTTGAAATAGGAGAAAGACTGACCAAGTACAAGTGGAATCTAAAAAGGATGGTGGGGGAAATACATTGAAATACCTTTGGAACATCTCTCTGTCTCTCCATCTCAGTCTCTCTGTCTCTATTTCTCTGTCATTCTCTCTGTCTCAATTTATCTGTCTGTCTCTGTCTCTGTCTGTCTCTGTCTCTCCGTCTATGTCTATGTTTCTTTCTGTGTGTGTGTGTGTGTGTGTGTGTGTGTGTGTTTGATGGTAGTTTTACTAACCCAGGCACCAAGAGTAAGCCAGAAACTGGAGATCTAGTTCCCAGATGGAGCATACTACCTGAGGAAACAAGGAGACTCTGTCCCTCTTCTGCCTCTAGAGAAAGCCAGCCTTCAGTTCTTGGGGATAACACCCAACATTAAGGAGATGCTTTTGATGAGATTGTCTTCCCTACACAGAGTGGCTAGAAGTGACTAATTGATTTGTGGGTGATACAAAGAACTATTGTGCCTTTTGTGCATTTAGTTTATGATGTTCTAAAGGGCTACTGCAGAGGTCCAAAGTTGACCTCTCTAATCTGTAGCCTGCACTTTTGTCTTAGGTTCAACTACCATGTAGGCAAACTTTTTATTGTAAAATTGTATTGTTTATAATAAATTGTAGACAATTTATATTGTTTCCAATACATCATATATAGCACATATAATATATATATATATATCCAAAACATTGCTGCTTCTCTATTGCAAAGTCCACCTCAGAAATGCCACCTAAAACCACAGGTTTTATTAGTTATGTGATTAATCTTTAAACTCAGTAAATCTTGGTTTTGATGTGTCATGGAGAAAGGTCATAGGGAGCTCTAAAGGTGCGAAAGATGACTGAGAGACTGTGACAAACAGGCACTGGTAACTCTTCTCTTATCAAATGCTTCCACCTGCCACCAACACTCTGAAATACGTTGGTAACCAATGTATCAGAATAAACAGCCTGACAACCTTCACCAGGGGTTTATTTATTTGTCATTTTTCTTTATATTTCGAGACACAATTTTGAAAAAAAAAAACTATAGAACATAGTGGGAACTGCTTTATTTTTAAAATTTAATGTCAAAATCCGTCTCTCTGCATTTCAAAACCAGACCCAGTAATTGATAGACTGAATGAATAGAAGAGTATTGGTAGTCCCAAAGAAACATAAGATGCCTTCCCATCAATCTATATCAGATGGGATACACTTGAAGCCAAATAAAATTCGAAGCATTTACCTTGACTCTGACCTTCAATATGAAACTGAGGATGGACAAAGCCCTCGAAAGAAATTAGGAACACATGAAGAAGTAGAACTCTGTCTAAGCAGAAGAATCCATATTTCTATGTCATTAATTATAGATCTGTGAAACTTAAAAGAAAGTTTTAAGGATATTTCCTAAAGTGGAGAATGAGTTTTATTTAGCATCTGATGTAGGAGGTGATTTTTTTCCCTAAGTTAAATACAAGAAAATTCTGACAAGAAAATTAAAGGCCACTTGGTGAATGTCTTGTCAAAGGACATAAAGAATATAATAACATTCCATAGGAGTTCTTACAGAACTTGTTGGGTTCATAGCAGTTAGGAGTTTTAAGACTCCTTCAATATTAGAAACTGAAAGGGATACAGATGTATTCATTCACAGGAGATGGTACCTGGAGGTAGCCTTCTTGGGTTTCTGTCAATGGCATTAGGCTTGTTGGCTCCGGTGGGCAATCCAGGGCTTCTTTTGTTAGTTTTATGACTCTGTACAATACTAGGAATCAGAAAGTTCTTCAAGTCATCTTGCCAGTGTTGCCAGTGACCTGTGACACTAGGGAGCAAGACCGAAACACAGATAATACTGCAATTCAACAACTATAAGTAGTTCACAGGCAGATTTTAGCATCAACATTTTTACATTGCTGAAAAATAATTCAGAAGCCATGCTTTACCTTCATTTACAGTGAAGTGACTGAGCTTTGTGGGGAGGGGATGAAGAGAAAGTAATTATGGTTTAAAATAAGCAATTCCGAAGTTAAGACAACAATTGGTTGTTGTCAGAGCTATTTATAGCTGCTGTGAGCTTCTTTCCTGCAGTTTCCTTCACTTTCCATAATTTTTTTCTACCTTTCTCAGAACATAGGAAATGTTATCTCATAGGTTATATTTTCCTTTGTGTCTCATTGGTCAGAGTTATACTGCTTAAACATGCTCAAAAGCAAAACTGGAATGGTAAGTAAATGATCACTCCATCTCTCAGTATTAAGAAGGGAAATGGAGTCTAGCATCACCTTGGACCACACAGAACTGGATGCTGTAAACAATGAAGTAGAGTATATTTTTAGAGACTTGTTAAGGTGTGAAATAAAAGATTATCGGTCTTCAAATTGGTTGTTTTTATGGGCTGAATTCTCTCCTGTTTAAAATTATATGTTAAAATCTAACCCTGCCTTTGAAAATGCAATTCAGAGACCTACAGCCAGACATGCGCAGAGAGTTAGTAGATGTATCTATCAAAATTCCTCACTCATGGCTTAAAGAACCCTGCAGAGGAGGAGGAGAAAAAAAAAAGAGTAAGAGCCAGAGTGGAAGGAGGACACCAAGAAGACAAGGCTCTCTAAACACAGCAGAACCCAGGCACACATGAACTTGGGCTGTATCAGCATGTACAGCACCTGCACAGGCCTGCATCAAATGGGGACCTGGAACTAAAAAAAGAAGTAGACACTTGTACCCATCCATAACCCAGAAACTATATCCAATTGATATAATAGTTCATAAAAGAAAAATTAATTTTCTTCAAAGAGTCTCACTAGGGATACAAACCACACTTGAGGGCAAGTCCCACACCCAACAGTAGATGGCCAACACAAAATGAACTCAATGGCATTTTTGAAAGTTCTTTGTCTCATAATTTTTGTCATGGTATTTTCTTTTTGGTTTCCAGTTTGGTGATTTTTAGGAACCCTGTGTGTGTGCAGACATGGATGTCTTTTTGTCTATATAATTTCATTGTGGTATTTTGGTTGGTGAATTTTCTTCTTTTTACTTGTTTTGTCCTATCCCTAATTGTATATCATTGTTTTCTCTTATCTTGTTTTATTATTACTCTCTAGATGCTTATCTGTTTTCTTAGGAGAGACAGAAATGATATGGAATTGTTTGGAGAGTGAAGGATCTCAGAGTAGTTGGGGGAGAAGAACAGTAATTAGAACATATTGCATGAAGAAATCTACTTTCAATGAAAGTAAAAAAAAAATGAAGTTGTATCTTGAGTTATAGACATTTAAGGACATCTAATTAAGGTCATGTGAATTCATTAGTGTGTACACCGTTCCACGAGGACTAGATGTAGCAGTGAAGACACAGATGTATACACAGATTGCAACAGCGTCATGGGGTGAAGACAGAAATCATCAAACCAAGAAGTTAGAACTTGATTTCTCCAAAGAAATCCTCTCTTCACAGTTTGACCTTGGGTAGCTATCCTCCACTCCTTTTGGGAGTCTATTCACACTTTGACCTTGGGTGGCTATCCTCCACTCCTTTTGGGAGTCTATTCACATTTTGACCTTGGGTAGCTATCCTCCACTCCTTTTGGGAGTCTATTCACACTTTGACCTTAGGTGGCTATCCTCTACTCCTGTTGGGAGTTTCTTCTCACTTTGACCTTGGGTGGCTATCCTCCACTACTATTAGGAATATCCATGATGTGCATTATTCCTCTGTTGCTTGCTTGTGGTAAATCTAGTAAACTAATACGAGTTGGTGCCTGCTTAAAATCCAACTGTCCCTGGGTTTGCCTTGACGCCATACAATCTAAATGTGGTCAAAACACTCACTGCAGAAGAGTTAATCTTACTTATTTTCCTCATTTTTTATATGAGATGGTAAATAACATTCTCTTCCAATTAGACTCTGAGCCAGAACATTCAAAGTGATTTTATGAGAAAATATTGTAATGAGTTGTTCTAACTTTAAATAGCTTAAATTCTAACTTGATGATACGCCAGAATTTGTTGCTTTCATGCATAGAAGAGCAGAATGCAGGATTAGCGCCTCTAAGTGTAACTGTAGCACATGGAGTAGGAACTTATTATTTCAGGGTTTAAGCTCAGCTGCCAATACTCAGAACAATGGGTTTTGATTTTGTTAGGACTTAGTTTCCCCCTAATTTTCATTTTTATGCACTTGTAATCATGGTGCATCAAATACATAGGGGCATGTGCAAATCCTAAGTGTACAGATTGATTAATTTTCTCAACTGAACACATCCAGATATGACTGTTCATACATATATCTCTGAAATAATAATCCCCCCAAATTCTCCCAAACTACTTAACCCACATCCAAATAAAACACCTCTCCAGCTGCAAAGATACATTTTAAAAAAAAAATTGTGGCTTTGTGTTTGTATATATGGATGTATATTAATGTGTATGGATACCCATGTAGGTCAAGATTATAAGGTACCACTGGAGTTGGAGGTATAAACAATTGTAAACCTTCAAATATGTGTGCTGGGAACTGAAGTCAGATTCCCTTATATACTCTTAACCACTAAGCTATTTCTCAGACCCTTTGACTAATTTCTAATGGTTGTCTATCTTTTAGTATCTTGTAAGATATATTGGCATGTGGTGTGTAAGAATTCCTCACTGGTTATATTACACTTTCTTATATTTATTTAATATTATCAATTTTTGGTGGTACCTTTTGAAAAATAAAAGTTATTTTAAGTTCTTTAAATTTATTTTAATATGCTCCAACTCTTCTGTTTTTCATTAGACGTTTTATCTTCACCTAATTCAAAATCATAATGTTGTTCTATTTTGCATACTTTTGCATTTATAGCTGCAATTAAATTTGTGCATCCTTTAGGTAGAGAGTACTTTGTTCACATATGGCTATAATAATATCAAAATAATTATTGCATACTTTCTGTTCTTAATACTAGTTTCGACAATAGTAATAAGCAAGAATTTGTGCCGTTCTTCATTCTCTGTAGTGTAGACATGCTTAGTATTTGTGAAACTAGTTATACTAGTAAGTGTGTGCACCTCACAGCCTCTAATAGCTAATGTTACTGGCCATTCCTGTAACTTCATTGCCATTCCATCTGTAAGTTTTTCAGTTTTGTAGAAAGATTTTTATTTGGTGATGTGACCTTATTAATTCTTACGGGATCCTTCTGTGTATATATTCTTTTAATCTTATACTTGATTTTCTGTGAAGACCACAATTGAAAAAGGTTGATTAAAATCAATTATTTGAAACTGTATGGTTTTATCTTTTGTGGTTTCCTTTCAAAAAACATCTTAGTTTCACACTGATATTTTTGTATATGCTTGGTTTACAGTTTTACAACATCTGTATATACTTCCAGCCAACTTAACACATAACAAATTAAGCTTAGAGGTTTGTTTATTTTACATAATTGCCCATTTCTAAGTTCCTTTGATTGTAATTATTTACTATTTCTCTCAAATGACCTTTGATAGAATCAAATTTGTTGACTGTGTTTTCCAAATTGGTTCTTTCAATATTGTTTTTATTTCCACTTTAATTTTAGAATCACCCTGTCAATTTTTACCAAGGTCAACTGTGATTTGCATTGATGTTGCTCTGAATCTAGAGCTCTCTTCAGGGGGAAATTGTCATCTTTAATGTCATTTGTCTTTTAATTCACAAACATGGCAAAGCTCTTCATTTGTTTAGGTCCTCTTTACTTTTTGACAAGAAATATTTTTATAGTTTTTAATGTATGTTACTTGTAGCTTGGATATGGTTTATATGTGTTCCCAAGGATTTCATGTGTTGAAGCTAAATCTCCATTGTGAGAAACCGAGAAGATTAAATATTTTCATTTATTTTTTATAAATCAATAAGGTAGGTTTACTACAATATTTTCTCATATATATTTATGTATATACTACATATACATACACCCATAAATATGTATGATATAACATATATATATCACATATGCATATAAAATACCCAACATATTTATAATATATTGTCATTGTAATCTTTTGTTCTCTTCCTCCTCCTACTGATTCCTTTTCTTTTTTTATTTTCTCTTCTACCTCTATCTTCATTTATTTTTATGACCTAATGGTTTAATTAAGATTATTAAGGGGGTTCTGAGTAAAGATTATTTACAATAGCATAAGCACCATACCAGTGGCTATACCACTGATGTAAATGTCTCTCCTTCCCTTGATGACTGTTAACTGACTGAAACTCCACAGAGAAGGATGAGACTTTTATGACTTCTTTCCATGATGCCATCATTACCTACCTGTAGGTCCTTTCGGAAATGGCCTGTACCTCCCTTCCATGATATGATGTTCATGGCTATGAAACCAAATCTTTCACATATATTATCCCTGTAATCAAATCTTTCATGGGATCAAGAATGTATCAGTAATGCCCTGTTCCACAGACAGTGGCTTATATCTCTCCAATCTCTTTTGCAGTTCATACTATCTTTTGAGCCACTCTTCTGTGACGTTTCCTGTTCCTAGGAAGGAGGTGCTCATAGATGAGGAGGAAACTATGACACTTTCTTACTGCTGAGTACTCTGCACAGGTAGGAAATTCTGTAATTACCACTGACAAGTGCAAAAAAAAAAAAAAAAAAAAAAAAAAAAAAAAAAAAAAAGACCTTCTCTAATCAAAGCTGACAGTAGCATTGATCTATGAGTACAAACACAATTAATTAAAGAGTAAATTGTTGGGACTATCATTTTCATTTAGCAAAGAAAAAGAAAAGAGAAGAGAAGAATAAGTAAGAGCAGCTTCCTCTTCCTTCTCCCCAACTCATGAAATTTTAACCAAGTTTACAGTACCAGACATGGATTACCTCTTGTGAAGGGAGTCTCAAATCTAATTTAAGACCAGTTTGTTGTTCCCATTACTGATGTGCCACTATTACACTGGTGGGCACATCGTACCTTGTCAAGAATTATCATAGGCTTCAGAATCCATAGCTGAGTAAGACTTCTGGTGACAATTATCCCACAGCATAGCACCCTCTGTCTTGATGAACTAGTCAGCAGGGAAGTGTCTCCCATTCCAGTTGCAGCTTGATTTCTCTGTGTCTGAAGTGAAAGTGTGTGGTATCTTCAGCACTAGAGAGGTAGCGTCTGGACAACCAGTATCCATGGCAAATGCCTACTTTATTTTAGGATCCTCAAAGGACTCCCACTTTCTAAACATGCAGTTTGCCCACTGTACTGTGATTAAACAGCTCTAGCTGTCCATGTATGGTATGTCTGTTCATATCATTTTATAATTTATTTTAATTTCTGATTAGCCTACCCATTATTGAGGTATTCTGGCTTTTACTAAAGCTTTAGTTTTGGTTAGTACTATCCTCATCTTCCTTCCTCCTCCCCTTAACCCAGCCCTGCTTGAACTTTACCACACAAGTAATTCCTCTTACATTTTTTTTTTTTGTATTACATAGTTTTAAACCTAACTCTCTCCTCTCATAGGAGCTTCTTTCTAGGTTCTTTATTTTCCACTGACACCTGTTTAAGTGTGCATACATAAAATTAGCCACTAGGATATGTATATGAGAGCAGATATGTGGTGTGTTTCTTTTGAAATGTAAGTTTCTTCACTAAATTTATGTCAAGACCTCACAAAACTAAACAAGAAAATACAAGAAGCCAATTTAGAAATAGATCATAGGCTTGGGAGGCCCTAGACCCTAGGGAACTCTAAGTGGACATAGTGTCAAACTGCTTTAGCAATAAGTATCTTCTACCCACAGGCTAGTGACGCTCAAACATTAGAGAATTTTCTTGTTTGCAATGAATAAAGGTTAAATAGAACCTCAGTTCTGCTCAAAGTGTGCAGAGTAAGTGTCGTTGAAGTGCCGAACATTTATACCATACTTCCACATAAGACTCGGGAAACGTGCAAGATTGTAAGAGCCATAGTGTGAAGATAACTGCAGTTAAGCAATGTCTCCTGGGCATAATAGAGCTATAGCACCTATGATCACCCCACAGTTACAAGTCTACAAGACCTATGTGGAAAAAACCAGTCAACATTCAAGTATGGATGATACGGACTGCATAAGAGCCTACCTATACCTAAGTCATTCTTGGCAGTTGATGGCTGATAGAGGAAGGACACTAACTTTTCTTCAGGGGTATAGATTTTGGTAGGGTGAGCATGCTCTGGGGGATAACCCTATACTCATGTGCACAGGGGCAGTGATTACTAGACAGGATGAGTGTTTAACAAATAAAAGGAAGAAGACATCCAGCTAGGAAGGGGATGGAGAGGAGTGGGGAGGTAACTATAAAATTATATTTGTATTTTGTGTGAAGTTCTCAACAAAATCAAAAGCATTTTAAAGTTTATATGTAGCTATATAAAATTATCTTTAATTATATGGGATGATGTTGATCTTAAGATAACTTGACAGAATTTTAAGTCACACTCATCCTGCAATGGGAAGCTGATAAACTCTCAGATGAGGTACTATTTACTTCCATCTTTTATTTACATTGGGATAATAAACAGAGGGTCGGTCAGTGGTTATGAGAGTATTAGGGGCTAATCTGTGTGCTAACAACCCCTGCCTGTGGCTACTTTTGTTTCTCCTCCTTTACCACGGTGAGTAAACAGCACTGTGATTCAATCACAGATCCTCTTCCTCCACTTCTTCATTACTTTGGCTCGGAGTGACCCTTTTTTTTCCACATCTGTATTCTCTTCTATTTCCTCACTGAGCCCTAAACTCCTAGCTCTTTGTGTCCAAGTGAATCTTCAGGGTGTTTTGTTTTGTTTTGTTTTTGGTTGGGCTTGAATACGTTTCTACTAGTTTCAGATATTTATTACCCTATTTTCCTGTAAATTAAAGTTTATAGTATTTGATCTTTCCTTGGTATGCTATAGGCATGAGTAATAGGTTTTATTTTCTCTCCTTATTGATTTGTTTGTGTTATTAGAGGATGTATGGAGTGATTAAAACACATGTGTCTGTTTATTTATCTCCTTATTTTATACTAGTTAACCATAGAATTACAAATAGAAACTACTTGGATATCAAAAAGTGAATGGAAAACAGAATCCATTATCTTCCATCGATATTATCCAGGGGATAAGCGAAGGATCTCTGATTGATGGGAATGTTGGCAAGAATATCCACATCCTGTTTAGTCTTTGTATTCAATCAATGTAATAAAGTAGTTACAGATGCGCAGCATGTTTGCATTGTTGAGCAAGAAGCTGTTGGAAATGAGCAGCATAAAACATGACTCTCGCTTGAAGAAAATTAGAGATAAATTAAAATAGGTTGTTCATACAAATTAAGCACTAATGTGAGTTAATCACAGGACATTTTAAGAGGTAATATGACTGTTAGTCAAATAAGAAACTTGCACACCTTAAATAAGAATCTTTGAACTGACCCAAATGAGGAATACGGAGACAAGTAGGGTGTTTTCTATGATCATGGCTATAATTTGATCTCTGTCATTTCTTAGGTGTTTCAAAACTGTATACAAATTTACTAACTGCTGTCCAGTTACTTCAGTCTATGACATTGCATGTGTTCCCCTGTGTGACTTCACTCCTCTGGGCCCAGTACCTGTTCCAAATCCACTTTTCAGTAGCTTTTCACAGAAAATAGCCTTTGTATCTCTTCTCCCTAATGTGTCTGCCTCTTTACTTAAGTATTTCTCAGTCTTTTAGTACAGAAAATAAGATGTGCTTCTTCTTCAAGATAATGTGGGTGGGTAAGCATTAGTTCATAGCGACATGACATTCCTGAATCCTCACACTGCTGTCCTTAGAGAGAGACTTTTCCTCAGATAACTTTAGGTATCTACATGATTCAAGTGCTCCTTTCTACTCAGAGGTATAAAGCCCATTAGCCAGCAATAGATGACAGAGAGGACAGATAAATATAAGTATGATCAACTTATTACAGTTCAAGTTGGCCAATCTAGGTGGCTGTGGCTAGGAATTATTTTTTAAGGAAAATTGTTTCTCCCTGTTCTTCTAGCTCTTGCTTACCATAAGGCTAGTGGAAGAATAGTGGAGTAAAGTGATGAGAAAATGACAGCTGGTTCTGAGTTCCCATCCTCCTTATAGAGCTGTCTTGACTGTCACTCACTGGGTTTCATATCTGCTCTTCCTGTGTTTCCCTCACTTGGGTGAATTCTGCCCTCTCTGCTGCAGCACTGTCTTGCTCTGCCTTTGTTTACCTATTCTCTGGCCTCATTTTAAATCCCAAATTGAATCTCCAGTTCTTCAGGCTGAGGAGGGCTTCATACTTTCTTCTTTCCTTCTATATAAGAGAAACAATATCCATCTTAGACCACAGATCTGAGTGCTCCCAAATGATGATTTCCACAGTTGTTACCTTTATAAGGAAGACAAAGTGATGATCTCACTCTGAACCTACCCCCTCTTTTTGGTCTTAGGGCCTCACCTCCCTTCTACATTCAGATGGGTAGTCAGATGTCTTACAGGGATGCTCAGGGTATGAAAGTAAATGTGTTGAGAGGTACAGGCAGAAGCTTACAGGCTACTTATGGCATCCTCTGAATTCCATTCTCCTTTGCTTTGATCCCTTCCCTTACTAAATGTCTAAAGACTGTCTAGTCAAGGGAAGATGGTTAGATCTTGCTTCCTAGTCAGAATAATAGCAAAGAATTTTCAATAGCTGTTAATCCATCCACTGATTCTTTCATTTCAAGGTAGACTGAATGGGCTGAAGTTGAGGTTTGCTGCACAGAAAGACAGAGAAACTATCTACAAAAAGGCTCTGGCTCCAGATGCAAGGGGCTCATCTGTAAATAGAGAAAGCAAAGCAGTAAAACTGCAGGAAACATCACTGTTGAGGAGGTAGAGGCTTACAGGGAAGGGCCAGGGTTTTAAACTACCAACAGAGGCCCAGGAGTCATTTGTGTTTGTGGTGTGTGTGTGTGTGTGTGTGTGTGTGTGTGTGTGTGTGTGTGTGTGTTGTTTTGCACATAAGTGTATTTACATGTATGAGCAGTCTGCCATAAGCTATGCATGTGGAGGTCAGAGGTCAACATGAACTTCAGGCATTCTCCTCTATCACACTCTACCTTATTTTGTAAGGCAGGGTCTTTCACTGAACCTGGAGTTCACTGTTTCAGTTAGAATGGCTGCCTGTATTCCTCTGATGTGGCTACTTTCCAGCCCCAGACTTAGGTATCCCTCTGTGCCAGCTTTATTCATGTATATTCAGAAAGTTCTGAGGTCATTTCTTCATGCATACACAGAAAGCACTGTACCCACTGAACCATCTCCACAGCCCCTCTTGTCCTTTAGGAATCTTAAAGTTAACTATTTAAACTAACACTAATGAAATCAGTCACAGTTCACACAAGTGTCTGAAGAAGAGCTCTTGGGTCTATCACAGTATGGCTAGCAGGGATTGTACAGCCTCTGCCCACACACACAAATTCAACTGGATCTAGGAATTTCAGCTCTCTTCCTGAAGTACACAATGGTAGTATCCCAACATGGAACTCACTTTCCAAACTTTTATCTTTTCTACTCAGGAACTCTATTTGACAGATTGCCTATTCTCTCACTCCCCTCTCTTTGTTTTATCTTGTGTTGTTTATTCTCTTCTTTATAAGCACCTTAATAAATTTTTAAAATCTAGAATATAAAAAAGGTTTCGCTTGTTGGGTTTCCATTGTCTTTTCTCACTGCTGCTAAATATGCTGTCTACATATATAAAATACCTGTCTGCCATCTGAGAAACTCTTCCAGAGTGGCAGTGACAGTGACTCTCATGACTTCTCTCCAGCCTGTCTGTGAGGATGCCAAATGACTATGAGATTGTAATTGACATAACATAAGGACATAGAATATTAACTTAAAATAAGCATAACAATCTCCTCAGAATGAGAACAATGCCCTAAACTTCACTGATATTATTGCTTGATCTAATATGTAAAACAAAACTAATTTAATCACTTCGATGAAAGGATTCCAGGGCCCATTCCCTCATTAGATTTTAAAATATTCTCTGTAACAATAGATTTTACTTTGCCTGAGGAATCAAACACTAATTACTCTTTTCCCAATAGTAAATAAATAATTTTTTAAATCAAAGCTCAAAATATTTTTAAAAGTAATTATATTGATCTTTTATAAGGTTTTCATTACAAATATATTCTTTTAATTTCCATTATTCCTTCAAGGCATTGGCTTTAATAGGTCTTATTTTCATGGGTTCTTGTGTGATGCATGTCACTGGCTTATATTAACATTCTGTCATCAGCTAAATAAATAGGTACTTCTTAGTGTAGTTCAGTTTTCTATTATTAAAATCACGTTCATAAATGCATTTTTTAGAATTTAAAATTAGGCACTTTTCAATACTCCCAACGAAAAGAAAATAGAAATTTGCAAAACATCAACAGTCCATAATTTCACAGAAAAATCCATCATAAGAGATCTCATTGTCCCCTATGGTGACTGTGTGTCCTTTGCTAACCTGAACACAAGGCCAAAGCTGTGCTCTCTACTGCCCTTCATGCCTTTTCTTTTCAAGAGATGAATGTTACTGGTTGTCATTGGAAAGAAGTCATGGCCTCTTATTTTCCCTGACAATGGAGAAGAAACTATTTTGGACAATGATAAAGCAAAGAGTGAGAAATGATGCTTTACAGTCAAAATATCATTCAAAAATTTAAAAAATATATATTATGTGTTCCATGGGGCTGGAGAGATAGTTCAGTGCGTAACATTACCAGCTGCTCTTATAGAGGACATAAGTTCAGTTCCCAGCACCTACTTGGTGGCTCATATTCTACTCTGACTCCAGTCCAGGGGAGGCAGTGGATCTAATTCCCTCTTCTGGCCTCTGTGAACACCAAGCATAAGTATGGTGCACAGCCATATACGTAAGCAAACGTTCATCCACATAAAATAACAATAAAATTTTCAAAAATAAAAAAGATGAAAAATAATAATTCTAATATTTCTCTAACATCTGCACTCCAGTACTAACCAGTGGCAACTTTTGTGTCTCTCCACCCAATTGGAGCAGGCCAGCAAACATCTCCACTCCAGTTCCAAGCAGAGATTAATGTCTTCTCAGTCTCTCTGCCCCAATGGAGAGAGCAGCATGTTTATTTAGCTGCCCGGAGCTTCACCTATGAGGAGAGTCAGAGATTTCAGTTACTAAGACTTCAGTTAGTATGAAGAAAGTATTCTTCTCAACTTCACCTCTATTACTTACACACTAGATAGATGATTCAATAATATAATACATGAAAGCAAGCTGTTATTTTGAAAACATTTCCTACATGACTTATGTCATGGAAGTGAACTAGCCAGGGCCTAAATCCTGATGAGACCTGGGCAAAACCTGTTCTAAACAGAAGAAAGCATTGCCTAGGAACATCTGATAATGCACCTGACGCCGAGCTTCGAGTCCACCTCTTAAATCCACTGTACTCAAAGTCAAGACTTCTACTGTTCTAAGCTTTTATTTCTAATTGTGTACAGTTTTACCTTAATTCTTTCATTCTCCTCATGTTTGACTAGACATACATACTGTTTTCAGCGTAGCACATCCTCATCCGTATTCTCTGATTCACAACTTCTGATGCCAAAGGATTAGATAAGGTCAAAGTGTGAATTTTAATTTAGCTTCTTATACTAGTCAATGATAAATTAAAATGTAGTTTCTCTTCTCACTTTCCCACCTAGAGTAGGAAATCCTTCTATACTTTACTTCCATAGAAAGGAGATCACAGTGTAGCCAGATAAAGACCCCCTTAAAATCATCATGACACCCTGGATCTCCAACCTCCACTTTGGAGAAACAGAACACAATTCTTTTAAAAATCCTAGAGACAAAAGTCAAGGTCTCCTGCCAATTACACAAATATTTCACCACATCTAATTATTTTTAAATTCATTGGCATGTTGGGATCTGTGCTGCATACCATTTGGTGTGGCTTAGAAATCAGTTCCAGAGATGATTTATTGGGAGAGAAAGTTTTTACCCTGAACGTGGGTAGTAGCACCCACAGGCTGATGGCTCAGATAGAATGAAAAGGGAAAACAAAACAAAGAAACCAGAATAGTACCAGTTTTCCTTTTCCTTGTCCTTCATATTATAAATTGATGTGTTCTGACATACCATCCTCACCATGATGGCCAGAACCCTCTGAAATCATGAGTTAAAATACATCCTTTCTACTTTGATGTGCCTTTTAAAAGTTTTAGTCTCAACAACAGAAAGCTGACCAATACACATACTTGCATTCTTAGATTACCTACACTTTTCCTAAATAAGAGTGTTTTGTGTATGAAAAATGAAATGGGATGGTAGGGTACAAATAAACAAGACAGAATTACCTTCCAGTGCCATCTTAAAATAATGAATCTTGTGACTGGCCAATCACAATAACAAGTTAGCACTGGTGAAGTACTCTGCATGCACAAGCCAAGAGCTTGGTAAGGAACATCCCCATACCATTCCTCTTCGCCATCATTGCAATGACTACTGAGAAATAATAATTTACAAGGTTTTTGTTCAAAATGAAGATGCAAAAGAAACATGTGGAAATGTGTTTCAACAACTAACCTAATTATAAGTTTACGCCCCTCCCCCACCCGTGCTGAGACTGTCACTGATTAATCATTCCCAATTAAGTATTTCTAGAAGAAAGGTGATTAATTACAGCTCATGATGACAGACTCAGTGGTAGCCATCCCACTGCTAGACATTTCTGAGTTGCTTTGTGTCTAAGATTCTTCCTGACATCTGTCAGCCATGTAGGGACATTAGGTGATAGAAGACAGTTTCTACATAAAATGCACAGTCTTTTAAAACTGCAAAAAGAACATTAAAGAATGTTTTGACTATGTCACAAGCAGTTTATTGTAAAAGTTCATCAGTCAATTTCTCTGAATTCCCCCCCCCAAAAAAAACAAAAAAACAAAAATGATGGCAGCATCCTAAAAATAAAAAAATAAAAGAAAATCAAAAAATCTTTTCAACTGCAAATATTCTAACACATGTTGAGTACATTTTTTAGATAGAAACTTAAGCAGAATCCTCTTGAAAACATTAAATGCATTATAAATTCATATTATTAAAAATGGACTTTACAGTATGTACACCTGTGTTTATACACACACATATGTACACTAAAGGTTGTTTCAATTAAAAATAACATTCAATAATCAGAAACAGGTTTTTTTCAAAGTAAATCATATGAATCTTTGTTCAAAATTCTTAAAAGTAAGCCAATGTCAGCTGACCAGTAAGCCAAAGCCAAGGTGTGCATGACTGTGTAGACTGCATAAGCTGATAGAGTTCTATAACACATACTAAGTGTAGGCACACTTACTTACATATTCATACAGAAATTCTGCAGCACAGAAATGGTGCTTCTCGCTAAAGCTTCCCAGGAACCAGTCTCAGCATGCAGGCAATAATACTGGTCTTGTAACTCCAGTTCAGCGGGTTGTTTATTTTATCAGATTTTATCTCCAAATCGAACTTCAATTTCAACAAATGGCAAAGACATTTATGGCCAATATATCCAGTTTCCCCTCAAAATATCACCTCTGGAGTCAATTCCAAGAATTTAATTGTATGAGACAAACAGCAACTGCTACTTTGGTGAATTTTTTTTTCCTTGAATAAGGAAAACATCACAACACTGGCAAAATGAGAAATTTCATAAAGTGGCAATTCCTTTCCATCAGACTGTAGCTGAAAGATGCAATTAATAAAAATGGAAAGGCACAACAGCTGAGCAGCACCCAAAGTAATAACTACCTTTATGAATATGAGACATGGTTCTCGGGGCCTCAAGAGACCAGTTCTCACCCCATTGATCCCGTTGTCAGACAACATATTTCATATCACTGAACATGTCCTATTTCAGGCATGCAGGAAAGGAACACTGGAGGAAACAGAAGAGCCATGGAAAATTAGAATGCTTGCAAGCTCAGTTTTTTTTTTTTTTTTTACAGCAAGAAAACTGATCTAGCTTGGAGAGTCATGCCAAGACTTAGAGAAAATTTAAAAAGCATCCACATCTAGAGAAGGATTTGAACATGTGCTAAATTTGGACAAAGTTGCCTGAAAACCCGAGTCATCTAGAGATCTTGAGTTTCCCGAGAACCACTGGGTAGTTGACCATTTCTCGTTATTTAGTACATTGCCAAAATTTGTGTCATCTACCTAGGCATACACTTACAATAAAAGTATCATTTGCAAACTGCTCATTAACCGTCTAGTCCACTGGGCTGCCCTAAAATGGCCTCTCATCCTGAAACCTTGACCCCAGGTATAGAGCCCAACCTAGCATATACTCCACCTACCTTCTCCTGAGGAAGGTGGAGGCATTCTGAAGCCCTGTCTGCAGTGAACATTATCTACTTCCCAGGTGACTACAGCCCCTGCCACACAAGGATCTCCTGCAGAAAACAATGAGTTCTTCACAGACTTCTAAAACTTGCCAGTGTGACTCTTATGAGTACATTAAAAGTTACAACTGAGCTCAAAAGTAACATCTGTCCCTAGCTGAGCTGAAACCATGTCTGACATCTCATTTGTACATCAATACAGAGTTTTTCCCCAAACTGAACCCCAAGCACAATTCACTTGGTTCACAACTCAAAAAGTTAGAGTAACAAACCAAGATCCAAATGCCCCCCACCCCACACACAAAGGTAACAAGTGATATCTGTATAACAAAATTCTACCTATAGCCTAACTAAAGATGTCTCTGCCGATCAAAAAAACATGAAGAGTATGATTAATCAAGACAATATGTCTCCTGCAACAATTAGCATTCCCATCAATGCCCCCTGAGAAAAGCAACTTAGATAAGGTAGGAGATAATGAGTTTAAAATTATAAGTATATTATAAAATTAGAATATATATTCAGGAACTCAAAGAGGATATGTATAAATGCCAAAATGAAGACGTCAAAAAAAATATGAACAGTTGAATGAAATTATAAAAACAACTTAAGACATGTAAATACAGTTTCATGAAGATAGATTCTCTGAACAAATGACGCACTGAAATAAAAATCAAAATAAAAAAATTCATCAAGTCAAATAAAAAGCTCAGAGGAAAACGTCATCAACAGATTGGATTAAGTGGAATAGTCTTAAAGCTAAGGTAGAAGAATTGGATTCCTCAGTCAAACAAAATGTTAAGTGGAAAGACCAACCCAGGAATGGAACATGCTGGACCTTCGGACCCTATAAGAAGTCCAAACATATAAATAATAATTACCAAAGAAAGAATAAAGAATACCTATAAAGAATAATTACCAAAGAAACTCTTGTCAAGGGCACAAAATATATTTCTACACATCACCAAATAAAATATCCTTCATCAAAGAAAAGTAATGCTTATGAGATTCAAAGGCATACACAGTATCAAATAGACAAGGCCAGGAAGTAAATTCACCTAATACTCAAAACATTAAAAACTCCATAACAAAGGAACGATATTGGAATCTAGAAAAGAGGACAGAGTCACAGATAAGGACAAGCTTATCCGAATAATACTTGACTTTTCAATGGAGATTTGAAAGCCCAAAACATCTAGAATAAATGTTATACAACTTCTGAAATACCACAGTTGTCAATCCAGAATAAGAGAAAAAACTTTACGTGGTAAAAATAGGCTTTATAACCAATTTAAGCCAGATCTCCAGAGTGTACTAGAAGAAAAACTTTTTTTTTATAAAGATAGGTTAAACAAGGAGTGAGTAATTCCAGAGCACTGTATCCAAAGAGGTCTAAACCTACACCAAAAAATCAAGAAAATGACAGGAATGAATGTACATTTTTTAATGATAATTGAATATTAATTATCTCAGGTTGCCAATAAACACACACATATTAATAGATGGAACCAGAAAACAGGATCTATTTTTTTCTGCAAAAACAAACAAACAAACAAAACACCATACAACCAATGATACAGACCACTTTAGTGTAAAATAATACAAAAAAAAAAAGTATATCGACATAGAGGAATGCTAGGGCAGTGAGTTGGGAGTGGGTGAGTGGGTACAGGATCTCCCTTATAGAAGCAGGGGGAGGAGGTATGGGATAGGGGGTTTGCAGAGAGGAAACTGGGAAGGGGGATAACATTTGAAATGTAAATAAATAAAATAACCAATAGAAGAAAAAGAGGGAGAATAGAATAGAATAGAATAGAATAGAATAGAATAGAATAGAATAGAATAGAATAGAATAGAATAGAATAGAATAGAATAGAATATCAAGCACATGAAATGAAGGAACAAGTGGGTATAAAAATTCTAATATCTGGCAAAGTAGACTTCAAACCAATACTAATCAGAGAGATAAGAAGATAAAGAGATAAGGGTCAGTTTATACTCATCAAAGGAAAAATCTAACAAAAGTATATTCTAATCCTAAACATATATGCACTAAACATAGGAACACCTAATTTCATAAAAGAAACATTATTACTTTAAAACAACACATCAATAATGGATGATTACAATACCAAGCTCTCACAAATAGACTATCAAAAAAAGTTTAAAAACGAATTCTAAAGTTAAATAGTTAAATATTATCATAAATGAAATAAATGGACTTAACATAGCTATACAACATCCCACCTTAATATTAGAGGATACAGACGCTTCTCAGCAGTTCATAGACTTCCTTGAAAATAGACTGCTTGCTGGAATGCACAGAAATCTCAATACATATGGGCATTTTTAAGGCAGATAAGAAATTATGTTTGAGCACAAAGCAATAAAGCTAGATATCA
This sequence comes from Arvicanthis niloticus, assembly GCF_011762505.2. Classification (NCBI taxonomy): domain Eukaryota; kingdom Metazoa; phylum Chordata; class Mammalia; order Rodentia; family Muridae; genus Arvicanthis; species Arvicanthis niloticus. Next base: position 94,707,476 of record NC_047659.1, on the reverse strand, counting down.
ACAGTGATAGAAACCAAAGACAGTGCATGAAATGATGGAAATTGAACAACTGAAGGAACCCCTGAAAGAAAATTGGGTTGAGAGAAATCAAGCAAGAAATTTAAAATTCCCTACAATTGAATAAAAATTAACATACAAAATCTGTAGGATGCAATGAGTGCAAGCCTCAGAACAATTTACAGCTCTAAGTGCCTACATTAAAAAAAAATAATATACCTTGAGCCAGACAACAGTGGCTCACTCCTTTAATCCCAGCACTCAGGAGGCAGAGACAGGGACATCTCTGTGAGTCCAAGGTCAGCCTAGTCTAAGGAAATTTCTAGGACAGCCAGAGCAACATAGTAACCCAGTGTCAACAAGCAAACAAACCAACCTGAACAACAACAACAAAAACACCAACAAAAAAACCCTTAAGATATTTTATATTAATAATATTTCATATTAATGATGCATCTAAAGGTCTTTCAAAAAACACTATCAACAGCTCAAAACAATAGATGGGGAAATAATATCAGGGTTGAAATTAATGAAATAATAATGGAAAAATAAATAATGAAAATGTTCTTTTAAAAAAAAAAAGTCATTCTATCATCATGTGCCTGCATATATCCAGCATGCTTGTCATATTATCTCCTGTCTTAGTGCCACAAACTTTCCCTCTCATTATATCAGTTAGTTTTCTTATTGGTGTGACCAAACACTTGACAAAAGCAACTCACCAAAGGAGAGGATTGCTGTCTCATACTGTTAAACTGAATATATAGTCTACCATGAAGGCAAAACATTGTGTCACCGTTATGAGCTGCTGGCCACGTGCATGCACAGGCAGGGAGCAGATGCTTGTGCTCAGATGGCGCCTCAGCCCATGTGATGAAGGCGCCACTCACACTGAGAGTAGACCTTCATGTGCAGCTAAAGCCGAGATACGCTTCCAAGGTGAGCCTAACTTCAGTAAAGTTGACACTGAAGCTTAACCATCACAAGTATTACTTATAACAGCAAACTGAAACCACTGGTCAAGAGATTTTATCAGATATTTAGGAAGAAAAAAATCATTGCATATCAATAGCATTCTTTATAGTACTAAATGATAGTAATTTTATTTTGTTTTATTTATGTGGTGCTGAGGGAGAACACAGAGCTAGAGAAGTACTCTGTCAGTGAAGTAAACCCCACTCCTGATTGCTGTTTCAAATTGATAAACAGAAAGTTCCAATATCCCTTATGCTCTTTAAAGCTGCCTAACCAAGCCCTCAATCACTTCATCTTCTAAGTTCACTCACTGTCTTGGCCCAAGGAATAGGAGATAGTCTCTTGACAATAGACATACTTTTACTTTAAAAGTATTGTATTTTTAATTGTATGTATTTTGAATGTACAGTGCAAGAATTCAACATGCACAAACAATGTGTAATTAAAAAAACTATCCTTTCTATCTCTTTAAATATTTATGATTTCTTTGTGTTGCGAAAACTTAAACTCCTGCCCCCCATTCACTGAAAATTATAAAACAAATCATCTACAATTATGATATTGTTCTACAGAATGGTAGAACACCTCCTGCCTTCCCTTCCCTTCCTATCCTATCTTCTACTGACCACAGTTCTCTTGCCTCCTCCCCTTTTTATCATAGCTCTGTCTAAGAGTAAGAACATATAGTATTTGCCTTGAAGCCCACATATTTCTTTTCTTTTTTTATTGGATATTTTATTTACATTTCAGATGTAATCCCCTTCCCCCCCCAACCCAGGAGCTCCCTATCCCTTCCCCCCTCCTCCTGCTTCTATGAGGATATGCCCCCATCCACTCTCTCACTTCCACCTCCCCACCCACGATTTCCCCCATACTGGTGCACCCAGCCTTCACTAGAGCAAGGACTTCCTCACTCACCTATGCCTGACACTGTCATCCTCCCCTATATATACAGCTGGAGCCATGGGTCCCTCCCTATGTGCTCCCAGGCTGGTGGTTTAGACTCTGGGAGCTCTGGCTGGTTGGTATTTTTGCTCTCCTCATGGGGCCGAAAACCCTTTCAGCTCCTTCAATCTTCTCTCTCATCCCTCCATTGGGAACCCCATGATCAGCTCAATGATTAGCTGTGAACATCTGCCTCTGTATATTCAGGCTCTGACAGACCTCTAAGGAGACAACTATATCAGACTCCTGTCAGCATACACTTCTTGGCATCCACATCTGTGTCTACCTTTGGTGACTGCACATGGGATGGATACCCAGGTGGGGCAGTCTCTGGACAGTCCCTCCTTCAGTTTCTGTCCCATGCTTTGTCTCCATATTTGCTCCCATGAATTGTGTGGGTGCTTTGGCCCTTCTTAGAAGCCCAGATATTTCTAACCAAGATTTTTCAGGTAAAGACACTGTGTGTGTGTGTGTGTGTGTGTGTGTGTGTGTGTGTGTGATTCAGAAGTATATTGAATGCTAGCTAGCAGGTTGACTTGCATTATGTATAATTGCTTATAAATATCATTCATTAAGGTGTCATTTATATTTCAAAGACTCATTAAGGGTAGAGATAGACTTGGAACATAAATGTGAATCAAGAGATACTAAGACTCAATCCTCACTAGCATGGGCAAAGTCAAGTTTTCTGAGATGGATGAAATTGGAGGTGAGACTTTATTCATGAAAATGTAGAAACTAAAATAAACTTTCAAATGTTTTTGACCTAATTATGTGTTTAAATTGGGGAAACTTACAGCCTCCTCTACAAAGACTCTCAGTAAACAGCACACATTGCAAAGATGGCTGCATCTTTAATTCAGAGTAAATATTGTTCCACTGTTCTTTTTTCAATTCTTCAGAAATAAAGCAAAGATGTCAGTATAAAAAAAAAAAAAAAAAAAAAAAAAAAAAAAACCATCAGGGAGTTAAGATTTAAAGTCCTCAAGTCAACAAATGTACCCCATTGTCCTTCCAGGCAGCTGAGCCTGTGAGAGTCTACTCAGCTTCCACTTCCTGCCCTTTCTGTGGCAGCATGAATAAGTCCTGAGCAGTGATGTGGTGCACACCCGTCCTGAGCTTGCTCTTTACTGAAGCAAGCCTGCTGTATTCCTCTTGCTACCCATTCCCCATCTGCTGGTAGAGAGCTGTGCTGGTACCTGGGTACCTGGAATCAGAGTAGAAGATATCTTGAGGAGGGAAAGCTTCTTTAGCAGCTGCAAAGTTCTTATTTTGATCATTATGCTGACGCAAAGGAAATGCCTTTAACATTGAAGCCGTTGCTCCTGGCTCTCCCTGTTACATCCTTTTAAATGTTGGCTGACATGGAAGGTGTGCTTCAGAATCCTGGCCTACTTTCCCTGCCTTTTCTCTCTGCAAAAGCATAGATCTGAGTGTTATCTTGGTTTTGAAGACACCTTTGGCACTGATGCAGTACCAGGGCCGGAATCTAATTTGCTTCCTGATGCAGAGGTCTGTGTGCCTACCTTTGCAAACATTATTCCAAGCAGAGGGCCATTCTCCCTCATTCTTATCACTTTAAAATCTGGGGTATTCATATTCCATTTTAGCCCTTGTGTTTTTAATCATTGCCAAAAGCAAATGAAAACTTTTGGATATTTATGAGTTCACCTTTGCAAATACAAACACAGAGTGATGAATGAATGGTGCATGACTCTCATCCATTAATAATATATAATATCAACATGTGCTGCCTTTGGTAGTGCCTGCCTTCACCTGTCTCTTCATAGTGGATACATGTGTTTTCATTAAAGGTTATAGTAAACATCACCCCATAAAGAACTGAAAAAGAAAAAAGTCACAGCTATGCTTCCATACACTATGGGAAACAGGAGGAAAAGGACACCATAATTAAGAAAACTAAGAATTTTTCATTACCTTATTTATCTATTTATTCACTTTTCATGACAATCACAGCCCCTCCTTCCTCCTACCTTTCACCCCCACACAAAGCTCCATCCCTCATGCTCCATGTCCTTCTCCTCTGAGAAGGGGGAGGCCCTCCCTGAGAATTACACCTCCCTGGTACATCAAGTCTCCTCAAGACTAGAGACATCCTCTCCACTAAGGCCAGACAAGGCAGCTCAGTTAGGGGAATAGGATCCACAGGCAGGCAACAGATTCAGGAACAGGACCCGCTCCCATTGTTGAGGACCCACATGAAGACCAAGCTACACATCTGCTACGTGTGTGTGTGTGTGTGTGTGTGTGTGTGTGTGTGTGTGTGTGTGTGGAGGAGGGGTAGGTCCATGTATGCTCTTTGGTTGGTGGTTCAGTGTCTGAAAGCCCCCAAGAGTCCAGGTTAGTTGACTTTGTTGGTCTTTGTATAGAGTTCCCATCCCCTCCAGGTCCCTCAGTCCTCACCCCAACTCTTCCAAAAGACTTGCCAAGCTCTGTCTGAGCAATGTGTGGCTTGGGTCTCTGCATCTATTTCAGTCAGCTGCTAGGGTGGAGCCTCTCAGAGGACAGTTTAATGATACAGACCCAAGTTCAAAGAGAACATATAGTCTACAGCCAGTAGTCAAGGTCCCTCTCGAAACCTCGATTTCTCCTTTATGAAAAAGAATACTAGTAGCTCTCTTATGTAAATTAAATGAGATGATAGAGGTAATGTGCACTTTGAGAGTGAGTGGCATCTCTCAGCACTTGGTAGGGCTCTATTCTGGGAAATGCCTTTCCTAGGAGCTAATGCGTTAATTCTTTTTAACATTTGTATTTAGAAGTAATTGACAGAGGATTTGGCAGCAGTTTCTGAAGCCAAATAAAGTTTGCCTGATTCAGGAAGAGTGACTATTTTGTTGAGCCATTGGGGCCTACTCCAAATTCACAAAAACCAACACAAAATGCTCACTGAACTGTACAGCATTAATTATACAGCCTATTTATAATAATCTCACAGAGTCTCATTACCTACGGCACTCACAATGTGGCCGTGTCATTTTGGTTTAGGCTGAGGGACTCACAGGAAGGGCTTGTCATTCCTTCTGGAGATTTCTGTATTTGGTGACATTTCCCCAGCTTGCTGCAAAACAGTAGCTGCAATTAATTACTTTTTGAATCGGCCACAGGACAGCTTGTAAGTTTTCTGCTGCCCTCTGTCAATTTTGGCACAATGAATTCTCTTTTAGAGTGACTATACAACTTGCATTTTAAGCATTGCATAGATGACTAGCCACAGACACATAGTAGGAGGTTGAAGATCACATTGTGTTTGATGTTTTCTTCCCAATGCAGCATTATAATCATAACCAACTCGGAATTCTAATGCTTACAATTAAAGTATTTTTTAACTGCAAAAAAAGCCCTTTCTTTATGCATCTAAGAGCTGTATTTCATTCATCTTTTTGCTTGTTTGTTTCTCATTTAGCACCAGCTCTGCAGAGCAGAACTATGTACAAGTGCTGATTAGGCAAACTTAACAACTTCTAAGGTGGGCCTTCCTTGCTCAGTGCATTTCAGTGTTGAAAGTTTAATGCTTTGGAAATGATGAGGTCAGCATAGACATGCCCAAGGTGGGTAAGATCCCAGGACCCTCTTTGTAGCAAAAGCCCACCTTCATAACTAACAATGAAGCTGGTTAAGTAGGGCAATTCCCTGAAATACGCACAGGCCCGATCAGGTGATGGTTTCCTAGTTGATTATTCATATAACATTTCAGGGAGTAATTTTAAATATTGGTTTTATTGTTAAGAGTATGGTGTGCTGAAAATTTATCTTAAAGAACACAGCCATGTTATTATATGTTATTACAAACTTACCAACATATTGTTTGTAAGAGGACAATCTTCTTATGGAATTAAGCCACTTTAAAATCTTCACCATTGGCTCCCCTGTGCCTTGTACCTGCTCGACATTAGCATCAAACCACTTTCAGCTTCACAGATAATAGCATCCAAGACGATCTATATTGACCTCTTTTAGAAGTTCTTGGGTATAACTGCTGTGAAAATATGAACTTCAAAGAATACCACTGGTGCACGCACGCTGGGAGCAGAACTCGAGCGATAATAGAAAACACTGTAAATGTGAAAATGTGATTTCCTACAAGAAAGTCAAAGATCAAAGGTGGCCATGTCTGCTTTGTTCCCTCAGTCAATTTGTTCTTTTATTTTCATACCAGTAAAAGGGGATGCTAGAGGGTAACTTCTGTTATCTCTGATTGGCTGATGTGTCAAAGTAAAACAGGGAGTCAAACCTGAGAGGAAGGTGAGCTTTGCATCTGCTGAGTATCTAAGGAAATGATCTAACATCTCCTCCAGAAATCCTAGCCCTCTCCCCACTACATGAATACAATCACTGGAGAAAATGGAAGGACTGGGTAAAAAAGTAAAGCTTTATCTAAGAGGGGTGTATCAAGCTATTGGGTTAACATATTCTGAACACCAACACTTAGAAAAACATACCATGAGTCTTTTAATGAGTATGGTAGTCTAATAACAAAGTAGGTCTGGAGTATTCTTGTCTCTCTCTCTCTCTCTGTCTCTCTCTCTCTCTCTCTCTCTCTCTCTCTCCTCTCTCTCTGTAACACACAGACACACACATACACATATACACACACGTAAAACTTCAAGTTAAAAAAATTAGGTTGTATTGTATATCACTGTTTGAACCTTAATTACTGATAAAAAGTAATGCTATTTATTAATGTTTGTAATAAATAGTAGTAAATCATAAATAAAAAACTTTCTCTGAGTGACAGATGAGCTTTGCACACATGGAGGACCCAGCTATATCAGCTATATCACTACTGAGCATATACCCAAAAGATGCTCCAACATATAACAAGGACACATGTTCCAGTATGTTTATAGCAGCCTTATTTATAATAGTCAGAAGCTTGAAAAAACCCAGAAGCCCTTCAACAGAAGATTGGATACAAAATTGTGGTATATTTACAAAATGGAGTACATTAAAAACAATGACTTCATGAAATTCTTAGGCAAATGAATGGAGCTAAAAAATATCATCCTGAATGAGGTAACCCAAACACAAAAGAACACACATAGTATGTAATCACTGATAAGTGTATTTTAGCCCAAAAGCTCAGAATACACATGATACAACCACAAATATCACATACAGCTAAAAAAAAAAAAAAAAAAAAAAAAAAAGGGAAGACCAAAGTTTAGATGCTTCAGTCCTACATAGAAGAGGGAACAAAATAAAATAATCACAGGAGCTAGAGGAAGGAAGGAACACAGGAGGTGGTGGAAGGAACAAAAGGAAGGCAGGAACAGGTATTAGAAGGGACAGGAAAGAATTACAGAGGGTCATGAAATTGAATAGAACATGCAATGGAGGGGGATGGAAAACTTGGGTAGCTACTAGAAAGTCTCAGACTCCAGGGAAGCAAAAGGCTCCCAGGAGCCAAGGGCAATGACTTTAGCCAAAATATACAACAAAGTGGAGATACAACCTGTAGAGATCACCTCCAGTAGATAAGCACAGCTCCCAGTTGAGGGAAAGGGCCACCCATGCACCTCGAAATTTTAAACCCAGGAATGTTCCTGTCCAAAGGAAAGACAGAGACAAAAAAATGAAACAAAGACTAAAGGATAGGCCATCCTGAGACCACCCTACCCGGGGATCCATCCCATCTGCAGACACCAAACCCCCACACTACTGCTGATGCCTAGAAGTGCTTGCTGACAAGAGCCTGATATAGCTGTTCCCTGACAGGTTCTACCAGCACCTGACCAATACAGATGCAGATACTTACAGCCGATCATCAGACTGAGGCAGGGAACCCCAAATGAAAAAGCTAGGGGAAGGATTGAAGGAGCTGAAGGGGATTACAAACCCATAAAAAGAACAGTATCAACTAACTGGACCACCTAAAGCTCCCAGGGACTAAACACCAACCAAAGAGTACACATGGAGGGAGCTAGGACTCCAGATACACAAGTAGCAGAGGATGGCCTTATTTGATGGCCTTATCAATAAGAGGGCAGGTAGGCTTGATGCCCCAGTGTAGAGGAATGCTAGAGGGGTGAGGCAGGAGTGGGTGAATGGGTAGAGGAGCACCCTCATAGAGGCAATGGGGAGAGAAGAAGGGGGGATGGGATGGGGCTAGAAGAGGGGTTACCAGGGAGGGGGATATCATTTGAAATGTAAATGAATAAAATGATTAATAAAAATAAAATAAGTAAATAAAAATTTAGAAAAAGAAAAACATATCCTGAGTCTTTTAATGAGTATGGTAGTCTAATAACAAAGTAGGTCCTAATTATTCTTGTGCTCTCTTCCCCCTCCCTCAAACACACACACACAAAGACATGAGCTCACATGAGTGCTCATGTAAGACTTCAAGTTAGAAGAAAAATTAGGTTGTGTTGTACCTCACTTTTTGAGCCTCAATTACTAATGAAAAGTAATACTATTTATTTATATTAGTAATAAATAGTAGTAAATCATAAATGAAAGATTTTTCTCTAAGTGACAGATGAGCTTTGCAAATGCTTCTTAGCTAATACCCGTATAAGAACCTGAAAAGGCAAACAGTAAGCTTGGTTCCTGATGGAAACTGGATAGCATCCAGTGAAAGATGGCTCAAGGAGTGTTGTGCTATATATTCTGAAGGCACAAGGCACTTTACTGTCTGATGCTTACTTGACAATGTTCAAGTAGAGTGGGGCTTATATTTGATCCCAAATCTGGAGTCTAGAAGGCAAAGTTCTTGCAGACTACTACTAGGATAGGAGAATCTGGTTGCTGTTGCTCTAAGAGCATCACAAGCACCTCAGTATTGCAGGAAAATCCAGCAACCAGGAATGGTGGGCATAAATGCCAGCAAAAGAAAGGCCTGTATACTAACCAGGCTCATGGCATATATATATATATATATCGCTGATGAATGAGACTAGCTGTCAACTCACCTCTGTAAGAGAAAAGGAGAGAACATGAATGTGAAGATTGTGGGAGAGAGAAATGACCACAGCCCCGCTTTTACAGTTATCAGTAAATATACTCTAATCAGCAACCTAACATGAAGTCATTTAAAATGTAGCTCTTTTATGGGGCTGTAGACAGTTCTTCTTTAGTTTATGCGGTATGACATGTTATAGCTAAAGAAAAAATCCATCTTTAGTGTGTTTATTCATTTGTTTGTTTAATTTATACTAGAACAAAACCACCAGAGGCCCAAGATTTCATTTATAACTAAATAAAAATTTAAAGGGATGATAGAGAATAAAAATAAAAATGCTTTGTAGTTTTCTTCTCCAGGTCCCTTATTTTCATTAGCAGTGGAAACTTTCCCCCTATAGAAAGACATGAGAACAGGGCATTTACATACTGCAGAACCATATCTCCCCACCCCAACAAACTCCTACCATGATTGTTGAGTTTATGAAATGAAACTAAAGTCACCATGAAGTTGATATACAAGAATTGCATCTACAGAGATAAAGCCTGTTGTGTCTGTGTAAATACTTTCAGGTGGATGATATAAAGGAAAATATGAACATATACAAAATCATTGTCTCCAGAAACATGAATCTCTGTATTCTAATTTGCAAATGTCTAGTTGATAGCTGGATCCTACAAATATAGGTCCTGAAATATAGAAGATCAATGGAAAAACGGAGCAAGATACTCACTGCAATGAGAGGCAGAAATAACTGAGACACTGCAGTGTCCAAGGACACCACAGCCAGCACTTTAATGGGAGAGAATGATTACACAAGATAAAGTTAAAACCATTGATTCTAGAACAAAGTTATAGAAAAATGAACGAGTTCTTTGGAAAAGAAATTAAGAGAAAGTGAGATGCATATTTGATAGGAGTCAGAAAAATAACTCTATTGAGAAATTCCCCTATCCTTTGAGACCAAATAATTCTGACAGAAAAACGTGTAAAGATCTTCTGTTCCAGAGCCCATTCACTATAACAAGGAACATAAAGGCAAAAGTCCTGTCTACAACTACAGAGATGAACATGAGTTGTCTGTGAAGCATGTCCAGGAAGCCTGGATGAAGATGTTGAATCAGACTGGCCTCTTCTGCATCTGGCAGTGTCTGGAATTTCATTATTTCATTCTCTTAATCCTACATGTTCCTACAAAAACTTGTTTCAAAAGACCAATTGTGCCGCAGTTAATTAATAGAACCCTGTGTGTAGAGTACTGACTTCCTGTACTTCTTTTTCTATTCCTAAGATAAGAAAGACAACAACAGATTATCCTAGTTCATGACAAAAGACCATTCGATATCTTCTCAGAGCCCTCAAATTCCTTCTACTTCTTTCCAGTAAAAAATAGCCAGAAAAGAGAACACTTACCCTCAGTATTTACAGTAACTTCAGTACATTTTTTATCATTTTGCTTTTGAAAGGATTCAATATATATTTTCCCAAAGGAATTTTTTCTATTATTTGAAATGTGCTTTTATTTATAATCAGTTACAAAAATGTTGCTTAATAAGAGCTATTTGATATCTCCATTTCAAAATGGTTTCAAGAGGAAGCTGAATGCTTCCAGGGGGAAAGGGACTCAATCTTGAATGGTGTCAGTTTGTCCCTGCAGCTCTCGGGGACAGAGTTCAGAGAGGTTATGAGAGAAACTAGGAACTAGGTGTCCCTGATTAGGGATTGGTTGGTGACTGTAGCGACTGGCAAGGTTGCTTAAACTCTAAACATTTAGAAATGATCTTCAACCAACAAAAGAAGATACTGATTGAAGGAAAACCAACAGTTTGGTTTTAGATGCACATGTTTGAGACTGAATAGTTTACAGATTTTAGTTTTCAAAAAAACAGGTAAAAGACTTTAATTCTGGCCAACTGGCTCACTTCCTGTGCCCTTGAGGATGAGCAGATGGAGGGGACAGTTGGAAGGTCCGCCACTAGCTAAGGAGAAAATAGACCTTGAAATAGATGCCTTAGTCAGATCTCTCATTATCTATCTACTGAACTACAATGTTCCCAAAGGCAGCTTTCTGAAAGCCAATCTTGGCAGCTGTTCTTCTCACCTGGAATGTCAATCCAACATTTGAAAATACGGAGTCTGGCGTGGAACTGAGGGAACTCTCTGCATTATTAACAAGATGCAAGTTTTAGAGGGAAGTTAACTTGTCTTATCAACTCATAATATTTCACTAAAGGCCAAAATCATTTCTATCCCTTTCCCAAAGTGGTTCTGATTACTCAGTATAAACCCTGTGCCTCACGTGGGTATGAGGAGTCAACGAGACTTCTCAGAACAGGTCAATCACAAAACTGTGAGGCATTTTTGCTTTCGTGGTCACTATGCCTGAAGTCCCGCTCTAACAGGTTCCCATTATCAGAGATTACTAAAACATGTGTGCCCTGAAGTTGTATTGTCAAATGTGGTTGTTAGTATCAATTGTTCAGCACTAGGCTATCTCACCATTAATATTTACCAAGAATAAACTCTTAAAAAGTTTACTTATTTATTCTTTGAATATAGAGTAAATGTTGATATTAACCCCTCTTCCTCATTCCCTGCTTCCTACTTCCCTTGGATCCTATCGCACATGTCCCTGAAAAATTCATGCCTTATTATTTTCTGACTGCCCACTGCATCCACTCAATGCTGTCTCCATGAGTATGAGAGTATGAGTATGGAGCATGGGTAACCAACATCAGGCCACACCCCTGAAGAAAACAGGCTCTATCTCATCCAGCAACTATTTAGCTGCCAATAATTTCTGAGCTGGGCCTGGGCATCATGAGCCATCCCAAATCTGTGCTGAAATGCTGACTGTCTTGAGCTTGTAGAGTTCTTGTGTAGGCAGTCACAGCTGATTTTAGTGCTCTAGCTTGACATATCCAAAAGACACTGTCCTAGTCAGGGTTTGTATTCTTGTACAAAATATCATGACCAAGAAGCAAGTTGGGGAGGAATGAGTTTATTCAACTTACTCTTCCACATTGCTGTTCATCACCAAAAAAAGTAAGGACAGGAAGTCACACAGGATAGGAACTTGGAAGTAGGAGTTGATTTAGAGGCCATGAGGGGTGAGAAGGTGCTGCTTACTGACTTGCTTCCCCTGGCTTGTTCAGCTTGCTTTCTTATAGAACCCAAGACTACCAGCCCAGGGATGATACCACCCACCATGGGCCCTCCCAACCTTGATCACTAATTGAGAAAATGCCTTATAACTGGATCTCATGGAGGCATATCCTCAAGGGAGGCTCCTTTCTCTATTTCACAAGAGCCACTACCTGGCTCTTGTAATTTTCTGCAGTATCTTCCATAACATCCCATGAGTCCCAGGTGAAAAGAATTTGATGTAGATGTTCCATTCATGCTCAAACCCTCCATACTCACTAATTCTCTGTGTTTTGTCCTGCTGTGGGTCTCAGCATTAACCATTATCCTTTACAAAATAAAATAAAAGCATCTCTGATGAGGGGTGAAAGCTGAACAAATCTATAGGAGAAGGACTAGTTAGAATGCAGTTTGATACTATGCCCATTTAGCACATTGATAGTACAAGGTTCTACACTAGGCCTAAAGCCTCCTGAGCCATTATTAATTTCTTGAAAGTTTATGAGACATCTCCTGTGAAGAAGGCCTTAAATTCAATTAGAAATTCATTGACTGTTGTATGGAGTAAAAGAAGCCCTGTTGGAGTCCTGGGTGACTGTGTATCAATGACACACACACAGCTATGACAAGAATCAAGGCCTTAGACCCATGGGAAAATTGCGAAGCCTTTCTCCATGTGATCAGGCTGGCAAGGTCTTCTTCCTTTTGTCCAAGTCCAAGTGCTTATAAAAGATTGATCAGTGCGTGCAAAAACTAGCAATCGATGCTTCCTCTTGTCAAGTTTTTATATTATGGGACTGCCTACAGAGAGCTCCAACTAAGACTAACTCCTCCCCTGTTGCTGTTCATAAAAAGCCTGCTGAGGTCTTCTAGGTCTTCTATTGAAGTGGTTGTAGGTGTAACTCCACCAGAATCTGCTCAGCTCACCTGTCCCTATCTTTTTTGTACTGTGTCTATCCTTTCTTAATTCCATTGCTTTTCCTAGTCATCGTTGGAGACTTCTGATGCAAGGATATAGGTTATACCCACCACCTTCATGCCATCATAACATTGTGTATATCTTGTTATCCCAACCATTAGTCCACAGGGGTCATAGCTGAGTAAAACTATGGATGGTTTTCTCCCTTGGTATTCTGCCCAGTGCCTAGTGGCACTACTTAAGCTAGCTAGCATGGTAAAGTCTTCCATGTCATTACCACTTTGATCTCCTCACATATTGTGATCAAACACTGTAATGATTTTAATGATAGAGCCTGACATGTTCTGTTGAGAAACCAAGAGAAATGTTGATAGCCCGGATCATGGTATGATTTCTGGAATCCTCTAAGTAAAACCTTGAAAGGAACTAACTCATGACTGGCCTGAAACTTTCTTGTTTGATAATGTATGGCTTCTGGAAGGAACATTATCCTTCCACATATGGTAACTCCAATTATATTATTCAGAACACACATACACAGCATATAAGACAATAGGTTCCCATGTGGCTTTAAAAACACAGTTTTAATTTTCCCTTCCCTCAACCCATCCACTGATTTATCCTCCCATCCTCCTTTCTACATTACTGTCTCCTCCTTTATACCTCTCCTCTTCTACAACTACTCCTCTTCCCTAATTTATTTCTTCTCATCACCCCTAATGCTACCTTATTGGTTTCTGCAAGTACTTCAAGTTAAACATAAAGTATACATTTTGAAGCAAAGAAATATAGATATGAGAGAACGTGCAGTGTTTTGGTTCAGATTTTATGTTTAAATTTTTGTTTTAAACTCATGTAAACATACAGAAAAAAGGAGAGAAGATCAAGTAAACAAGTCTTAATTTTGGATAGATGTATTCGCTTTAAGTATAGCGGAATTGAAAAGCACAGTGCTCTGCAGATTGCACTCATTGAGATTACTTCTGTCACACTGCTGAGTCAGGATCTAGTGACTGAGAATGAGCAGTGTTTGTCAACAGTGGTATTTCTATGAGGGTTAAATCAAGTCAGTGCATCACACAAAAAGATCTTATTTCTGGAGTTTCAAGGAAACCCTAGGCTGCAGGTGGGTAAAATGTAGCGCCCTGATTCCTGACTTCTCTGTCAACCTTTCCCATCCCTCAGGTCTATTGTGTTTTATTTTCTTACTCATATTATGTCAGTGATACCCTTAGCTTCACTATTCATTCTTCTGACCTCCAAGATTTTCTCCACACCTCATCAAAATTTCATACTTCATGCAACACACACTCTGCTTTGTCTCTGTGTCTACCCAAGAGGTCAAATGTCGTACAAAATGGCCTGTTAGGATTACTGTATGTATGAGTTCACCAGTGCCAAGGGAACCTTAAAGATCCTATTCATTTCTCTTCTCTCAATTCTTACTAAATTGCCTTAGCCTGCCACACACACACACACACACACACACACACACACACACACACACACACGAACGATGTGGGTCCCTTTGTTATTTGCTGTCATGAGTACTCCAATAAATACTATTACAATTCAATACAGGTCTTTATACTTTCACTTACAACAGATTAAACTCAATATATCAGGGTAATACACTCCAGTAGATAGCCCACATTACTTACCCAATATCATAAGCCAAAGAAAAATGATTCTTGACTCTTCTTTCTCAACTGTGTTTATTCCCATATATAATCTATTATGAAGCCAAAAGTTCGACAGGTGCAGTGTGGAATGGTGAGCACTAGATCTTCCCAACACTTCTTCATTTACCTATGTTCCAGCCACATCTTCCCCAACCCATTTCCATGCACAAGAAAAGCACTTACTGACTCTTATCCCTGAGGTCCTTTGTCCACTTTCAGAGACCTGCTCTTGATTGATCCCTAATTCTTTATTTCCATCTCTGTAATCCTTTTCTCACTCTATGTCAAGAAATACTTGCTTATATTTTATTTTAGAATTACAGTCCTTAAAATGTCTTGAGTTTTAAGTAAACATGTCTGATAATCCAATTGCTTTCTATCCAGATAACAAGATGCACTGTCTGAGACTCATGTCTGGTTTTGCTCACCATGATATACCATAGAGATTAACACAGTCCCTAGTGCCCCATCATACATGAAAATACATGAGAACTGTTTAGAAGAAGAAAATGGAAAATGTTGTGGGTGTCAGAGAAGCCAGCAAATATATTAAATACAGAATAGAAAAATGAAAAAATCAATGAAGCCACAAGTTGGTTCTTTGAAATCAGCAGCAAAGTTGAAGACTCTTTAGCTAGACTAACCGAGAAAATAATGAAATACTAAAATGAGAAATGAAATTGAGAGTAATGCTGCCAAGTTTGTGGAAGTAAAAAGGATTATAAGAATTACTTACATTGTATGCCAACAAATTAGGTTATATAAATGAAACTCAAAATTCTTAGAGAGACAAAGACTACTAAATTTGACTCAAGTAAAATGGGAAATTGGAATACATATAACAAGTAAAAGTGATTGAATTAGTAATTTAGAATACTTCTCACTAAAATATTCCAGGTCCAGGTGGGCTTTGCTGATGAATTCCAGCTAACCGTGAAAGAAGAATTAATACAAATCTTTCAGAAGCCCTTGAAAAATATAGAAGAGAAAGGGAATACTTCTCAGCTCATTATGTTGGGTTATTATTTCCATAATATCAAGCAGTTAAAGACATTAGAGGATAAAAAGTATAGAACATTGTATCTCCTATGAAAACAGGTGTAACAGTCTTCAACAAATAGCAGCAAACAGATTCCAGAAGCACTTTAAAAGAATTGTTGAGGGAATACTGCATAGTTGGTAGTGGAAGAATGAATTCAGACTCTTCAGAGCACACTAAGTAAAACTGTAACTCCAAGAATTGGACCTAAGTATGAGATGTGAAAGCATGAATTTCTTAAAAAAATACACAAGTTTAAATCTTCAAGATAGTGGGAGTAAGCAATCATTTCTTAGTTATAGTACCCACCCTTGTTAATTTGCACTGCTTTGCCAGAGAAGTGAACTCTGAATAATTTTATAATAATCATAAACTTACTAACAGTTCTGGAGCCTAAGAAGTCCAAGATCAATATACCCCAATCTGGACCTAGCCTTCCTGTAATATAATAGCATCAAGTGCAGAAGGTATCAAAAGGACAATAAAGTCAGAGTCACAGCAGGAAGCCTTAACTCCAACTTCTAAGAAGGCACAAGCCTCAGTCATCATAGCCTATCCTTTTTGGACATAGAACCTCTAAATAGGAAAAAAATCCCCTTAATTCATAATGGCTTAAGCACTTAAATAGGACTTACATTTCATGTGTTTGTATTGGTCTTTTACACACACACACACATATGTATAAAATGCATTTATATATAAATATATGTAATCTATTCTATGTATACAAATAATATTATTATAACAAATATATTACAATAATATAATAATATATAAATAATATATAAATAATATATTACAAATAATATATTATAACTCCAATATATATTATGTACTCCGAAAGCTGAGACAGCAAGAAATGAGAGGAAAATAGAAAAGTAGGATTACAAAAAAAAAAAAAAAGAAAGAAAAAAAGCACCACACACAAAATCAACAAGACAATAAGACATTTATAAATTAGGAAAAATATTTGCAAACCATGTATTATTAAATAGAGCTAATAGTGAAAATATATTATCAACTCATACACCCAGTAATAAAAATATGAA
This sequence comes from Arvicanthis niloticus, assembly GCF_011762505.2. Taxonomy (NCBI): domain Eukaryota; kingdom Metazoa; phylum Chordata; class Mammalia; order Rodentia; family Muridae; genus Arvicanthis; species Arvicanthis niloticus. Next base: position 94,690,801 of record NC_047659.1, on the reverse strand, counting down.
TAATGTGATTTTTAGATAGATTCAGGGCCTTAACTGATATATGCTAAAGAAGATACACAAATGGGGGCAGATATATCAAGACACATTCAATATTACTAATCACAGAAATTCAAATCAAAACCACAAAGTGATGTGACCTCACATTTGTTAGAATATCTATTGCCAAATGGATACAAGAAAATGAGTATGGGTGAAAAGTACATTTGTGTGCTGTTGGTAGAGTTGGTACAGCAACTATGGCAATGACAGGGAAATCCTTTGGAAGTTAAGGAAGAAACTATCAAACTCTTCTTCTGGGTATTCATCTAAGGGAAAAGAAACTGCTATCTCAAAGCAGTATAAATGATCCAATGGCCATTACCAGTATGTTCATAATAACCAACATATGGAAACCACTTAAATGTCTACATGTGATGCATAGATAAGGAAATTCATTCACACAAACATAAAGGGCGGTTGTTCAACCTTTAAAAAAAATCCCATTATTTGTGCCAAAAGAGATGAACTTCAAAAACACAGTCTAAAAAAACACAGCATGATCCCACTTGTATATAGACTATTGGAGAGTAAAGCATATATAAGTAGAACATAGAACATGGTTAACAAAGATGAATGCAGAGTCTGGCATGGCCATGGTATGGATGGTGTGACCTGGTTTCCACTCCTGAAACAGAGCCAACAAGGCATGGGACTCCACAAGGGTTGATGGTTGCTGTGCAAGTAAGAATAGTGTACATACTTTCATGTTCCTCCTTTGAGGAATGCCCTCTCACCAAGGTTAATGACTCCATGATAATCAGAGATAACATGAGTCTGGGAAGCCAGAGTGTGTCAAATGTCTCAGCAAAATAATAGAAGGCTGTGACCTCTGGACAGCCCTTAAGGCTGTGGGAAAGAAAGCTGAAAACATGAATTCAAAAATATATAATTTCTAAACTCTGCAAAATATAAGTATGCAATATGGATGGTATAAGGAGCTTCACAGATGTAAAGGAACAGAAGCAGCTGCAGTATGAGCCAGCTTCTCTGAAAGATACTAAGAAAGGAGATAAAGATATTTAAGGAATGGTGATTGATCCCAGGGCAAGATCCCACCCAGATAAGTTTTCTTTGCTTGTTTTTGGTTTTTGGTTTGGTTTGGTTTTTGTTGTTTATATTTACAAAGGCAAGCAGATTCCTGAGTTCAAGGTCAGCCTGGGTCATAGGAAGTTTAAGTCCAGACCCAGGCTTGGTCAGAATGGTAGTTTCAGGGTGAGATCCTACACAGCTATCTTGTCTGTGCTTGTACTTGTTATCTCTTTCTAAGAATCAAGGAAATGGGGTCATGGGGTGCTGATTAATGGCATAATCAAAAGGGGACTTGGGATAATGACTAAATTGATATGTAGAAAAAGACTAGGCTTTTGATCTTCAAGAGATAAGCTATCCAGAGAGTTTTTAAAATAGCAAGAAAATGCTGTCTCAAGCAAGGACAGAGAGGGAGTCTGGGAAAGAGAAGAAGGAGAGGAAGAGGGAGAGAAAGAGGGAGATGGGGAGAGATAGATGGAGACAGAGACAGACAGACAGACAGACAGACAGACAGACAGACAACTTGGACCCACCATTTGACTTCTAGTCATTTGTTTTGCTACTCCCAGATACTCCTCAGAAACCCATCTCTAAAAGCAGAAGCTTGTTTTGGCAAATGAAGGTAATGAAGAAAGGGGGTCATAATGGTCAAAAGATAAGAAATGGTTACAGTTATGTGGCATGAATAAATCTGACAGGGAGTTAATAATATACAGTATAGGGACTATAATTTATAATGTATTGTGTGATTGAAATGAAGTTGGAGCATAAACTTTATACATTAAGGTAACTGTGAGGAAGTGAATATTTTAATTAGTCTGATAATGGTGATCAGTTCCTTCTGTATATAAGTATCAAGATGTCATGTGGTACTTGTAGGCTATACAAGTTTGCATTAATATGTGAACTTGAATTGTGCTAAGGGAATAGCACAATTTCAGTTATCTCCTGCATGCATATAAAAGGAAATAAGGTGTATAAGGTAAATCATCTTAAATGTTTAACTCATTTATAATGAAAGATTCTGAGTGCTACAATACAGATGCTGGTACTTCCATGTATATTCTGCACTTTTCACAAGTGTTCGAGAATGGAATCAGCCTACATGCCCATCAACAAATGAATGTATAATGAAAATATAGTACATATGCACAGTGGAATTTTATTTAGCCATAAGGAAAATAATATCATGAAATTTTTGGAAAATGATTGAATCTTGAAATTATTATATTGAGATTACCAAGACTCAGAAAGGCAAATACCATGTTCTCTGTCATAAGTGAATCCAGGATTTTATTTGATATATATGCAATTGTGAAAGTAGAAAGAGAGCAGAAAAAGGGAGCTTAAGGCAGTGGTAAGAGTAATAAAATATTTTGTGGCTTCAAATAGAAAAGAACAGCTGGGAGTAGATGCATACACATTGGGATTGGGCAAGATGATCAAAATAAAGAATATATGAATGATATAAGAAAATACCTTACTTATACCTAATTAAAATAAGAGTTTTTATGTTGGGAACCGCTCTGCCCCATGCTTGGGGGCTAAAATGTTGCGGACCGCTCTGTCAATGTTAGAACCTGCACTGCCAAAAGCCTTGGGGGCTAAGTTGTTAGAGCCCTCACTGCCCCAAGCTGCACCAGTCCAAGGGTCAGAGATCAGCAAGAGAGAGAGTGAGGACGGACTCGAGGAATGGAGACCAGACAGAGTGTGATTCAATCCCGTTTATTCTTCAGTATCTCTTCCTAGTCCAAGTCCCAAGTCTTGAGTTCCTAGTCCCTAGTTCCTAGTCCCTAGTGCCTCCAAGTTCCAAGTTCAAGTTTCTATCCAAGTGTCTAATTCCTAGTTGCCTGTCTCGAGTCTCGAGTGCCTACTATCTAATTCCAAGTTCTTCCTCCAAGTGCCAAGTGCCTAATACCTAATAATTTCTTCTGTCTGCCTCTCGCCTTTTATATGTCTCACTTCTAAGCCACATCTTTAAGTCATGCCCTTAGGTCTTGTCTCTAAATCTGATCTCTAAATCATGCCCTTAAGTCACACACCTTTAAGTCTCACACACCCAAGGGAAAATCCTGGGTATCTAAAACAAGATGTCATCAGAGTGTGCTCAGCTGTTGTAGGCTATTGTAATCAAGTCTCTTGTCAGGGTACATGGCTCAAGATGGCTGCAAGGATGATAGGCGCCTTCTGTCGGCTCCCCACATTTTTACACTTTCTCTAATATTTAGACAGTTATATTTTATGAAAATTATACAAATTTCATGATTACAATATCAGTAGTTTTTACAAATGTTATAGGAAAACATTAAATGTCAGAGTCAAACACACTAGAAGTATGATCCTTACTGTCTCTTTACTCTTTGTAGACATGTGTTATGTGGTCAATATTTTTGTTTATTGACTGCTGTATCCTCAGTACCCAATATATAGTAGGGATTCAATGTCTCATTTTTCTCTCTTTTTTTTTAACTTCTTATTGATTCTTGTGAGTTTTATATTATGCACCCCAGTCCTACTCTTCTTCCTGTACCCTCATATCTTCCCTTTGCTCTTGCATTCTTTCTCTAAAATAATACACACACACAAACCAAACAAATAAACAAATAAAAGATACAAAACATAGAAAAGATCTTAAGGCATAGAAAAACATCTCACCATGGAAGCTGCAGAATTTTCCAGAGTGTCCTACAATATATCCCTCACATATCTTCACTTGAAAATTTTATTTGCAATGAATCATTGGTCTGGTTTGAAGTCTCTCGCTTCTGTGACACGATCAGTATTGGATCCTAACCAGGACTCCTCCTGGTTATCTTGTTGTTGCCTTGAGTCCTGGATGTACTATATATATAATATATATATATATATATATATATATATATATATATATATATATATATATACTATATATAGGATGTACTATATATAGTTTTGGATCAGCAGAACATTCACTCATTCCAACTATTCACAGATGATACACATGTTGGGGCAGATGAACTCAGAGCACTGGATCTGGGAACGGGAGGTAACTGATTTCATCCTTTTGTTTATCTGCACCACCATGGCAAGCTGTGTAGCACTGCTCAGCTAGGAACCCAATGCCACCATTGACAGGAGGGAGGGTCAACAATACTGCTCTTTCTCATGCCTTTGGGGCCACTTCACCACATCTACACCATCAAGGCCACTTTCACTACGTTGTCCAGGAAGGATATAGAACCTGTTATCCTGAATGCTACAACCAGTGAAGGGCAGGGCTAGCTGGTCCACTCTCATATCCTTGGGGACAGCACTCCTGACTACCTTAGGTAGTGACAGGAGAAGAGGGGAACACATCAACCCCACACCCATGCCATCTCATAGCATATGAGTGAAGGGCCACCTCTCCCTGACTTGTGCCTTCCTGGCCCAACTTACCTGAACTCCCTCTACCATGTGATCTCCTGTGCTACCTAGGCTAGGTGCAGAACCTACTCTCCAAGTGCTGCAGCTGGTGAGGGACAGGGCCAGCTCAACTACTGTCTTAACCCTGGAACTAGACCTCTCCACTGTCTTAGGTGATGAGGACAATGGGAGGAGAGCATTATTCTCTTACCCATATTACCTCATGGATGATGAGTGGTGTGGCCAACTCACTTTCAGTCTTACTCTCAGGGCTGGTTCACTTCCATCCCTCACCCACCACTAGCATAAGCTCTGATGTGATGTGCAGTCAAAGTGCATGGCCTGCTCTCCAGAATGCTGCATTTGGTAAGGGGCAGGGATAGTTCTCCTGTGTTCATGACCCTGTGGGCCACTTTCCCAATAGTCAGAGTTAGCCCTTCTACTCATGTGCTCTTGGGGTCAGCCCACCCACACTCTTGCTACCAGGGCCAGATCCACTGTGCTGCCTTGGAAAGGTGTAGGGCCCACTCTCCCAAATGCTACCACAGGTAAGAGATAAGACCAGCTCTACAGAATTTCACTGGTTCTGCACAGCCCCTGGATATCTATGTGGTTCCCAGCAGGTGGTCTGACCAAGAAAGACCCCTGTTCTCTAGTGGTAATATGAACCATGGACATTAGTATCAACACCTGCCACTGTATAGCCAGGGACCCAGTCATGGATCTTAGCAACAGCTCAGGCTGGGACCTCATCATGGTCCCAGGTGGTAGGTCTGGCCACTCACAATAGGCAACTCCTCTCCATCCTTGAGTCTCCAGTTCTATCTCTCGTCATAATATTCAAGCTTTCCCACTTCTCTTTGTCTCATTTTTCTACCACATACTTGTACACTGCTGTGGCTCCTTCTGCAGGCTAAGCTTGTGGCTGGTAGGTGCCTCGGTGACATCTTTTGTCTGTACTGTGGAGTGGTAGCAAGCAGGTGTCTATGGACTAACTGTTCCATGAACAGCAGGACAGTTCTGTGGGTGGTATGGTGGTCCACTAGACCCTGTCTGTCTTCCTCTTCCCACTCTAGGCTACTTGTATTTGATTTGATTCAATTTGATTTTTATGTGTCCTGGGTATAAAACAGCTTTGGCCACCAAGCCAGGCATCAAGCTAGAATGAACAAAGGATTGCCATCTGCTCTCTGTCCCAACTGATAGAAGAATAAGACCACCAACAAGGTGTCTTTTTGCCCATTGACAGGGCATAAATGTAGGTTTTATATTTTACTTAACTCTTAGAGAATATCATACAAAATATTCTAATAATGTTCACTCCACTACCTCCCACTCCTCTAAATTTACTCTTTCCTGTCTCATTATTGTAAAACCCATCCAGTCTACTTTGTGAGGCTGATATAATACTGCATGATCATCCTACTACTGCCTACTTGAGTGGGATGACCTACCAGCGACCATGTACTTAAAGAAAACTATCTCTTATTCTTCTATCATGTATTACTTGCTAATAGCTCCTTAGTTGAGGGCAGGACTTCAGGTCTCCTTCTGTGCTCAGATTTGATCTGTTTTGAGTTTGCATACATCTTACTTAGTGCTGTCACAACTTCTCTGAGTTCAACTGTGCAACTACACTGTTGTGTCTGGAAAACATTTGTTTCACTGTAGGCATCTACCACTTCTGACATTTTTTCCTTAATTTTTTCATAAATATATTTTTATCATATTTTCCCTCTCTTACCTCCTTCCAGATCCTCCCATCTTCTTCCCCACCTAGCTTCTTTCTCTTTCTAGCAAACAAAACAAAAACATGAAAATACAGCAAAACCAGAGCCCCAAAATCAAAAATACAAACTGAAAAATTAATAAAACAAAAATATACTAGTCAGCTATTAAAAACAAAAAAAAATCATAAAATTTACAGGCAAAAGGATAAAACTTTAGAATATCATCCTGAGTGAGATAACACAGAGCCAGAAAGACATGTATGACAGGAGCCTGCATAACTGTCTCCTGAGAGGCTTTACCCAGCAGCAGATAGAAACAGATGCAGAGACCCACAGCCAAACATTAGGTAGAGCATGGAAATCTTGTGGAAGAATGGGTGATAGAATTGAGTGAGCTGGAGGGATCAAGGACACTGCAAGCAGACCTACAGAATCAACTAACCTGGCCCCGTGGAGTTCACAGAAACAGAACAACCAACTAAAAAGCATGCAGGAGCTGGTCCTAGCCCTTGACACACATTTGCAACAGATGTGCAGCTTTGTCTTCATGTGGGTTCCCTAACAATTGGAGTGGGGACTGTCTTTTACTCTGTTGCTGCCATTGGATCCCCTTCTTCTACCTAGACTGCCTGGCTGGGCCTCAATGGGAGAGGAAATGCTTAATCTTTCTGGGAATAGATGTTCCAGGGTGGTGTGGTACCCAAGGGGGCTTCCCCAACTCTGAGGAGAAGGTCAAGAGAAGGGACGATGATTTGTAATGGCAAGACTGGGAGAAGAGAAGGGGGCTGCAATTGGGATGTAATGCTAATAAAAAATAAATTATGGAGAGAAAGAAAAAGAAACCTTTGACTCTTACTGACTTTCTACCATTCTTCCATTATGCTCCCTGAGCCTTGAAGGGAGAAAGTAGGATATAAGTGTCCCATTTAGGGCTAAGAATTCTGCCATCTTTTATTCTCTGCATGTTGACCAGATGTGGCTCTAGATGTCAATTGTTATCTATTTACACATTGACATAAATAATAACTGGCACTTGTTTCCATCACCGTTACCAAAGAAATACAAAATTGGATTAAAAACTAATTTTGTTCAAGAACTACTGAAGAAATTGAGGTAACAAAACCTCAATATAGAATAGATCTCGATTCCAAATTCTGCATTGATGAACAAGAAGTAGCCATGGATGATGTGGCAAGTGGCAGAAACTAAGAGGAAGAAAAAACATAAGGAAGGATTCTGGTCACACTGTCTTGACAGAATTGGAGTCTTCACTGAAGTCAGGCCAAGACTTAGATAGATTGACAGAGGATATGGAATTTGATGAGACAGCAAATGGGGAAATATTGAGGATACCAAGCAAAGTTCTTACTAAAGCTGGGTGATATAGGCTCAAAAAAGACAATGGCAAAGCCCAAGCCTAGAAGAGGCAACTAAAATCTGATCTAGAACATTTTCTTAATGATGGAAAAATTAATAAAATTGGCCATAACTCTAATTGTAGAATCTTACATTCTAAGATATATAAAGTTATATTTGCAGAAGAGAAACTTTTCTGATATGGTGCATGGCAAACGAACTATCAAAGAACAAGGTATTGTTCAGTTAGACTATAGCAAAATTATGAACTTCTATACTTCCAAGGAAATAAAATGAAAACACAAGTCAGAGATGAGGGGAGATCACTGCTTATTACTCACCTAATGAAAGATACATGTTACACACACAGGCATACTCACATATACATACATACATTTATACATACATACACACACACACACACACACACATACATTCAAGCACACATGAAATCTACAGATGCAGAAAGGATTATAAAAATAAACAACATTAACATGATTTGATAATTTGAACAGAGTATTTGAAAGAATACATTGAAGGGAAAAATCTACAGATTAGAAATAAGCATGTGAAAAAAATCACCATACTCAGTCATTTAGAAAATACAACTTACAGCTACAATGTGATGCTTGAACATATTTTTAGAATGTCCTGTATTTAAAAGACAGATTGTACGTAGCTGGTCTGCTCCCATGAAGACACCATATTCTGAGACATCCTAGAGGAGCAACTGCATTTAGAGCAACTGGTAAGAACACTCTCCCACTACCCTATGCCCCAGAGCTACAACTGGGAACAGGGTGAGCTCAGGACTGACCAGGAACCCAAACCCCACCCCTGTGGAATCCCACTCCCCTTCTGCCCCCTCTTGGTCCCTGTGGCTGGGGCAGACACCTAGCTGGTCTGCTCCTGTGAAGACACCATATCCTGAGACATCCTAGAGGAGACACTGCACCCAGAGAAGCTGGAGCTCAAGAACACAAGATTACAGAGACAGCTGAACACTGAGAGTTCTCCTGACACAAGCAAGATAACTGGAAAGACAGGCTCAACTCAGAGACAGTGAGTGCAGGTAGCACTAGAGTTAACCAGATGGTGAAAGGCAAGTACAAAAACTTAAGCAATAGAAACCAAAGTTATTTGGCATTAGAACCCAGTTCTCCCACCATAGCAAGCCCTGGACACCCCATCACAACAGAAAAGCGGGATTCAGAATTAAAATCACTTCTCATGATATGATAGAGGACTTTACAAAGGACATAAATAACTCCATTAAAGAAGTACAGGAGAACATATGTAAACAGGTAGAAGCCCTTAAAGAGGAAACACAAAAATCCCTTAAAGAATTGCAATAAAACACAACCAAACAGGAGAAGGAATTAAACAAAATCATCCAGAATCTAAAAATGGAAGTAGAAACAATAAAGAAATCTCAAAGGCAGACTACCCTGAAGATAGAAAACCTAGAAAAGAGATCAGGAATCATAGACACAAGCATCACCAACAGAATACGAGAGATAGAAGAGAGAATATCATATGCAGAAGATACCATGGAAAACATTGACACAACTGTCAAAGAAAATGCAAAAAGCTCCTAACCCAAAACATCCAGGAAATCCAGGACACAATGAGAAGGCCAAACCTAAGGATAATAGGTATAGATGAGAGTGAAGAGTACCAACTTAAAGGGCCAGTAAATATCTTCAACAAAATTTAGAGGAAAACGTCCTTAACCTAAAGAAAGCGATGTCCACAAATATACAAGAAGCCTACAGAACTCCACTAGACCAGAAAAGAAATACCTCCTGTCACATAATAATCAAAACATCAAATGTACAAAACAAAGAAAAATACTAAAAGCAGTAAGGGGAAAAGGTAACATAACATATAAAGGCAGACCTGTAAGAATTACATCAGACTTCTCACCAGAGACTGTAAAAGCCAGAAGATCCTGGACTGATATCATACAGACCATAAAAGAACACAAATGCCAGCCCAGACTACTATACCCAACAAAAATCTCAGTCACTATTGATGGAGAAACCAAGATATTCCATGACAAAACCAAATTTACACAATATCTTCCCACAAATCCAGCACTTCAAAGGATAACTGATGGAAAACTCCAACACAAGGAGAATGATACCACCTCTAATAACAAAAATAACAGGAAGCAACAATCATTTTTCCTTAATATCTCTTAATATTAATGGACTCAATTCCCCAATAAAAAGACATAGACTATAAGACTGGATACATAAACAAGACCCAGAATTTTGCTGCATACAGGAAACACACCTCAGTGAAAAAGTCAGATACTACCTCAGAGTAAAAGGATGGAAAACAATTTTTCAAGCAAATGGTTCCGAGAAAGAAGCTGGAGCAGCCATTATAATAGCAAATAAAATCGACTTTCAACCAAAAGTAATCAAAAAAAGATAAGGAAGGACACTTCATACTCATCAAAAGAAAAATCTACAAAGGTGAACTCTCAATTTTGAACATCTATGCCCCAAATGCAAGGGCACCCACATACATAACAAAAACTTTACTAAAGTCAAAGTATACATTGCACCTCACACAATAATAGTGGGTGATTTTAACACCCCACTCTCAGCAATGGACAGATCATGGAAACAGAAACTAAACCGAGATACAATAAAACTAACAAAAGTTATGAACCAAATGGATTTAACTGACATCTATAGAACATTTCATCCTAAAACAAAAGAATATACCTTTTTCTCAGCACCTCATGGTACCTTCTCCAAAATAGACCATATAATTGGTCACAAAACAGGCCTCAACAGATACAAAAAGATTGAAATAATCCCTTGTACCCTATCAGATCATGGACTAAGGGCAGTCTTTAATAATGACAAAAACAATGGAAAAACAATGGAAAGCCACATACACGTGGAAACTGAACAATGCTCTACTCAAAGATGACTTGGTCAAGGAAGAAATAAAGAAAGAAATTAAAGGCTTTTTAGAATATAATGAAAATGAGGACACATCATACCAAAACTTGTGGGACTCCCTGAAAGCAGTACTAAGAGGAAAACTCATAGCTCTAAGTGCTTGCAAAAAGAAACTGGAGAGAGCATACACTAACAACCTGACAGCACACTTGAAAGCTTATAATGAAAAGAAGCAAATACATCCAAGAGGAGTAGACAGCAGGAAATAATCAAACTCAGGGCTGAAATCAACCAAGTAAAAACAGAAAGAACTATACAAAATATCAACAAAACCAGGAGCTGGTTCTTTGAGAAAATCAACAAGATAAATAAACCCTTAGCCAGACTAACCAAAGGGCACAGAGACAGTATGCAAATTAATAAAATCGGAACTGAAAGGGGAGACATAACAACAGAAACTGAGGAAATTAAAAAATCATCAGATCCTACGACAAAAGCCTATACTCAACAAAATTGGAAAATCTGGAGGAAATAGACAATTTTCTAGACAGATACCAGGTACCAAAATTAAATCAGGAGCAGATAAACCATCTAAACAGTCCCATAACCTCTAAAGAAATAGAAGCAGTCATTAAAAGTCTCTCCACCAAAAGAAGTCTGGGACCAGATGATTTAAGTGCAGAATTCTATCAGACCTCCAAGGAAGACCTAATACCAATTCTCTTCAAACTATTCCACAAAATAGAAACAGAAGAAACACTACCCAATTCGTTCTATGAAGCTACAATCATGCTCATACCTAAATCTTACAAAGACCAACAAAGAAAGAGAACTTCAGACCAATCTCTCTTATGAATATCAATGCAAAAATACTCAATAAAATTCTCACAAACCAAATCCAAGAACACATCAAAACAATCATCCATCATGATCAAGTAGGCTTTATCCCAGGAATGCAGGAATGGTTCAATATTTGGAAATCCATCAATGTAATCCACTACTTAAACAAACTCAAAGAAAAAAAAACCACATCATCATCTCACTAGATGCTGAGAAAGCATTTGACAAAATTCAACATCCCTTCATGTTAAAAGTCTTGGAAAGATCAGGAATTCAAGGCCCATACCTAAACATAGTAAAAGTGATATATGGCAAGCCAGTAGGCAACATCAAACTAATGGAGAGAAACTTGAAGCAATCCCACTAAGATCAGGGGCTATACAAGGCTGCCCATTCTCTTCCTACCTGTTAAATATATTATTGGAAGTCCTAGCCAGAGCAATTAGATAACAAAAGGAAGTCAAAGGGATACAAACAGGAAAGGAAGAAGTCAAAATTTCACTATTTGCAGATTATATGATAGTATACTTAAGTGACCCTAAAACTTTCACCAGAGAACTCCTAAACCTGATAAACAACTTCAGCAAAGTGGCTGGATATAAAATCAATTCAAACAAATCAGTAGCCTTCCTCTACTCAAAGGATACACAGGCTGAGAAAGAAATTAGGGAAATGACACCCTTCACAATAGTCACAAATAATATAAAATACCTTGGTGTGAATCTAACCAAGCAAGTGAAAGATCTGTATGACAAGAACTTCAAATCTCTGAAGAAAGAAATTGAAGATCTCAGAAGATGGAAACATCTCCCATGTTCCTGGATTGGCAGGATTAATTTAGTAAAAATGGCCATCTTGCCAAAAACAATCTACAGATTCAGTGCAATCCCCATCAAAATTCCAAATCAATTCTTCATAGAGATAGAAAGAGCAATTTGCAAATTCATTTATAATAACAAAAAACTCAGGATAGCCAGAAATATTCTCAACAATAAAAAAAAAAAAAAAAAAAAAAAAAAAACAAACAACTTCTGGGGGAATTACCATCCCTGACCTCAAACTGTACTACAGGCAATAGTGATAAAAACTGCATGGTATTGGTATAGAGACAGGCAGGAAGATCAATGGAATAGAATTGAAGATCCAGAAATGAACCCACATACCTCTGGTCACTTGATCTTTGACAAAGGAGCTAAAACCATCCAGTGAGAAAAGGACAGCAGAACCAACAAATGGTGATGGTTCAACTGGAGGTCAGCATGTAGAAGAATGGAATAGAATTGAAGATCCAGAAATGAACCCACATACCTCTGGTCACTTGATCTTTGACAAAGGAGCTAAAACCATCCAGTGAGAAAAGGACAGCAGAACCAACAAATGGTGATGGTTCAACTGGAGGTCAGCATGTAGAAGAATGCAAATAAATCCATTATTATCCCCCTTGTAAAAAGCTCAAGTCCAAGTAGATAAAGGACCTTCACATAAAACCAGATACACTGAAACTATCATTACCAATCCTACATCCAATAGAGGGCTAATATCCAATATATACAAAGAACTCAAGAAATTAGACTCCAGACAACCCAATAACCCTATTAAAAATGGGGTACAGAGCTAAACAAGGAATTATCAACTGAGAAAACTCAAATGGCCAAGAAGCACCTTAAGAAATGTTCAGCATCCTTAGTCATCAGGGAAACATAAATCAAAACAACCCTGAGATACCACCTCACACCAGTCAGAATGGCTAAGATCAAATACACAGGTGATAGTAGATGCTGGCAAGGATGTGGAGAAAGAGGAACACTCCTCCATTGTTGGTGGAATTGCAAGCTGGTGCAACCACTCTGGAAATCAGTCTGGTGGTTCCTCAGAAAACTGGACATAGCACTACCTGAGGACCCAGCTATACCACTCCTGGGCATATACCCAGAAAATGCTCCAACATATAGCAAGGACACATGCTCCACTATGTTCATAGCAGCCTTATTTATAATAACCAGAAGCTGGCAAGAACCCAGATGTCCTTCAACAGAGGAATGGATACAAAAAAATGTGGTACATTTACACAATGGAGTATTACTCATCAATTAAAAATAATGAATTCGAGAAATTCTAGGTAAATTGATATAACTAGAAAATATCATCCTGAGTGAGGTAACCCAATCACAAAAGAACACACATGGTATTTACTCACTGGTAAGTGGATATTAGTCCCAAAGCTTGAAATAGCCAAGATTCAACTCACAGACCACATGAAGCTCATGAAGAAGGAAGAGCAAGTGTGGGTGCCTCCGTCCTACTTAGAAGGAGTTACAAAATACTCAAGGGAGCAAATATGGAGACAAAGTGTGGGACAGAAACTGAAGGAGGGGCCATCTGGAGACCATCCACCTGGATATCCATCCCATGTGCAGTCACCAAAGATAGATGCTGATGTGGATGTCAGAAAGTACATGCTGACAAGAGCCTTATATAGCTGTCTCCTTAGAGGTCTGCCAGAGTCTGACATATTTAGAGGTGGATGCTCACAGCTAACCATTGAACTGATCATGGGGTTCCCAATGGAAGAGTTAGAGAGAAGACTGAAGGAGCTGAAAGGGTTTGTGGCACCATAAGAAAAGCAACAATACCAACCAATCAGAGCTCCCCAGTGTCTAAACCACCAGCCAAGGAACACATAGGAAGGGACCCATGACTTCAGCTATATATGTGTTGGGAGCCGACTCCTAGCAAAAAAAGGCTATCATCTTTTCAGCCATCTCAGACCATATAGCTTGACAAGAGACTCATTTTTCAAAAGCCTACAACATCTGAGCACACTCTGATAAACATCTTGTTTTCCCCACATATCTTGTTTTGCTGTTTAGTGCCCCAGCTTCAAGGCACAGGTGATATCCACACCTACAAGACATGTGACAAAACATATAATTACCCAAGATTTCCTTTCAATGAAAGAAACTAGAGAGAGAGACTAGAGACTTGGTCACACACTCTGTCTTATCTCCATTCTTCGTGTCTCTTCCCTTCCATCCCCACTCTCTCTTGCTAGACCCTGACCCACAGACCAGAACAGCAGCTCAAGTGAGACACAGTGGCCCCCAAGCCAGACAGTGTGGACCTCAACATATATGTAGGGGAGGATGGCCTTGTTGGGCATAGGTGGGAGAGGAGATCCTTGGTCCCATGAAGGCTGGACACCAAGTGGGGGAGAATTTGAGGGTGGGGAGGTGGGAGGGGGTAGGTGGGGCACATCCTCATAGAAGCAAGAGGAGGGGGATGGGATAGGGGCTTCCTGGATGGTGGGGAGGAATGGGGTAAGGGGATAAAATCTAAAATGTAAATATAATATCCAATTAAAAATAAAAAACAAAAGAAAAAATAAAAGAGAGATTGTGGTAAGTCAACAGAAGGATGTAAAGAATCATAACATAAGAACACTACTGGTGGGAATCCAGAAAGCTACAAGCATGGTGGATGACAGTGTGGCAGCTTCTAAGAAAAGCTAAACATCTATCTTTTGTGTGACCTCATCACTACATATCTTAACATTTATCCAAGACAAATGAATCCACAAATGTCTGCTGCCCAAATTCTCACAGCAGCTTCATGTGTAGTAGCTCAAAATGTGAAAGAAGCCAAATGCTGCCTACTGTGTAGTTAGATGAGCAAATTGTAGCACATTCATAACATGATACATTAGAATCCAAATAAATGTGGCATTGCTACACACACACATACACACACACACACACACACACACACACACACACACACACTGAGCAAAAATATGGCAGCAATTCATGATAACTATTCTGAGTAAAAGAAGTCAGAGAAAATGGTAGCTGCATGGTTCCAAAACTCGACCTGACAATATGCACATTAGTGATTGGGGCAAGAAGAAGCACTAGAGGAGAAAACACACCATGGGGAGACATGGGGCATGGGTTCAATGTCTTATTTGTGGTTATGACTTTACAGATATTTGTGTATATCCAAACACATTAAATATGCTTACTTTCTTGTATATTAGTGACATATTAATGAAATGGCTTACAGACTCTTCTAGAGCTCACTAGAGGGATATTCTAGGTATAATTGTAAAAAAAAAAAAAAAACATGTCTTATATAATAAGCTATAGATTTCAAGACATTTCCAAAAACATGCACCTCAATCTAGATATATCATTTCTACCGTAAATTTTTAACTCATTTGTTTTGATGGCTGCAATTTTTATTAATATATAACCCTCATATCCTAAACCCTACAACTTCCAAAATCTAAAGCTTTCTGGACATTGATATGTCACAGGTAGAAAATCTCATTCCTATCCTCCTTTGAAGATTTGTAGTCAAAACCCAGATGTACAATCCATAGCAGAGTTAGCATTCTCAAGGAGAGAAGTGTCCTGCTAGTTCTGTTCTGCATATATATATATATATATATATATATATATATATATATATATATATATATATATATTTCTTATTGGATATTTTATTTATTTACAATACAGATGTCATCCCCTTTCCCCATTTTCCCTCCTAGAAGCCCCTATCCCATTCTCCCTCCTCCTTTATACTTTTATACCATTTTAATTACACACATGTATTAAGGGCAGTTCTAGGTTGAGGATCTAGCAATTATAATGCCACTTGTATTGTTATTAAATGTGACCAGTTATTCAGAATCAATTATGGACTGGTCTAGAAATCAATCCAATATTGGAAATAACAGTCTTCATTTGGAATTCTGGTTCTGGACATTTTCAGAGACATATATGGAAATTAGCTGCAGTTCTCTATATGTTATGTAAGCAAGAGAAAAAGTTGAGTCAGGATCTGGATTTCAAACAGGTGTTAGCACATGTGTTAAGGCTTTTTTAATTGTCAAGTTAAAAATACTTTTGTTTCTTCTACATTATTTAATGTAAGTTGCATTGATTATACACCTTCTAATTGTGTTTTGAAGTCCAGCGTGTCAGTTACGGAGGTCTATTAACCAACTTTTGTCTAGTGCCCTGAGTATCATGGAATCTTGTTATTATAAAAATAGCTTGCAAGTAGTAGAATAAATGAGTCAGGCTTTAAGCAGAACCAAGAGGGTAGTGGGCTTGGTTATTGTTGGTCTATCAGCTTTAATTACATTGATTGCTAGCACCACTGCTTCTGCAATTGCTGTGACACAAGAAGCTAAGACAGCTACTTTTGTTAATCATTTAGCAAAAAGAATGTTACTAATGTGTTGAATATACAAGAAGATTTAGATAGGCATTTGGAAGAATGGATTGATGCTCTTATCCTATTCAAATTACTGGAAGGAGGTCCAGAATTTAAGGGTAAGGAGCCATCTTGAGTGTCATGCCAAATACCATTGGATTCATGTTAGTTCTGAAATTTACAGTGGTAGCCATTATAATTAGGAACAAGTTTAATGACACTTGCAGTGTATTTGGTATAATTCTAACACCTCTCAGAATGTTTTAACGATACATAGGGAGCTTATGAATTTCAAGAATGCTGCTCTGCTGAGCGTTGATGTGATAGATAGTGCAGATAAAATTACCCATGGCCTGAGGTCAGTATTTCTATTTTGGTCAAGCTTCAAGAATGTCATATATAGCTTGATCATGCTAGCCCTTTTTGTCCTGGGAATACTTTTATTTCTGCCCATTGTGTTAAAGCTTTTCTTTAGTAACATCAACATGTTGGCCGCCAGAGTACATGGATTGAACCTGAGAATGGATCGCCAGACAGAACTATATGTATTTGTTATCCATGCCTAGATTCCTTGATGTATACACACCCACAAAGAGTAACAAAGTGGCATACGATGATGCTAAACTCCAATATGGGCTCTCTACAATGCCCTGTGTGCAGCTAAAATTTGTATGCATTACTCAGTCTGGTGGGGTTTTTTTTCTGTTTTATGATGTGACAATGTTGTGGGAAATATTATACACCCTGCAGATTTCCCTACAAAAAAATAATGATAAGAAAAGTAGCAAGGGATTGCATTTGCCAACAGCACTGGATGATGGTGAACATCTTCAAGACTGTGCCGCTATTAAGGCAATGACCTCTAACTTGAGGAAGAAGAAAAGTAACCCACCCATGTTCTACTCTAAAACTGATGAAGTGCTAAATTTTTACTGAAAACTGGGAATAAAAATGAAGATCTAGGCAATACATTTTTGGAAGAGTGGATCTACAGGGCATAGAAGCCTCCAAGTGCTACCCTCATTCTAAAATACAGAAGTACCTATCATGAACTGAAAAGTGAAGATAATTATGAATATCCCATAGGTTGATCAGAAAATTATAATAAAATCCATAATACTAAAATGTTAGACATTTGTGGTAATAAAACTTGGACTCATCATGAATAGAGGAGGCCACAGACAAGCTTTCCCAGGTCATTGATGTCAGAATTCATATGACAGATGTCTACCATCCTGAGAAAGTATCACTGTTTGCACTCTAGAAAGCCACTGATCAGGCTGAAGAGAAAATCCTTCTTTGTGGCAGTCCTGACATGCTGGACTGTATCACAAGCAACTATAAGTTTGAACTGTTTGTGATAGGCCTGTGTCCTTATACTTTGAAAGACATGAATTCCCCATTAATTCTTTATTATGCTATCAAAAAGACCTGAGAAACAGCCATGGAGAGCCAGGAGCCTCTTTTCTGATTGGTTTCATAAGCCAGCAATTTGGGATCAGTGTGGGGAATCAGATCAGTAAGAGAACTGCATGGATTTGTTATTCTTTGGCGACTGTTCTACTCTTCAGTCACATGTCACCTGATCATATGGATGAATTACTGAAATCACACGTGAGGGATAGTACATGACTGGAGAGTAAATACAAAAGGCTTTCATAAACAGCAAATTGATGCAAATGCAGCTACACTTATTGCAGACTGAAGGCTCCTTTCACATGCCTGAGAATTGGTGTCCTTATTCAGTAGTGGTAAATAGGCTTGTTTTTGTTCAGGACATTACAAAATATTCCAATTTCAGTTTTAGATTTATTAAACCATTTTTAAATTTCCTGTCTTTAGTCGATGTATATGAACCACACACACACACTCACACACACACACACTCACACATCCTCATTTCTTTTTTGTAATTATAAACTCAATATTTTTCACAATCAGTCAGTTGAAGACCCACTCAAAAAAAAGAAGCATTTCAACAAAGCTGTCATTCACATTATCAATTGAGATTAAAAGCAGCAGTGCCGTGCTGTACTGTGTCTGCTTCCATACTGCAGACAAGTGTCCTTCCCTGTATTCCATAACTCGTGCATGTTGGTACTGTTTGCAGGTTTCTTCTGACTGCACAGAACTGAGATGTTGTTTAGCAGTTCTAAGCACAGGAAGAGGGCAGCAAGTCATGCAGAGAAGATGATGCATAGGCCTATCCCCTGTCCAACTCTGAATGACTCTACAGCTAACTGTGAGCTTAGAATCAATGAATCTATAACATATACAGAATAAAATGTCCTTAAACAGAAACACATATAAAGCAAGGCTATGCATTCATCAACTGCCAAGTATGCTGTCACAAGGTGCTCAGTGGAACCTCACCCTGTAGTTTCTCAGGGAGTAGGAGTTCCTTGTGATTTTTTTCATAGAGAAAAACTAATATGAAAAGTCAGAACCAGCTGGGCAGTGGTGGCGCACACCTTTAATCCTAGCACTTGGGAGGTAGAGGCAGGCAGATTTCTGAGTTTGAGGCCAGCCTGGTCTACAGAGTGACTTCCAGGACAGCCTGGGCTATACAGAAAAACCCTGTCTCGAAAAACAAAAAACAAAAAACAAAAACAAACAAACAAAAAAACCAACAAAAAGCAAAAAGAAAAGAAAAGTCAGAACCAATTTTATTTATTTACAAATATGTCTATGTGTTTACAGTTTACTGAAGATATAATATACAAAGATGTATATGTATACATATGTATATATGAGTGCAGACATAGTATGAAATACATATACATGAGTGACCTTGTTTTCTTAGTATCTGAACAAGTTGCATGGAATAAAATGCTTGTGTATATATTTGAAAGATGTAGTAGAACGTTTCTGACATTGGGAGAGTTCCAGGAGATCTAGCTCTCATGCAAATGATCGCAATTGGAAGACTGGTGAGTGAGTAGTGGAGAGTATGAGAATTTGGAAATTCTGCCTGTTTTATTGAATTGGGGTATTCTGTCCAGAGAATGTCAGTCAGTGATAATGGGATGAGACTAGAAGAAAAGTCAAGAAATAAAGAAATGGAATGATTAAAGAAATAAATAAAGGAAGATTATCACCAAACAAACAGATAAATAAACATAATAAACAAATAAATAATAAACAAACAAGTAACAGATTAGAAAGACTGGAGAAATAGCTTCATTAAGAGCTCTGGCTGTTCTTCAGAGAACCCAGATCCTATTCCCAGTACACAGAAACAATCATATGTAACTCTAGCACTAAGAGATAGAAAACATTCTTCTGGCCTCCATGGACACCAGGCCCAAAAGTGATACACACAAATATATGTAAGCAAAATACCCAAACACATAAAATAAATGTAAAATATTTTAATTAATTAATTAAAGTTTCTGAGTACAACTCAACCCTATAATTCCAACAGAATGTTTTCAGTCTTAGTGAGAGTTTGCCCCAAAATGCCTCATCTTTTCTTACCTCAGATGGGTTTAACTAAGTTCTCTGAAATAAAAGCTCAAAACTCAAGTAAAATTTCACATGAGGAGATATGTATTTTTGAATCTATGAAAAAAGAAGGCATAGGAAAGACTGATAATAAAATAGAATCAAGAAATACATTACTCAAAGTTCTATTAAATAATCCTGAAAATAAAGAATGATTTTAATAGCTGAAGTTACGCAGTCTCTTCTATTCAATTCTTCTATTCTTATTTAAACTGGCCTGTAGCATTTGATGCCAAAATCACTGTGAGTTGATTTGCTAGTGAGCACACTAAATGTTCATTCCTTAGAGTAAGGAATTAGGTGTGGAAGGCACATGCAAACATTTGCAGACTGTAATCTTTATCCAATTCCCAGGTAAGAATGCTGTCATATACCATTGTATTCTATGGATCTTATTTGAGATTTTACATGCAATCAATGTCTACTCCACAAAAGCACTGTAAACCAATCCCCCACCACTTGGGAGCATGGAACAACCATATATCTTTATAGACATACATAGCTTGGTATTTGATTTTAATTTCAACTGTCAAGAGCAGAAGCAAAAATTGCAATCCTCCAGTACATCTGTTCTTGGCTACATTAACTGACAAGAACAAAGTGCACTGAGTGTGCACAGAGACCACTGGTCCCATAACAAGCTCTGCATACTAAGAGAGGTGTCCCTGCCTGTGAAGATGTAAAAGGACTCGTGACAAATGATGTGCACCAGGAGACTGACAGCTCATCTTCTTCTGTGCTTGCCTGCTGCATTATGGGAGAAATGAGTCTCCAGCTGCTAACACACACACACAGCTTCCTCTCTCCATAACATGTTCTCTTTCACCTCCAACATTCTGTCTTGTGCAGCAATTGACCTTGTCCAATATTTGAAGCTCTTTTAAAGTTAATGATCTTAGACTCTGGAAATATTTGTCAAATATATGAAAGATTATGATATAGAAAATAATAGGCAGCTGTTCCTTCCCATTTCTCCTGAGGACAGAATTTGGACTGCTGCCATGCACATCCTAAAGACTCAGTCAATGTTTCCTGGTTCAGAAGGGAGATGGCAGTGATGTTGAAATTATAGGAGACCTAGAGAAGAGAAGGACTGTGGTCTGAGAAACCTTCCTTTGATGAAAGAAGTGACCCTACATAGAAATACAAACTTAGAAGCTAAGCCAAATGCATTCTACAGCCATACAAGGATTTGCTAGGCATTAGCTGTGAGAATCAGTGAGCACTGTAATAAAAACAAAAGTAGGATCACAAAAATCATATAGTAATATATGAATCTGTGAGATGGTTTATAACTCATTTTAAGACAAGGGTTCCCCTATGTGCAATTGTTAAGTGGTATTTAAAAACAAGATATAGTGATTATATTGCACACAATATAAGTAGATCATAGATACTTTATAAAAAAATTAAAGGTTCTACAAGTACTATATGGTCTCACTTGTATATAAAACATAAAGAAATAAGCTGGTCTGATTCAGGCTAAAACATATAGGATTAGGAGTAACTTAAAGTTTGTACATTTATTTTATAAATGTGGTATACATATGAAGTTCTAGCACTTGCAGAATCAGAGGAAAAAAGTATGTCTGAGATGAAAGTGCCCTCATTATGCAAATGAGGACATCATGCCTGACCCTTCCACTCTGTGGGTGGTCACTTGTCATAAATTAGTACTGAACACCAGGAGCAGAATTAGTTTCTGCTTTAGTTCAATATTTTTATATAAAAAGTATAAACTATACCCCTGCCTTCATTGTCCAATTAGGAAATAAAAGCCTACAGTACAAATGACCTGAGAAGAATAAGAAAATACCAAATGAGCTTCAGTATAATAAAAGGAGAAAAGAAAGTCCTTCCAAACAAAGAAAAGCACTATCAATACAAAAATTAAACAAGGAATGTTTACATGGTTAAGAAATTAATGCCAAATCTTTCAAGAAATAGTTCTGAAAAGTTTGGTGTTCATGGGCAGAATACAACAACTAGACCCCCTAATTCTCACCATTTATAAAAAAGGTAAAAAAAAATCATGAATTAAAATTGAAAGTAAGGTTATTAAATATTAGAAGAAATCATAGGAATGATATGTCAATACACTGGAGTAAATATGAAAGGACTCTTTTGTAAAAGACATGAAAATTCACACACAAATGGCATTATGTCAGACTTTTCCATGTACTAAAGGAAATAATCACTGCAGAGAAGAGACAGAATGCAGAATGGAAGAAAACGTTTCCAAATTATGTATCTAATAAGGGTAACTATACTAATAATATGTAATGAAAAAACTCAATAGCAAAACCAAAAATAAAACAACTTAAAAACAGTCATTTCTCAGAAATAAAATTAACAAAACAAAACAACAGAAACATTAGAAAGTGATGTATTGTACAATAAAAGACCAAATGCAAAATGAAGTGTCTCAAGATCTCATGTGTGGAGCAGAACAAAACCCACAAAGGCAACTGCAAACAAGCAAGCAAGGGAATCTTTCTGCTCTACATTTGTTCGCTTCAACTAGAACACACTTGTGTGAGATGCACCATGTGTCCCACACCAGGGCTAACAAAACTGCTATGACAATTTTGGACGCATGTAGACTTGTGGGAGGAGTCAGCAACTTGTACTGTATGAGATTTCTGCCACTTAATTCCTTCTCCCAATTTGTCATCTCTAGAGATTTACAGCTATTCCCCTGTCTGTCCTTACCAACTTTGTTTTATTCTTCTTTTTGAAGATGCTATACAGGAACAAAGTGAATGTGTCCTCTCTGCTAACTATTCATTCCTACTAGGATTTCTCCATGATTACTAAAATGTACATATCAGTAAACTGAATTTCTTTTACTACTCTTTGGACACAGAAGTCCATTGTAAATGTAAAACATTATTTTTCCTCCCTTGCAACAATTTTAATATGTCAGAGCAATAATAGAGAAGCAGATTGAGTGATGATGCTATTTTTCTGCCAATAGTTAGGAATGTCTCCAATTTCCAGAATGACCACTTACTCACTGCTAACGTGACCTCAAAGGAGAAGTTCCATCAGCTCCATTCTGGGAGAGTTCTAACAGTTCTTTGGTGTTTCACCCAAACTTATAGCTCTTATCACTCCGTTGCCCATCTGTCAAAAATTCTATAGACACTTTATGTCATTTGAATAGATAATCAATCAACTTCCTGATACAATGGAACAGTATATTGTTAGAACAGAGTATACTTATATATATATACTGAATACTGTGTGATTTATTTCCCATCTCAGATGAAAGACTCCTGTGCATCAAGCCCCAGTACAGCCTTCTGTTGCCTTCCCATACTGTTCATGGTGGGTTGTGGGTCCTGTCAGCCTTCCAAGTAATGCCAGGGATTTTGCTGTTGTTGTCTGTCTGTTTGTTTGTTTGTTATTTGTTTGGTTTGGGCTCATCAATTTATTTAAAATTTTAGGTTTTTAGTTGACTCGACTTTTTCTTTTGTTTAATGTTAAATATCTGCCCATTTTATTCACTGTTACCTTTTAATCCACAGTTATTTTGATATATAACTGTATGCAGCTATTTTCTAGTTCAGTATTTCTTCAGATGCATGTGGTCATGTGAGTATAGTAAATTACCAAAGTCTTTAAAATATTACTATGTCTTTTCAGTTATCTAAATTTACAGAATTTCCAAGGACACAGAAAATATGGCTGAATGCAGTTTATTATCAGTCAAATATTGGAGATTTCATTCTATTGTGCTTAAAATGTTAAGCTAATTAATTCAGTCCACTAGCAAGAAAACTATATATCCAGCCAGGAGATGTATTTCATATCAATATTTTAAGTGCCTTCAATACCCAACATTTTACCCTCACTATGTCTCTCCCACAACCTTGCTTCCAGGAAATCAATCAATTCAAAATCAAAGAGAACATCTAACAAGACCTGTGAAATGCAATCCATAGTGGCAGGCAAGCAGTCCAAAGCTTACCCAAGAATTCAATAAGCAAAATCTCTCCTAATCTCTACAAATGAATAAATTATGCCACCATCTTGAAATCAATATTTATTATTCCCCCAAAGAGAGACAGTAAGCTTCTAATTTTAACCATCTAGCCTGCAGAGAACAGTATTCTTTCTTAAGAAAATATAAGCACATCAATGAGCATGAATGGAAAACCCACACTAAGACATACACACACATGCACTTCATTAATGGAATTATTTGAAATGAAACAGTGCATAAATATCTTTAAAATATTTTTGTAAGTCGTATTAGAACATTATATAATATTTTTACAGTTGAATCCTTTGATGATATACTGTGTAGGGGTCAAATCACAACTACACTGCTAACTATGTAATTTTGGATACTGAAGTTGGTTGACCCAGATTTTATATACAGTGGAGTTGTAGTCATTGCTGTGGTTCTCTCTCTCTCTCTCTCTCTCTCTCTCTCTCTTTCTCTCTCTCTTACCCTCTGTGTGTGTGTGTGTGTGTGTGTGTGTGTGTGTGTGTGTTCTACTTCCTTGAAAAGAGTCTCAAACAACAGGCCTTAATGGAGAAGCCTACATTTATTGATGACTGCTTCTGAAATGAATTAATAAGAATGTCTTTCAAGGGTTAGTACCTGTGTACTTTACATACACACAATACCAGCTGTGATCAATATCTTCAAATTACACCATCAGATTCTCCACTCTTCCCTTCTCCTTGTCAAGCAAATACCTAAAATACAGCAGCAGTTTCCTAATCCTATGCCTTTCTGTTGAGTTTGGACAATAGTAAGAGGCAGTGGGTCCTCAGAGAGAGGATGACTTGGCTATTCCCTGAGTCCTCCCAGGGAGGATGTTTAAGCTAGCTGGATCCTTCCTCTAAAGGTCAGAAGTCCTAATATTGTCTCCCTGTGAACAACTGACCTATCTTCAAGTGTACTAATGGGTCCATTCTCTGAATTCTTCAAGCTAATAGATAGAAAGAAATCTATATTGTTAATTGTTCTAATGTTTTTTGTTTCTACTCAACTTATCTTAAAACTTGACCTTATTTTGGTGAGAGTTTGTTTTGTTTTATTTTGTCTTTCCTTCTAGGAACTAGCTGGTATTTAAATAGGCATGGAAAATGAATATGTGATTACACAAGTAGAAGCCAGTGGGTTATTTAGTAGACACAAAAACATAAAAGGGAAAGTCCCGATTGGCTCCTTGGTCCTGGATCTATCATATCAGGGTTCTGAGTCTAACCTATTCCCAAGGGTGAACTTGCAAGCTCTTGGCAGCAATGAACTCTTTAGAAGAATCATAAAGCCTTGGTTTATATCAGAATTCCCAATCTATAGTATAAATATTCCTACCATGGTGGTCTTGGATCAATGAAAATCTCATTTCTAGGGGGCTGAGGAGAACATTCAGTCAGTGAAGTGCTTGTTGCACAAATATGAGGATCATATTTGTAATCCCAGCACTGGAGTTATGAAGACAGAATAATACCTTGGACTGATTGACGAGAGAATCTTGTTATACTAGCAAGTTCCAGAGTTACTGAGAGATCTTGACTCAAAGTGGTGTAGAACAATAAAGATAGATATTTGGCTTTGATTTCTAGCTTCAATATCCACAGATGTGTGAGCACACATGTCATGTGCATGCACAAGCAACCCATATACAGACACACACATCTGATTCCTAAAATTTATTTGAGATCAAACTTTTGATATTGTTTGTTACACTCTGATGAGTCAGTTCCAACTTCCAGGACCCTCGGTCTTGTTCCAATCTCAGGTAATATAATGTTGGACTATAATAAGTCAGTCCTGTCCTTTTGTCCCTGTTTAATCTCCCTCCTTTTGTTTTTCTCATCTAAGTCAGGTTTATTCATTGCAATCAAGTCAAAGTACATCTTTCATAACTTCCAAAGTACATCTGCTATGATATTCTCTATCTTTTTCTCTTGCCCTTACTTCCCAATGTTCATTGTTATATCTTATCTGTTTTGTCTCTTTTAAATACTAGAAATCACACTGTAGCAATCAAAATGGTGAAAATATAGCAATTAGCCAAAACATTTGGAATTCCTTTGATACTTGAAGGAGAAAATGAGGCAGATGCAGTTGAAGAATCATGGCTACAACTCAGTAATGCTTCTCTGGGAAGCAAATGCCAGAAGAAAAAAAGAAAAGCCAAAAGAAGCTTTCCTTCTTTTTGCTGTCATGGATTTCTCACTCTCCTGAGGGCAAAAAAAAGTGATAAAGATACATTATGTAGTTCATATCCAAAGGACATGCATAAAAACCTGGCTTCCAGAGTCTACTTTGAAATTCCTTTCTTGCCTTTCTCATGTAGTATCAATAACATTCCTGAAGCCTGCAATACAGGTTAATGCCTCTGAAAGATTGTGAAAGTAAAATCATAAGAACCTAGGAGACATTCATTGTATCCCACTGAGTAAAAAATTATATGGCGTTTAATTCATGATGGAAATAACAATTGTATGTGCTAAAGGAAGCTATATTTAATTTTCCCAGAATCCTTCCAGAATAGCCACATCACAGACCCATCACACAGGCACTTGCTATTTTTATAGGTAATTCTTTCTTCAACTATATCAGTTCTTAAAATACTCACAGTTGAATTATATTATGAAACATACCCTGACTCAGACCACCATTGGAAACCTGGTGTTTCCATCTAATTCCAGTGCTCATAACTCAACAAAGGCAAGCTATCTTGAATAGAGGAAACACTATCTAAATCATTTCAACCTCCAATTCTAAATGCCAATGAGAGATAATAAAAGCAACTCCCACTCTACAAAGACTAGAAGAATAATGAAACAAATTATAGCCCAGTGAGATCACTCTACCAGCCAACTTGGAAAATCCTTATGACACAGAGCAAGGAAAGAGACAAGTTTCTAGAAGAAAAGACTTCTTAGCTGGGCTTTCAAAAAAGAAGTCCTCGGGTGTCTTAATCATGTTTCTATTGCTGTGATAAAACACAATAACCAAGAAAATTTATTTTTAAGTATTTAATTTGGGGCTTACAGTTCTAAAGAGATAGAATCCAGAACAGCAAAGCAAAGGCAGAGACACAGGAACACCTGAGAGCTTATAGCCTGAGCCATGAGTAGGAGGTAGAAAGAGAACCAGTACTGGGAATGACATGTCCTTTTTCAATCTCAAAGTGGACCCCAGTGGCACACTTCCTCCAATAATACCACACTTCCTAACCCATCCCAAATAGTTACACCACCTTGAGAACCAAGAATTTAATATATAAGCCCATGGGGGACCAATACTTTCATCCAAACTTCCACATAAGGTCTAAAAGAGAAGTAAAAAGAAACTGATTTCATAGATGGAAATGTGTTTATAACAGAAAGATCTATGTGACATCAGATGGGTGTCATGAGTTGGAGTCATTGGAAATGGCAGGCTAAATCAAGAGCAGCAGAAATATACCTTCTTTCTTTTTATTAGATATTTTATTTATTTGCATGTCAGATGTCATTCCCTTTCCCCATTTCTCATCCCTAGAACCCCCTATTTCATCCCCCTCCTCCTTTTTGCTTTTATACAATTTTTATTACATGCAAATATTAAGGTCAGTTCTAGGTTGAGAAACTAGCAATACAATAGATGCAAATAATCAAGGAACAAGCAAGACAATAAACACAAATAGTCAAACAAGCAAGTCAATAAACAAAGTTCTGTGAACACTCCTGTGATCACTGTTTCTAAGGGCTTATCAGGATGACCAAAGTATCTGAGCCTACTTCTCTGTTCTAGCCCAAAGACAGTTTCATGTTTGAAGCCTACTTCCTTGTTCTAGACTAAGATTTACATTCCTACCTGAAATTACTTTTTTTGTTCTAGCCTAATGTCAGATTCCTGCCAAGCAGCCCATTTCCTTGGCCCATGTCAGATTCTTGCCAAGCAGTCCCAAAAGTTCTCTGCCTCTCCCCCTTTTTTATTTCATAAACAAGACTGACCTGATATTTTAACTTTGCATAGTGAGCTTATGAATTTGAAGAATGCTGCTCTGCTGTGTGTTGATGTGGCAGATAATGCTGATAAAATCACCCATGGCCTGAGGTCAGTATTTCTATTTTGGTCAAGCTTCAAGAATGTCATATATAGCTTAATCATGATAGTCTTTTTCATCCTGGGAATACTTTTATTCCTGCCCAACATGTTAAAGCTTTTCCTTAACAACTCCAACATGTTGGCAGCCAAAGTACATAGCTTGAAACTGAAAACGGACACCCAGGGAGAGCTATTAAATTAACAGGCTGGCAAGTCAAGGAAAGGTAAGTTTCTGCATAGAGCCTTATCAACCTAAGATAGAAGTGCATTGCTTTTGATAATGCATATAACATAATGGGTAAGAAAGGCATTCTTGTCAGAATGACCTAAGACAGGCTCAGTCTTGTTTATAAAATATACCTTCTTTCTTAGTGTACTTCAAAACCACTAATGAGTATGTAAAAGAGTCAATTCAAGTTTGTAAAAAAAAAAAGAAGCACACAAAAAAAACTACTTATAAGTAACATTAAATGAAACACAGCAGGTAACCTTCAATCCTCAAACTGCAAAGGAAACAAAAGTAGGAAAGTGGCTTTGAACACTCTTTATCATGTGAAATGTATGTGACCTACTTGTGTATAACTTGGTAGACTTACTACATAATAGTTTTAGTGAACTTATTCAATAAGAGGTAACTCAGAAGATCATTGCTATAGGCAAGCAATATTGATTATAACAGCAATGATATGTACACTTGTATAAAACATTTATAGAGAATACATTTTCTATATTCAGGAAGGTTACTACCATGTGTCACAAAATTAAAAGTTGTTTAATAGGATAGTATGCAGTAATCATCCCACCATTTAAGTATAATAATGTGCAGCTATGAACTCAGCTTGGTAGAAGAAATGAGTGCTGGTGCTTTGCTCAGTTACAGAGCACAGACCCTGTCAAAACTGAAGCTAGAAACCCAGGTGAGATTAAATTATCTAAAAAACTGATCAAAAGTGGTATGATGCACTTCATTATTATAAAAAAAAAAAAAAAAACTTTGTGCTACATACACATCCTTCACACACATACATATGCAAATGCAAGTGTGTGTATGTGTGTGTGTAAACAAAGGTATTTACAAACTTACCCCTCCCAAAATAATTATGAAAATTATCCTGCTTATAACTGTTTCATAAAATAAAATAACTAATAAAGCTATTCACAGAGAGGGAGACATCTCTACGAGGAAAACCTTAAGACACTGAAAATGCTAGAATATGGAAAGACCTCCTGTGGTCCTATGAAATGGTCTCTAACACCAAAAGAGACATACAGAGTCAATGCAATAATGACATTACAGAGAAAGAAAAACAAATCCTAAAATTCATATGCAAATACAAGGAACCTTGGATACCAAAGCAAACTTAAGCAGAAAAAAATGCTAAGTCATCATACCTGACTGAACAATAGTGACAAAAGCAGCATGTTCCCACTACAAAAATAAACAAAAAGGCCAGCAGAATAGAAAAGAAGACATAGAAGGGAATTCGCATAGCAACAGCCATGTATCAAGAACATACAATGCTGAGGCTGACAGATCTGAATTCAAAGCCAGTCTATAATACAATTCCTTGTCTCCAAAACCAACCAAACAAAAACAAACAACAAAAAGCAACAACAAAAAAGGCATGATAGCAATAGTCAAACCTTTAATAACCATCTATCTGAGTAGCTAGCTATTGCTTTTGAGTGGAATCCTTTTGCATTTCAGAGGTTATTGTCAAATTGAAAATCATAAATACCATAATCCTAAAATCTGTTTTACAGATTTAAAAACACATGGTAGATGTACAAGCACACCTAAATTAACAAGGATTTAAAATAAATTCACAGAAAATACAAGGGTCAGGCAAGACTATAAAGTTATAGGAAGTATGAAAGTCTGGAAAGATGCATATGGTACCCTACAACAACTTGTGCCTACAGATGTATAAGAGTTGCTAATATTCTTGTGCCTCCTGGGTGTATTAATGGATTGTCATACTTCACATGAGATACCTGTCCTTTTGTTATCTTGGAAAAAGAAGCAACAAATAGGAATGTGCAGGTGTATCAATATGAATGGACACACACAATTTAGCTGGACTGAGAGGAAAGAATACTAACTTGTGGTCTCACTGTAGAATAGAATGGACAATATGAACTTATGTGACTTGGCCTATGACAGTCTTCCACAGTCAAAACTCTGATTCATAATTGTTCCTTGTCTTAAAGAACTGCAGGCATGGAAATGGAGAGGAGTCTCAGGAAAAGAAGGTCCAGTGAAAGGCCCAAAGTGAGATCTAGCTCTAGGGGAGGCCCCAAGGCCTGACACTATTACTAAGGCTATAGAGCACTCACAAAAAGGGACCTATCATGACTTCCCTCTGAAAGACCCAACAAGCAGCTGAAAGAATCAGATGCAGATATTTGCACCCAACCAATGGATGGAAGCTGCTGACCCCTGTGGTTGAATTAGGGGAAAGCTGGAAGGAGCTCAGGAGGAGGGCGACCCTATAGGAGGACCAGCAGTCTCAATTAATCTGGACCCCTGAGATCTCTCAAACACTGGAGCACCAACCAGGCAGCATACACCAACTTATATGAGGCCCCCAACACATATACAGCAGAGAACTGCCAGGTCTGGGTTTAGTCAGAGAAGATGCACATAACCCTCAAGATACTGGAGGCCCCAGGGAAGTATAGAAGTCTGGTGGGGTGGAGGTATGAGATGGGGACATCCTCGTGGAATCAGGGGGATGAGGAGAAGGTATGAGATGTGGAACAGTCAGAGGCTGGACTAGGAGGGGAATGAAATCTGGAGGATAGATAGATAGATAGATAGATAGATAGATAGATAGATAGATAGATAAAAGAGTTGCCCTGTATTCAGAAGTTTGACTTTATAAATGCCCCATTGGGAAAAGAAAAATTAATGGGTAAATCTACTAGTTAAGTCATTGGGGGCAGGAGTGGGCAGCAACTCTGGGAAGGAAATATATAATGTAGCTCCACACAAATCAGAAACTCTGGTACTTTTCCATGTGGCATCATGCAGTGTGAGTGCATGGATTCCTCTCAGAGATCAGGAAGGAAATCCCCTTATCGAAGAATGGGTTACCTTCTCTTAAGTCAGAGGCTGCTCATTGTGTTCATGTAAAGTCTGTTTCCAAACAAGTCAGGACAGACTTACAATAGCTAAAACCACCAAATTTCCTGTAAAATATTCCAAGGTCTTACATGTTCTCCAGTCATGGTAAGCCTGCTTCTGCTTCTGGCCTAAGTGGATAGATGCTGTGATGGAAAAGTATATAAATTAACCAGACACTTAAGAGACTGTTACATAGACTCCACAGTGTCTATGCCCATCAATGAAGCCTGCAAATATGTCATCACCAGTGTGGACACTGCCACAAACTCATATAAAAAAATAATGTGGCATGTGAAGGCACCATCTAGAGTCTCACCTAACTCAGTATATATGGCAAACACAGACAATTGTCAGCCACAGGAGCAGTCATTTCATGGCACTACTTTGTAGAACTGACTAAAGACAATCAGGTGCAATGTTATATTTTACCACCTTACAACTTACTTGGAGGTGAGTTAACTGAATGGAAGAATGGGTTAACTATGTAATAGCTAAACAATTTAAATATAGAAGGCATAGGTAGACAGAGGCACTCCCATTAGCCATAAAATGGTTGAATGAAAATCCTAGTACCAGAAATGGTATGCCTTCCTGAGTTGTTAAGCAAAGCTGACTCTGAAGCCTCATGAGATCTAAAGGCTATTCCCACTACTGTTGGTTCTAGACTCTAATAATAAGATCCCATTGCTGAAGACACTGTGCCTTGGTTCCAGGGCATAGAAAAACGATGCTCTGACTAAGCTAGAAGCACCTTGTTTTCTGGCTTGCTTTCATAGTACCAGGATGTGCTACCCAGACTACTAAGAGAAAATTATCATCAACTGTCATACCTGGCTGTATACTTTACATTATACGATACTAACATGCAATCTAAGATGTATATGTTAATACAATAGTGGCATGGCTATTGTACTTTAAAAAAAAAAAAAAAAAAAAAAAAAAAAAAAAAAAAAAAAAAAACATTTTCCAAAGGCCTGCTCCACAAGAAGAAATTTAGACCTGATACTATCTACAAGCCAGAACAAAAAAACTTATGGATGGAGAAGTCATAGGCCCCAGTGGGGAAGCAACTGCTTTTGTTTTCTTTAATGGATATGCCTGTCAAAGTGTCTTCTAAACATGTGTTTGTACCCACTGATCATTCTAGCTGTCAGCAGCAACCAACCACGGAAGGAAACTTGCTTTTTGCATAGATGGTATATCCACAGAGACTCATAAAAACAAATGAAGCTCATGAAAGCAAGTGACTGTCGCTGTGGCAGTATTTCACTGCTTAACCAGAGTTGAAAACTTGACCTACTTCAAAGCACGGAAAACATTGCAGAAGGGGAGGAAGACAGGGTGTAAGAACCAGAAGAGGTGGAGAAATGTATAGTAACTTCTGAATTTAAATAGTACCTCCTGAGGAGACAAGGGAAGCTTATGAGACTCAGGCAGTAAATACCCCAAAGCTTTGGCAAACTGAGACAATACTCACATGGCTTCTCCTTGTAGTTAATATAGGCAGAGTTTATGGGGAACCTCTCAGATTGTTGAGCTGCCTACAATTTGTGCAAGCAACACCAGGGTTGCAGGTTTCCTTAGTCATCATCCATCTGTGCTTTGTGGGTTTCTAATCCAATGATTCAGCCACCGTTGAGTCATCTGCTTTTGTATGCAACAACAATAAACTTACTAGTTTGCCAAGATGGACTTTGGAAGAATCATTACTTTAGTTTATTCTTTATTTAGAATGAGTAGATATTTGTTCATATCTCTCCAGGACAAGTCGATGAAATGTATACCAGTTTGTGTTGGCTATAATCCTGTACAATAGTTCAAAGCAGGTAAGGTTTATGTTCATAAATACTGACATCAATATACAAATAATTTCAGTTAATATATAAGATCCAAAAGTGTGAGTATTTTTTCTTAATCCTTTTGAAGTGGAGCGTATGTTTCCCAAATACTTTAAGAAACACAACCCATTATCTCTTTGTGAAAAGCAGACTTAATGAAATCTCCAAAGTAACAACTGTGGTTTTATTTAGGTAACACACAGATAAAATATCAAATGAAATGGAAGAGGCAGCTAAAGATGTGGCAAGGGAGGGTACTGGGGTCCTCAGTAAAAGCAGAAGCAGCTTGACTAATTGCACACATTTGCCTTTTCCAGTGCTGAAGATGAAGGTATTGCTGGTTCTCAGAGTTATAGATACACAAAGGCAAACATGACACATCATCTGTCATGTGATCAGGTGCAAATCCAACACAGGACTGCCTTTCCTGTAAGTCATCAGTGGTCTATATTAAGAATTCCTAATAAAGTCTTAAGGTGGTCTCACTATGAATTAAATCAGATAGATGCCTCCAGAAATCAAGGCTGTTAGCACTTATAACACCAACTGCAAAGAGTTGTGTGTCTATGACTTCAATCAGGGTCTAAGTAAGAATGATTATGATTGTATAGCATAAGCTACTGTGAAGATAAATTATAACTTATTACAAGAATGTCTTCCTTTCTGACTCAACTCTCAAACAAGAATAGTACACATATCTTATTAATGTATCACTAATGCAGTTTTATTTATTTACGTAAATGTGTGACAACAAGCATCTGATCTCAGAGAAGATCTTTTTATGTGATCTCCAAAAGAAATAGGCAGTGTATAGCTAACAGATAAGAGAATCTCTTCTCCTTTGTAAAATTCTTATACATACTTGGCTTCCTTAGTGCTTGGCTTTGATGGAGTCTCTTCTGACCATATTCTATGGGCTCTCACTATCTCAACATATGATGTAGCTCCTTTCTAAGTAGCAAGCTCACCGACTTTCCTTGGTGCCTATCTGCCCTGCAATGACTGGCATATTGGTGGTAGCTGGCGCAAAAAGCCCTTCATAAATCTCCTGGATTGATGAAAATTATTCAGAACCTGACTGCTTTGGCCTGTTTTCTTATGACAGAAGAAGCAGCTCTCTGGAAGTGACAGTAACTGAAAGGGTTATGAGAACACACTGGAGCTTGCTGATTATCAAATGTTGACTGGCTTTTTGTTTTGTTTTGTTTTACATTTACAAAATCTCAGATTGTGGCCTTAATAATATATAATAAATAGGATATGTGAGGAGTCTCTTAAAGCTTACATAAAATCTTTTTTTTTTCTGGGTTAGAATTTTGCCTGCAGTAGACACATTTCATGGCTTATTACCAGCTCTTACCAGTCTTTCCTGACCACATCTGGATGTGGCTTTGAACAGCCCTCCAAACAGCTGGATAATTATGGACTAGCTCCCTGGATATTAAGAATGAATACAAAGTCACAGCTCTAGTCTTATAGTTAAGATTTTAAAAAAGGAAACTAAAAAGAAAGGGTCTTATTTATAACCTGAAATTTTTACCAATAAAAAATTAATTGATTAAGTCATTAGAACCAAAGAATATACCTGTGAAACTTCTCTGTGCATATTCTTTCAGTCAATAAACACTTTAAAAAGTTACAGCTAAATGCCATGTAACATTGATTAAGTCTGGCTATTAACATCCCTGGGGCTTTTGATTACATCCCTCCCAATACCCTGGGGAATCCTCACATTTTATCTGATTCTGAAACAGATGCTGAAAAAAGAAACAGAAAGTCTTACAAATAAAACTAACCTGTATCCTTCATGTAGTAGATGATAATAATCTATTATTTAAGACACTACACACTTTGAATGCATGATATAAAGTAATCAAGCTGTAACTGAGCTGGGAACCTTCTCTTCATAGCTACCTTTTGTAGTCCCTGAAGGTGTTACACACCCTGCTAGAATAAAGTAAAAAGCATTAATGGTCTTGACCAGCTATAAATCTAACTAGCTATGAGAACTAAATGTCAGGCAGCATGTATCCTCTGAATAGTGACATTATTGATATAGGGGTATCCCTCTAATCTCTGATTGCATTAGAGACTTTATCTATATGACAGAATCCATATGCAATACTGCAAAACTGTTCAAAACACACGTGTCAGAGAGATTGCAGGCCCTAGGTGGATCTTAATACTTGTGTTAAGAAATTAGCATATGTTCTTCTTTGTTTTAGTTGCTGT
This sequence comes from Arvicanthis niloticus, assembly GCF_011762505.2. Lineage (NCBI taxonomy): Eukaryota > Metazoa > Chordata > Mammalia > Rodentia > Muridae > Arvicanthis > Arvicanthis niloticus. The sequence continues at coordinate 94,655,516 of NC_047659.1, read as the reverse complement.
GATAAGCACCATGACCAAAAACAACTTGTGAAAAAGAAAGTTTGTTTAGCTTCCACATCCTGATCAGTTTATCACTAAATGAAGTCAGGGCTAAAATCCGAGCAGGAGTAGAGACAAGAACCACAGACGAGCATTGCCTACTGGTGTGGGGAGCCGACAGAAGGCGGCTATCATCCTTGCAGCCATCTTGAGCCATATACCCTGACAAGAGATTTGATTACAATAGCCTTCAACAGCTGAGCACACTCTGAGTCACACCTAAGGGTGTGACTTAAGGGCGTGGCTTCGAAGTGAGACATATAAAAGGCTAGAGGCAGACAGAAGAGTTGAGTACAACTTAGAGTAGGAATTAAGCATTGAGGAAGAAGACACTTGGACTAGAGAACTTGAAAGAAGAATTATTATTAGGTATTAGGCACTAGGCATTTGGAGGAAGAACTTGGAATTAGACATTAGGCACTTAGCACTTGAAAGAAGTAACTTGGAACTTAGAGGCAACAGAGACTAGGAACTAGGGACTAGGAACTCAAGATTTGGGACTTGGACTAGGAAGAGAGACTGAAGAATAAAAAAGGATTGAATCACACTCTGTCTGGTCTTCTTTCCTCGTCCATCCTCACTCTCTCTCTCTCTTGCTGAACCCCAACCCGAAGACCGGAGCAGCCTGGGGCTGTGCCAGCTCTAACAGTTTAGCCCCCAATTTAGCTTTTGTCAGTACGGGTTCCAACATTGATATAGCAGTCCCCAACATACTGGGTTGCTTTCAATAGCTTGCTCAGCTTGCTTTCCTATCCAACTCTAAGCCACCTTCCCAGGGGTAGCACTATCCAAAGTAGGCTCAGGTCTCCCACATCAATACATTGAAAAAATATCCCACCAACATGTCTACAGGCAAATTGTTGGAGAGAATTCTTCAGCTGAGTTTGACTCTCCTGAAGTGACTCAAATTTGTGTTAAGTTGACAAAAACTAACCAGCACAATAGAATATAAAACTGCCCTGTAAATATTCATGTTTCTGCATATAGATGAATGCTGCTCTCAGCCTCAGCAGTGGTGGATGTAGATTAATGGATGTGCAAGATGTTGAGAATAATTAATTGAAGAGTGCCTAGCCCTAAATATGATACACATATATAAATATGTAGTGAGAATTTTGGTTTCTTCAAAAACATAGAAATGTTATTGGAATATGTTTTTGTTTTAATACCAGGTATGGGACATGGGGCTGCTTCAGATTGTTCACAGTAGCTGATTATGACTTGTCTCATGCTCTGGCAGGGGCATGATTTTGCCAGCTGCAGATAGTTTCTGGAATTATATAGTATTTGGAATTCTGGGGTTTCTGGAGAGGGTTTATAAATGCAAGAGTCCCAAGAGAGCATGACTGCTGCTGCTGCTGTTAGCTAGTTGCTAGTTGCTAGTTGCTAGTTGCTAGTTGCTAGTTGCTAGTTGCTAGTTGCTAGTTGCCTGTTGCTGGTTGCTAACTTCTGGGTTTTGGTTGCTGGTTGCTGATTGGGGATATCCTAATGACAAAGATTCAAATTGCCTCAAGGAACGTGATGCTACTAATGATATTGATGCTCCCTTTCCCCTTTAGCCTTTTTTCTCTCCTACTTAGTCTTGGTAGTTGGAAGGGATAAGGGTGGAAAAGCGTAGTAGAAATAGCCAAAAATCTAACTATAAATGGCACCCAATATGGAACACAACAGAATGGGGAATCTTGTTTTCAATGCAATAGAGGAAACAGCAGGGAAGAAGGAATGGATATTCTGTTTCAAGACATCAGCATTGTCATGCCAGTTGCTGCTAGGATATCTGCTTGCTTTGCTCAAGAGGTAATTTTTGTTTCTTGTTATTGTTGTTGTTGTTCTCCTCCTCCTTCTTCCTCTTCTTCCTCTCCTTCTTCTTCCTCCTCCTCCTCCTCCTTCTCTTCTTCTTCTTCTTCTTCTTCTTCTTCTTCTTCTTCTTCTTCTTCTTCTTCTTCTTCTTCTTCTTCTTCTTCTTCTTCTTCTACCATTCTGTCTCAAAAAGTTTGGGAGAATGGTTAAGCAGTTGGATAAGTTGTGAGCTCAAATTGAGGGACCTAAGAAACATAAATGGTTGAAATGGAAAACCCAAAAGTGTCATTCTACTCTCTCATTTATGAAAGGGTTGCAGAATTGGCTGTGCAATTGGGAAAATTGCAGGTAGAAATGAAAGTTCTTGGAAGGGAGGAGGAGGCCATGTAAGATGACAAGGTTAAAAAAAAACCTGAAGCAGCCTGTTTTGAAAGAAAGGGTTAATTTCAAACCAACATGCATCCCCAGAGATAAAAAAGGGGCAGCCTTGTGTAAAGAGATCAACATCAGCATTTCCAATAGTTGTAAAGGGTTCTCAATAACAAAATTTTCAGTGCTTCAATTTTGGAAAATTCAGTCATTTGCAGAAAAACTGTGACCAAGCCACTAAAGATCTCAGATTTCAAAATTCATGGTGCATTAACTGTGAGAAATACAGTAATTTCTTCCAGAGAAATGAACAAGCCAATTCCAGCAGCAATGGGTCCTTGAGATATAAACCAGAAAGAACGCTTAGGCTTCCAGGAGTGTTCAGGCATTGTGGCAAGGGATACCATTAGAGCAATGAGTGCAAGCCCAAGAGAGATAGCCAAGGCAATTTCCTATCATCTGAAAATGGCTTTCAGAACCTGCAGAAATTTTCCATTGGGGGCTTGGATTTGTTTATGTTTCAACAGAAAACAAAAATCTATGGATACCATCAAAACTTATAAATGTTAGAACTGAGCAGGAAAGGTCTCCTAAAAAACCTTGGCCACTGATCTGAAAAGCATTTGGTTCACTGAAAATGTCTCTGTTTATAATTTCCCACTAAACACAGCACAATTAATAGCTTAAAATAGAAAAGGGGAAATTTAATAAGAATTTTTGTTTCTTTAAAAACAGAAATGTTATCGGAAATAGTTTTTTGTTTTAATCCCAGGTGTAAGACATGGGGCTGGTTCAGATTTTCCACAGCAGCTGACTGTGATCTTTCTCATGCTTTGTCAGTGGAATGATTTTGGGAGCTCCAGATAATTTCTGCAACTGTGTATATTTGGGATTCTGGGAACTCTTGAGAGGGTTTAGAAAGACAGCCCTGCTGCTGCTTGTCTCCTCCTCCTCCTCCTCCTCTCCCTAGTCCTCTCCCTCCTCCTCCTCCTCCTCCTCCTCCCCCTCCTCTTCTCTTCTTCTTCTTCTTCTTCTTCTTCTTCTTCTTCTTCTTCTTCTTCTTCTTCTTCTTCTTCTTCTTCTTCTTCTTCTTCTTCTTCTTCTTCTTCTCCTCCTCCTCCTCCTCCTCCTCCTCCTCCTGCTACCCTTGCAGTTGTTGTTGTTGTTGTTGCTGCTGCTGTTGTCACTGTTGCTGGTTGCTGATTACTGATAGGAGATACCCTGATGATGAAGATCAAAATTGCCTCAAAGAACTCAATGTCCTTAATTATCAGGAGATAGTCTAATGAAATTGGCATCCCCTTTCCAATCTAGCATTTTTTCTCTCCTACCTAGTGTTGCTGGGGTGGGAGGAGAAGGGTGGAGAAGGCAGTAGAAATAGGAACCCAAAACATAATCAAAACTCTGGCTTCATATGTCATATAGATAGATAGATAGATAGATAGATAGATAGATAGATAGATAGAGAGGCACATGTATATATACCAACTAAATGAGTCAAGAAACAACCCCAAAACTTATGAATCTTGAAGATAAAATAAAAACTAATACACAAAGAGAGCATAACCAACACTAAACTTAAAATTGTGGAATCAGCACTCATATTTCCTCTAATGAGCAGGATACATATTTTATGGTTTGGACATAAGATATCCAAATTTATATCAAGCACATGACTTGAAGATTTTTGTCCCAGCTGGTGGATCTAATTATTGACAGATAATTGGTTCATGAAGACACTTATTTAATCAGTGAATTCATCCACCAATTAATTCATAATCTGATAGCCTTAGTAGGAGGTAATGGAAACAGAAAATAGGGCTTCATTGGAAGAACTGAATTATTGAGGACATGCCTGAAAGACAGTTTATTATCACTCCACCACGTACTTCCTGGCTTTATTATACCCTTACTTACCTTAATCATATAATAGTGGAACAAACTCAGCATGGACTGAAACCTATGAACCTATGAGATACAATAAGTCTAGTAGCACTCTTCTGTGTTAGTCAGATTAACACACGAGTGTGTGCCTTAGGCAGACTCTTTTGCTTCTCCAGAGGGATGTGTGGCATGTTGCAGTATGTTTACTACTCAAGTGAGTTAAACATTATTAACTTTTTAGGCCAGTAATAAAGGACAGATTCATTTCTTAAAGCCTTATTTTCTTTATTTGTTAAGGTTATAAGACGTACCCCACAGAATATGACCAAATATAGTATATGGCACACCTTGGTCAAGGCTCTATGTCTAAGATGAAAGCTATTACTGTGTGACCTCCTATAGTTTCTAAATGTATCTATGGTTAAGTTGATATTCTGTAAAGCATTTAGTAGCTCTCATACAGCAAAGGACTAATTCATGTTTAAAAAAATGTTTAAGTGTATTTAAAATTGTAAGATAAAGACCCCCCCACTCAAGTACTAATACTAGAAGGAAACATAAGAGTGTGGAGGAAATTATTAGTGTTGTTGGCCATAATTCACAACTGAGCTCACCATGAAGCAAGCTATACACACTGGTACTCCAAAGGCTTCTAGCTCAGGTGCTAGAAATCTCACTGGCTGGTTGACTATGATATTAAGGATGCACACACATGCAAATCACTTAAAGAAGAGACTTAAGCTTCTGATAATTTCAGGTGAGCTCTCAGATACCAAATATATATATATATCTATTCAGGTTATATGTCACCTTTATATGAAAAGCATTCAATTATGAAAGAAATTCTTTGAAACATGGGCTTATATCCATTATTACCAATGGAGAATATTGTTCCTGCATAGAACTGCATTTGATGAGCGTCAGTACACCAGGTTACACATCAGAGGATTGAAAACCTAAGCAACCAAAATGAAACATACATCGGTCTTATGTTTTCACTGATTTTGAGAGAATTTTTCTTTTTCTCATGACAATTTTTACAAAGTTTAACTAAAATATTACAATGAAAAAGTAGGGATGGCAACATAGAAGAAAGGACAGAGGCAATAACAACAAAGTAGTTTGAGAATACATCAAGAAATATTATTTTATTATATTTACCTAAACTTATACACAATATATGTAACCAAATATCTTCAACCAAGAATATATTCAACCAAATATCTTAAAGGAAGTTAGTCCATTTGGACTTACAGTGCTCCCCACAAGAACCGTAAATTAACAAAAACTCTAGTACCAGCCATGGAAGAATCTTCTTTTCAATGGGTGGCCCACATGACTTCCAGAACACTATAGATTATTTATGAAGAACATGGTTGCCTCTCAGGGGTGGAGAATGAACCTTGTTGCTGAAATCATCACACACTTAGAACACAGGAATTTGATGACTTGAACTGGGTTTGGGATGACAGCCTTCTTCCTCCACTCAGGCTTCGGTGATTCCAGATACTATTCAAGCTACTAAGGGAAGAAAACAAACAGTCTTATGCAGCTGCAACATCTATTAACTATGTCAATAGACCACATAACAAGATGTGAAAAAAGGTGTAATAAGTCACACTCACATGTTGGCAACAACCATCAGCTACATAATTAGACTTAAGGCTCAATCATGCCAGGTACTTGAAAAATAGCTAGCTTCTCAGTGCTAGTGAGTTTCTTAGAAATGAGTCTACTACTACCATTTTTCTAGATCAGCATAATTGCTTACTACATTCTAAATTGTATCCTTATACCCATAGATGTACATAGTTTCTACCTCTCATCAAAGAAGCTGCTCTTTTCAGAAAATGGAGAACAGCACAGAAAACCACAACTGGAGTCAATGCAGAGATAACAGATCAAGGGGAGCCTAGGCCCAATGCATACATCTACACCACAAGTCCTGCATCTGTGGCTCAGGGAACACTGTGGGAAAGAGGTCAGAAAAATTAAGAATCAGGATACCAGGAAGCCTGCTGTGAAAATGTCTTTCTTAAAAATGACTGCCATACCAAGAGTGTGATAATAAGAATATCAGTCAGTCAGCATGTGCTTATGAAAGAGGAGAACTTTTTCAGGGTCTCTTTCTTAGACAAATAACTACAGGCAACCAATTTCAGCTGGGAAAAGCTTCTCCCAGGAATGAGTCCTCTTATTGATTGCCAAATGTAGCATGGTTAGCCTGGAAACTTTACATGAGCAAGTAACAAAACTAAGATAAATACATGTAATAATCATAATGACGAATCGAAACTATCAAGTTGAGAGTAGAGTGACTTGGAAAGAGATTGAAGGAGGCTAGCTAGGAGGGACATGTGGGAGGAAAGGGAGTGGGAAAGTAATACAATCCTATCTCAAGACATTTATAAGAAAGGAACACACATATGTATTCTATGGGGCTAGAGAGATGGCTCCTGACTGAGGTCCTGAGTTCAATTCCCAGTAACCACATGATGGCATATATATATATATATATATATATATATATATATATATATATATATATATCATGCCAATTCCTGTTGTTGAAACTTGATGTTGTACAAGAACTTTACGCACACATTAAGTGAAGGTAGGCACACAATAATACTGTGCCAGATGTACAAATTCCTATGTATCTGTAATTGTTTTAACCTAAGAAGTTAAAAGAATTAATACTTCTTTTATATGATTATTTTTTCCCTTTTTGTTTTATTTTATTTTAATTTAAAATGCAATTACATTATTTCTTACCTTTCTTTATACCCTCTAATATCTAACATCTCCCATGCTCTCATATCTCCTCTCAAATTCATGGCTCCCTTTTCTTTAAATGTCACTGTTGTATAAAAAGACTCATACAAACATACATGAATAAATACATATATACATACATACAGCATACTCCATCCTTGTTACTCGCATGTATATAGACCTGACTATTGGTTTTAGATAAGCAATTCAATTTTTTTAACTTTTAAAAATTATATTTAGTCTTTTTTACAATCCAGATTTTATTCCCCTCTCAGTCCACCCTATGAATGTTCCACATTCCATACTTTCTACCTCCATCTCCATGAGGATGTCCCCACCCCCCCCACTCCCCACCCCACCAAACCTCCCTACTCCCTGGGGCCTCCTGTCTCTTGAGGGTTAGTTGCATCTTCTCTGAGTCCAGACCTGATAGTCCTCTGGTGTATATGTGTTGGAGGCCTCATATCAGCTGATGTATGCTGCCTGGTTGGTGCTCCAGTGTCTGAGAGATCTCTGGGGTCCAGGTTAGTTGAAAGACTGCAGGTACTCCTACAGGGTCACCCTCCACCTCAGCTTCTTCCAGCTTTCCTCTAACTCAACCACAGGGGTCAGCAGCTAACATTTCAATTGAAAGATACCTCTAATCAAATCAGAAACCCAGTTTACACAATAGTGCCCACAAAGGAGCATCTTTTTTTCATCTGCAGTACCATTCTGTGGGAGCCACGTGTTGCTGAGTGGCTATTTGACTACAGATAAACTATGCTGAGCAGTTCAAGTCAAGGTTCAGCATGACATGAAAACTGATCAATATGTTTATTTTCAGATATTATATTTTAAGACAATACAGTTGTTTACTAGTTTAATTTTAAAACTTTTCATAAGTCTTTGGCATTGATATTAAAGGTTTAACCTAATATCCTATTGAACTCATCTCCACAATAATCCTGTACTTGGACAGAAAAGTGCGCTATTCAAAAGTGTTCCCTATAGTCTCCTTTCCAGGTACCATATGTTCCTGTGCTTGTGCATTTTCTGTTGCAACATGCATAGATAGACATGTGGCCAGCTATGCACTTAATGGCACAGTCTTGGATTTCAATGGCTAGATCACTGCTGTATGGCATTTTCTATAGAGGCATGAAAAACATCTTTCTACTTCAGATGACTGACCAAGAACAACCAAAGAAAGAATTCTACCAAGTCTAGCTTAGGGAACCAATGGGTTCATCAGGGTTACTTAAAAGCATAGATAAGACGTTTTAGGAGCATGATTACTCAAAGGCAGCTGTATCATCACGAAGCCTTTGAGCAAGAACTCACTGGAGCCACAACCATGAATTTCCCTTAGCTGGTTGAAGAGTCCTTGAAATCTCTAGAAAATGTTCACCAGTTTTATAATCTTGGGTATAGGGCCTGAGAATCATTTAAGTTTTGTTTACCTCATGAGTCTTATGAGCCTCCTTTTTATACTCACAAGAGGATGTTCATGTTCAATTTGGGAGAAACAGCTATACAACAATGTCAGAACCCTCACAGTGACAGCAGTTCAGCACATGGCAGCAACCAGCACCTGTTGTATCTCCTGTCAGTGGTGCTCCTTGTATAGTGGCCATGTTCAAAGTGCAAGGTTGGGCATGAATCCAGTGACTAGCGTGTTTTTGACAATTGCTGTAAATCAAGACACTGTAACTTGACAGCAAGAATTAGCCTGCAGGATGTCAGTTCTGCACCGTGCTTTCTGCTCTGTGTTCCCTTAAGAAGCTCACAGAACATTTTCCACATGGCATCCTTCTGTGTGGCTCCTTTTCCTTCTGTATCTATGGCTGGTTGATACAGCTCATGCCTTTCAATTTGTGATTGCTCTATGCTTTATAATAAAGATTGTTACTTTCTGCTTGGTTAGGCTCCTGATCTTGTGCTATTCCCACAGGCTTTGAGCCTCCCTCAGCTGAAGTTCATGTTCATGCATTCTTCCTAGTTGCTTCTAACCCAGATTCATAGCTTTGTATGTCTGAAGTCAATCCTGCAGAGATAGCCTGTTCCTTTATTAGCAGGGGAAAGCACACTGGAAGGACAGGATCATTTTGCTGAGATACAGTAAATATTATTTTGTGCACTGCAGCCTTAGATCTCAGAAATTACTTCCCTACGATGGATGGCTTGTTAGGGTTTAGAACTATATCTCTGCAGACACATTCTCAGTTCAATGTTTTCCAAATAGACTTCTCCTAACATTCCAATGAGGTGTACAGGGACAGTAATGACTGCCAGGATTCTGCTAGATGATTACAAATAAACATGCTGTCAGTACACTATCAGGTACCTCCCTCTTAAAATACCCACTTTTCTGTCTTACTTTTTCCTTTTTATATCATTTTGTATGCTAGTTAAGGCTGGTACTATAGATCCTTTTAGTCTATAAGATGTTTTCTATAATCTGCCCAATAAAAAGATTTGTTATACTTCAGTGTGGTCGTTTCCTGCACAACTCTATAGGTGTGTGACTTGAAGACTCTCTTCTGGGAGAAAAAAGACACAGCCACGGGTTTCTGCCTCATCAATCTCATATATGAAGCTGACATTCCTGGAAGATAAAGAGGGGGACACATACATCTGCCTTACAGTGAGATGGCCCCAGCATTTAACTCTTCACAGGTAAAGAACTCTAATGGAAGGGGGTTGACACACAGGACTGGATTTCCACAATGTATTTCACCAGAGTGTTTTATTACCTCAGAGTTCCTGCTGGGGTCACCAGGCAGCAGTGGCACCATGTATACAACAAATTGTGTGCACAATAGCAATCTCACATTGCCATAGTAGATCTGAAAATGCTGTTTTATTGTTCACTAATGCCCTTTATCCACTTGGATGTTCACTCTACCTAAAAGAAGAAAATAAACAATAAAGGGATGTCACTATTATGAGACTTCTGTCATTTTTAGACAACCATGAAGGTGACAAGGTCATTTATAGAGCAAGGGAACAGGGGATAGCAAGAATTCAAACTCAATGTGAAAATCTTTCTGAATACACTGGAGCATTCAGTCATCTTGCATTCTAGAAAATATATTTTCTCAAAGAAAAAAAAGTGTTCTCACATATGCATACTGACCATGAGGTTTTGTTGTGCATACCATTGTGTCTGCAAAGTTCTCTGGTAATTATATATTCAATACTTATCTTTGTGAACCAAAGGAACGGGATAGATGCTCAGGTGAAAAAAAAAATAAAACTTGGACTAATAACATAGAATATTCAGAAGCCTTGAAGTAAGACTGATTGATGATAAATTTTACAGAGAAGGATAAATATAAACTTTAAGGCAATAAGGAAAGGTGTTCAATTCCTATTACTATGGATGTTCTGAATAATTATCTTTTTCTTTTGTCTCTTTTCTGCTCAGACATATTGAAGACTATTATTTGATCAACATTTTCTAGGAAACCTTCATAAAGGCAGAACACCCTTTCAGACAATTGGACACTTCCTTGAAGTCTACAATGGAAAGAACAGAATTGGCTCAGGTGCAGCCTTTGCCCGATTTATTTGAGAGAAATCTCCAGTCACTTTATACACATGGTCTTTCCAGTGTGGGGAAGAGTCTCATGAATCAAATGTCTTCTTTTTTCTAGCTTCCATTACAGATAGCTTCAGGATCAGTTTCTATCCAATAACCTATGTTCTGTGGTAGCAGTTAAGTGCCAGACAAAAATAAGGTTGCTATGAAGTCGTTTGTTTATTTAATAACTCATTTAATAACTCTCCCTCCCCAAGACACGCTCTATCTCTCTCTCTCTCTTCCTCTCTCTCTCTCTCTCTCTCTCTCTCTCTCTCTCTCTCTCACACACACACACACACACACACTTTCTCTCACACACACATACTCTCTCTCTCTCTCTCACACACACACACAGAGAGAGAGAGAGAGAGAGAGAGAGAGAGAGAGAGAGAGAACACATTTTCTCTCATCACTCTTTTATCTTGAATTTCCTTGAATACAGAATTAAAGCTCAGACAGCAACAGCCATCTTGTGGTCATGATGTGAAAACATTAAGCAATGATCAAATTAATTACGGACAGGCCAACTCTGCTCTCCCAATTTTCCAAAACAATTTGATCAGCTTCTTTCCTGAGATATATATCCCATAATACCAACCTTCAGTGTGTGTGTTAGTAGCCTGCATCCTTTTGAAGAGTTAAATTTTTGAGTGATTAATTCATACAATCCAATAAGACATACCTACTTGTAGCCACTAAGCTAGATAGGAATGAAGTTAATCAGAACGTAATAAGCGACGTAAGACTCTCTCAAGAAATTTAAAGAAAGATTTTGTTGCCTCTGGAATTTTCTACTTTGCATATAATCCATCTTAGGATTGATCTTTGAAACAATTATTGCTTAAATTGGACGAATATATTTGATTATCTTAAAATTATTCCAGAATCCACATAGAAATCTCTTACATTGCTATCTAATAATAAGGGCAGAGGATCTTCCTTGTCATTCTAAGAATCTAGAATCACATGAATCTTGATGAACCCAGAAAGAAAAGAAAGGATTGTCATGGGAATGTTTATCCTTGGCTTCCTCTGTATCTCGCCAACACACATGAGTATATATTTGTTTCTCACCACGATTGTAGTGAAGATTCATCCCTACCCTTTTGCAACCACTGAAAGCATCACCATCTAAGGAGAATAGTGGTAGACAGGAGGCAGCCACTGCCTCCTCACTGCCCTTTAGCTTTTTTCCAAGGACTTTTTGGAAGTTGAGGATGGAAGACAAGAAGAGTCTGGGAATAGAAGACAAGTTGTACTTCCCAGGGGTCTGAAAAGGTAATAAGAATCTCTGAAAACACAAAATAGATCAAATGAAAAGGAGGAGAGAATGTGGCCAATGAGAGGCTAAAAGTCTTCTGCACTGGGGGAGGGGATGTTTCCATAGTCTAAAAAGACAGGAATGAAGGGAACAGAAGGGTTCAGAAGCATCACCATGGGTGTCTTGGAGTGAACATTATAGTTATTTCTAGTTATGTCTTAATGTGACATGGTCTGAAATTGGACTGCTTGGGCTCACGACTATACATACTTATCTAAATTCCTAATACATACATAAACAAAGAGGTAATTAATGGACTAAGGCAGCTTAAGTATACATGTAAGGAAATCTCTAATTCATGAATATATTCAGTAGCTGACTATTAATGGAAACATCAATACGTACAAGAATCCTAGACTGTCACAGTCAAGGGATGATATGAGTTAACATGTGCATTGTGCCGATAAAGAAGCTGAGGTCAAATAGGTTAATAGACTTGTCCAAGGTTATTCTCAAGGTTTACTCTGAGTTCCACAGCATGCTCATGTGAATCTGCTGCTCCCAATATCCACAGATCAGTCTGTAGTTGAATACTCAGGGTTATATTTTATGCACCTAAGACTTATGGGAGCTACATGAAAACTGTGAATGACGTTTACTTCAAGACGAATGGGAGAAGTAAATTACAAGGAAAGCACAGTTGAACCCAGGTAGTGACACCTGCCAACTGCAGAAGGAACATGCAGCCATCTGCCCTGACATTAGAAAATGAAGCTACAATTAAAAAAAAAAAAAAGTTGTTCCTCAAGTGATGTCATCCAACCTGGTTCCTTCAGGGCCTGTAAACACTGACTGCATCCATCTGTGAGTACAAGCCAAGTAGAGAGGGCCAATCAGTCTAGGTTTCAAATTTAATGTATACACAGAATATTGAAATAAATGGGTGAAAATTTGACATAGTCCTTCTGAAAAAAAGACACAGGCAGATATAAAAATGGATTCTAGGTAACTGCAGCTAGCAGTACAGAGCACCAAGCTTCATGTGTCCTGACCTTCAAGTAAAGGCCAAAGTGAGTGGAAAACTGAAGACTCAGAGGCATTAACTCCACATAACACCATGAGATACCAGCAAAATGAGTAACACGAAGTCTTCTGATTCAAAATAATAATGTCATAGAACTTCAAACTTGAAAAGACAGCAAATCCCCTGTTTTTGAGAACCTCATTTTCATAAGGATGTATCCACCTGCTTTACAAGAAACTCTTGTAAAGCCAACAGGTGCCATTCTTTCATCAGATTTTGCAATTCAGTGGCCATGGGACCTTGTATAGGGGTTTACACAGAATTTGATACCCTGGGCCTGAAACTGTGCAAACACATCCTACTCATGAGGTACAAAATCATCCAAGTTAATTTAACATAAGTGAAAACCTGGAGCAAGAGCCCCCAGCAAAAGATCTCTTTGAAGGACAGAGACAACTGCTTTATCATGGTTTTTTATCTCTTTCCAGAAGCACTATACTGATGAGAAAGATTGTTAAGACCTGACCTCTGGGCCAAGTGCAGAACTAGTCTGAAAAGCAACTGCATTTCCTTGTGCAAATGGAATTGAAGAAAACTTTGCATGGAGTCTTAGTGCAGTTCACTTGCCTGTTCAAACATTGTTTTGACTTTTTCAGATAATGATAAGAAGCATCACTGAATCCACATCTTGTGGGCTCAACTACGTCTTTGAGTGGCTTGTTTAGAAACAAGCCTCTATAGATATTAGACAAAACGTATCTAAGAACCTAAAAAATATATACAATTATTCCCAGACATCAAGAAGAGGCAACGTTAAACAGACCTCTCAGTAACAGAGAAGCAGATGAAAGAATTTCAGCTTTTTGAATTTCCACCTAGAACAGTTTCAGGAGCACAATGCAGGAAAACAAAAGGCATTAAGCAGAGCTTAGCAATATTTCTCACTCATGAATGTCAGATAGGAGGAGTGGAGACTAGGAAGGTTTAATGTGTAGTGGGCAGAGAAGATGGTTCCACGGGAGGTAAGCAGAAGCTGCAGAAACAAGCCTGTATTCCATCTTGGAGCACACATGAGATACGTACATTGTGCAGTGAAAACCACCTGAGTTTTTATGAAGGACTGTGGGAACTCATCTAACAACTGAACAGTTTCAGAATTCTCGTGCACATGGTAGCAGGCCATGTTCATACAACCCAGCAGAAAAAGATTCACAGTGTAAGAGGCCTTGCAAAGTCTTCAGGAAAACCTCATCCCAGCAGTAAGGCTTATTAAGTTACAAAGAAGGCCTGTTCTTCACTTTCCTGTACAGAAGAGAAAGAGCTCAAAGGAGCCCAAGAAAGTGTTTCAGGACATACCAGAAATACCTGAAAGAAAAGAGCAAAATTTACTATACCCCACAGTGGAAGATTCAAACTGTGCTCTGATCCATACAATGCTACGAGGCAGGCACAAAAGCATAATGTTTGCACCAATAGCAAGAAAACTAATCAATCAAAAGATCAAGACAGCAAGCAGCAAGGCAGGAGCAATGAAATTAGAGCAGAACCCTGAGCCAGTGATGCTAAGCCTGGTCCACATCCTTAACACTGCTGATGATACCTGGAATTAATGCACAACTGTAGAATAAAATATGCATTTTCAGAGGAAAAATTAAATACTGCTAGCCTAACAAAAAGACAACTGAGTTCAAAAGATAAACGATAAATCTGCTATTCCAGGTATAGCCTAAAGTGCAGGCTCTAGGTAAAGGAGGAATGGTTCGACACACCTAAAAAAACTTAGGTTTTAGCGTAAGAGCATTTAATTCTGTAGAGCTACTCCGTGCTTCCTTTTCCCTGTGATAATCCAAGTCTCATTCATCAGCTGAGATTTTTATCACTGTCGTGGTTATAATGGGAAGAGAGGACCACCTTCTCAAAGGTTGAACAGCTATTAGCAGCTGCCAGTGTTGAATGCTTAACTGCATGTCAATCAAGAGCTTTATGTGGATAGCCACATTTAAGACTGGTGCATACCTGCTGAGATAGACTAACATCACCCTCCCCTAGGAAATGGAAATCCAGGTTGCAAAAGAATTTCCTTGATAGCTCATATCCTCATAACACCCTCTCTGGTTCAAGGAGTGGCCCTTATGGCCACTGCTCTGTGACCTCTTCCTCTTCAGTTCAGAGCTGCCCAATGCCATTCACTGTGTATCCTCACCTCCTTGACCTCAGATGATGGCATAGAAAGAAGGTCAGGGAGCAATGCAGGCTGTCCACAGAGAATGAGAGTAAATGAGAAAAGTAGAGAAAAAGAACAAAATTTAACCTTCCCGATTCCTTCCTCAAGAGTCAGAAACTATTAGGAAAGTGAACTGTAATATCAAAACTTCCATGCAGGCCTCGCTACAACTCAAGATGCTTTTTCTGGACATTTCATGAAGATGAAGTCCATAAACTTAAATTATGGGACTTGCCTTGTTTTTTTGTTTAATGTTTATTTTACCCAATCAAAAAAAATAAATTATTTGAAAATATTCTGAATCTGGAATTAATTTTATTTGTTCATTCTCCACAACATAAAACAAGACATACAATACAGAGAAGCTACATAAAAAGTAAGTTGTGAATTCTTTTTCTTTTATGAGCTATTCAGAGTATTGTTACAAAGACAAAAATGCTGTTACAACTAAAACTTTAGAAAATTACAGACCAGTGAAGTAGGCTATAATTGTTCTTATAACCTGAGGTAGACTCAAGATATATAAGTGAGGGAACTAAGTCCCAAAAGGATCAGGTGCCTTGAGCAAAGTCACAAAATGGCAAAGAGTTTTGTGGCTGAGAACCAAATCCAAGCTTCTTAAATCTATGTCTGAGTGTCACTGTACTTCTTCCACCATGGTACAGTGACATCACTTTATGAGCTGCCTCAGCCTTCATTATATTCCCACTGGCTAGAGAGTCTCCCACTTTCAGCTCTGTTAAATGGATTTCTCATTGTTGGCAATGTTTTCATTCTCATAAACTTTCCCAGGACACCCAGACTATTTTGAATAGCTTTATCTATGCAATCTCAAGATAACCAAAATGTCTTTGGAAACAGTAAACAAAAATGAGTGGGAATCAATACATCCCTGTGTTAATACATGTGGTTGCTTCAATGTGAAGGATTCCACTGCTCGGGGTATTTGACCACATTGTCCCTAGATGATGCCATAATTTGCTGGAGGAAGTAATTAACTTGGGGCAAGGTTCGGTGTTCATACCCTGGCCCCACCCCTCAGTTTGCTCTCTTGGCTTCCTGTTTATGATGGAAGATGTGATCTCTCAGCTTCCTGTTCCCTATAGTACCATAAACGAAAATAAGTGTTTAGTTCCTCAGGTTGCTTTTGTTATGATATTTTATTACAGGAACAGAAATCAGACTTTAACAGTAGATTACTGGATCAGCCCACTTAACCTGGGTGGTGGATACCTTCATTCCATCTCACAGCAGAGGGCTTGGTGGCCCAAGGGGCTTTCCATAGCCTCCCAGAAAAAAATTATTTGTGTCAATAATAAAAGTCTTTACAAAGAGAAGGTTATAAAAAACTTCTTAACAGCAGATATGGTATTCATGGCCATGGTGTTCATTTTTAAAACATGCATGGTCTTTGCTTCTTTGATTATTTGAGAAACTTAGTGCTGGTCTCTACTATATAAATAAGATACTATATACATAAATATGTGTGTGTGATATGTATAAACATACATACATATATACACACATACACACACATATATATATATATATGTATATACAAAATCATGTGGTATGAGTCTTATATGTCAGAATGTTATAATATTTTGATGTAACAAAATATTAATTTTTATCTGAACTATTTTGAATCAAATAAATATGCAAGAAAAGTATTATATTAATGTTATAAAATCTCATTACTTGTTGCTGAGAGTTAATTGACACATTATGCATACTTTTAGTTACCATGGTAACTTTGAGGTTCCAACTCATAGCATGATCCCAAGTTATATAAAAAGGATAGTAAAGATTCATAGCATGCCTGCTTCTAGTTTACACATCCCCAAAGTCTATTCAGATTTTGAAGCCAAACATATGTTAAAACAATGATTATTAGAGTTGGAGCCATGATTAATCATCTCTGGGAAATAACTCCCAGACATAAATAGGTATCTGCTTGCAAAACTCCAAAAATCTTCACTGGATCCTTCTATGCAGTCAAGCTGAAATGACTAATGTGACACCATCTTGTCCTGACTCCATCTTGCGACTGCTTAACACTTCTCAGCCCTCTACTCCAACGACAGTCATGTTTGCCTTGGCAACACATTTGGCATGGTCTGTGACCCTTCCATGTTCAGTGTATTAAGCAAAATAACAAATGTTCATACAAACTAAACATAAACTAAAATAACTGGTAAATGTATAAATCAAAATGAATCATCACATTGTGTCTAATATGACTACTATGTAATGCTAACTGATAGACCTCTGACCCTCCTCTAAGACAAGTTTACCTGTGGTCTGTGTGCTCTTTTGCCTAGAAAACTGCTGAATCTTCAAGCTTCAGCACAGAGTCTTTCTGTACTGAACTAACTCATCCCTTTTTACTAGACAAAAACATGGGACTCTGGTTTAGTCTTAAATGCATAGTGATCTGTAATGTTCTCATAACTAATATTTACCATGTATAGTAAGAAAGGAAAGGGAGATTCTTTGAATGGAAATATAACCTTTTGACACCTATTTAACAAAATAGCATATCTATTTGACAAAATTTGTCTATTGTATGTTGATTTTTAAGGTAGACTTGCATTGGATTATATTTTGTTGTTGTTTTTGCTTCACTTGTCTGTGGATGTATGGGTGCGTGTACATATGCATGTGTGTGTGTGCTCATGTGTCTCCTTACAATATGTGTAAAGACTTACTCCTTCTGATCTCTACATATCTTATTTTTCATTATAAATTAGCCAGACTCTCTATGCTCTGTTAAAAAGTTGCAGAGATAGCAGATATGCATGGCATATTTCAACATTAGACAGAATGCATCTACATTTTTCCATTATGTTTGCTGTTACAAGGGCCTTTATTAGACAGCCTCATCATCTCCTTTTATTCCCAATGGTTCTTCTCATTTTAATCTCTCATTATCTCTCCCCAGAAATATTACAACAACTTCCTAACTAATTTATCTGCCTCCTGCCTCATACCCTGAAATTCATCTTCTGCATTATGATCAAGGTAATATTTATGAAATGCAAACTTTGTCATGCTTAAAATTATTCATTAATTTAGAAAATATAGACAGTGCACAAATGTAGATCCTTCATGTAAAATGTCATCAGGCCTGCTAACTCAATATGATTCTCATGTTATAGTTGAAAACCCTAGGGCTAAATGAAATCAACTTATTCAATGAAGGTTAGAGATGTAGTAATGTCCTCGGCTGAAAATTTCCTCACGTAACTTTCTATTATACAAAGAAGTATATGGTCCTTGCAAAATGAAATTTTCTTAATGTTACCAGACAAAATCTGTGGCCCTTTCCAGTCTAGGTTCAATGTCTTCAGAAATATCCTTTGGAGGATGACTTTTAATAAGGCTTTGTCCTCCTATTTCACTCCAAAGCTCTGCTCCTCTCCATATTAGAGAAACTACACTATCATTAGTAATATACCTCAAAATCATCACTGTTACCCTGACCTCACCCCCAAATGGGTTCTTAAGTTATATTCTTTCACAAGAGAAGCCCATCGTTTTATATGCAAATGAATTCAAATTATGTTAGCCTAGATACTAGGCAAGAATCCCTGCTTATGGTCTCAGTAGGTGACACAGGTAGGGTTCTTCCTGATAAGCTTTTTAAACAATGCCCCTTTATGTTACACTTCTCTAATAGTGACCTATGGGTATGTTCATGTGAAGTCAGGTCTTCTCAGGGCCCGGCCATTTTCACCTGCATGCTTTTCATTGCTCAACTGTTTATTCCATGTAGAAATAGATTTTCTCAGTTCCTGTGTCGAATCTTCCTGGAAATTTTCTAGTCTAAACCCAATAAGCAGGTATTCTTCTGTTGAGTCACTCATGTAATGAATTTACACATTGTATTATATTTGTTACATCATAGTGTAACTTCTTATTAATACTGTCAAATATGACTTAGACTAAAGGTGCCATGAATTTGAATAATTATACTAATGAGTGAATCACTGGATACCTGTGTATTTCTTTTTGCTTTTTCTTTCTTTCTTTCTTTTTTTTTTTTTTTTTTTTGACATGGTGTTTCATTTAGCCCAGGCTAGACTCAGACTTACTATGCAAAAATGGTGATCTTGAGCTTCTGATCCTTCTGACTTCACGTCCACAGTTCAGGGATTATTTGTATGTGGCACCAGCTTACTATGCTAGGTAAGCACTCTGTCAACTGAGCTACATCTCCAGCCAACTGCATGAATGTTCAAATGAGTTGTTCGTAGGGAGGGAATGTTGTAGTTTGCCCAAACCTAGAAAAGATTTTAGCATCTGATCAGTGTCTTGTGCTTTTCTTTTTAATAATTCTCTGGGCAATAGTGGCAGGCCTGTGTCATGCAAAACCCACCACTACTATTAGAAGGAAGCATTCTTGCCGCTTGCTGATACAGTGGCCTGAGCTTTGGAAGAAGTCAACTCCTCATCAGTACCTTTATTATTCTGAAGAACAATAACAAAACAACTCAGCTCTTAGATGATGGTTTCAACATTGCTCAGATGCTCTGGCTGTCTGAAAATCCATCAGGAAGAAAATGCTACAGGCCACATGTGGGGCTCCAGAGTATCCTGAGCAATGACTGTGTGGGAGGAAGCAGGAGGTGGCATAGATCACTGAGGGCTCAAAGAGAACTCTTAACTGCCCAAAGCAGAAGAGACCATAGCTGGGCATTATTCTACATAAAGTCAGGTGAAGTAGCTCATTCTGTTAGCTCTCCAAGCCTGAAAACTCAGTATTCTTCCTATTGTAAATGAAGACCTTAGGGCTGAGTGGTTAGGTTCATATCAACTTTCTAGTGTGAGCTACAAAAATAGATTTGTTATTTTTCCAAATAATTCATTATTTATTGCCCTTCCTTCCTTCCTTCCCTCCTTCCTTCCTATTCAAAATGCTGCCCCCCCTCCCAGTCATACCCTCATGGAGTCCCTTCCCTTATTCCCCATCCCCTTCTCCTCTGAGAATATGGGGCTCCCCCTGGGTAACCTCCTACCCTGGCACACCAAATGTCTGCATCCTCTCCCACTGAGATTAGAAAATGCAGCCCTGTTGGGGAACTGATAACACCACAGTCAGGCTATAGTTTTTGGGAGAGCCTCTACTCCAGTTGTTGGGGGACCCATATGGAGACTGAGCTGCATATCCACTACATATGTTAGGGTCATGGGGCTCAGTTCAGCCTGTGGATATTCTGGTTCATGGCTCAGTCTCTGAGAACTCCCAGGGTTCATGTTAGTTGACTCTGTTGGTCTCTCTGTGAGGTTCTTGTCCCCTTTAGGGCCTGAAATCCTTGCCCCTAGTCTTCCATAAGAGTGCTTGACTTCTATTGTTGAGAATAGCTCTCACTATCCTGGGTTTTTTTGTTATTCCAAATGAATTTGCAAATTGTTTTTTCTATCTCTATGAAGAACTGATTTGGAATTTTGATGGGGATTGCATTGAATCTGTGGATTGCTTTTGTCAAGATGGCCATTTTTACTATATTAATCCTGCCAATCCATGAGCATGGGAGATCTTTCCATCTTCTGAGATCTTCTTCGATTTCTTTCTTCAGAGACTTGAAGTTCTTGTCATACAGATCTTTCACTTGCTTGGGTAGATTCACACCAAGGTATTTTATATTATTATATTTATATTATTTGTGACTATTGTAAAGGGTGTCATTTCCCTAATTTCTTTCTCAGCCTGTTTATCCTTTGAGTTGAGGAAGGCTACTGATTTTTTGAGTTGATTTTATATCCAGCCACTTTGATATTAGCCCAAAAGCTTGAAATACCCAAGATTCAACTCACAAACCACATGAAGCTCATGAAGAAGAAAGACCAAGTGTGGGTGCTTCAGTCCTTCTTAGAAGGAGTGGCCATCTGGAGACCATCCACCTGGGTATCCATTCCATGTGCAGTTACCAAAGGTAGACGCTGATGTGGTTGTCAGGAAGTGCATGCTGACAGGAGCCTGACACAGCTGTCTCCTTAGAGGTCTGCAAGAATCTGACATATTCAGAGGTGGATGCTCACAGCTAACCATTGAACTGATCATGGGGTTCCCAATGGAAGAGTTAGAGAGAAGACTGAAGGAACTGAAAGGGTTTGTGGCCCCATGAGGAAAGCAACAATACCAACCAACCAGAGCTCTCAGAGTCTAAACCACCAGCCCGGGAACACATAGGGAGGGATCCATGGCTCCAGCTGTATATGTAGGGGAGGATGGCCTTGTCAGTCATAGGTGGGAGAGGAGATCCTTGGTCTCATAAAGGTTAGCTGCCTAGTGTGGGGGAATTCAAGGGTGGGAGTGGGGGGGTAGATGGGGCACATCCTCATAGAAGCAGGAGAAGGGGGGATGGGATAGAGGGTTCCTGGGTGGGTGGGGGGGTGAATGGGGTAAGGGGATAATATCTGAAATGTAAATAAAATATCCAATAATTTAAAAAAAGTGTGCTTGACCTCTGTTCAATGTTTGGTTGTAGGTGTCTGCATATGTTCTGGTCATCTGCTGAATCAACTGCTCTCAGAGGACAGTTATATTAGGCTGCTATGTCTGCAAGATAACAGAGTATCATTAATAGTGTCAGGGATTGGTGCCTGCCCATGGGAAGGGTCTCAAATTGGGCCAGCATAGGAGGCAGTAGAAGGGAGGGAACTGGGTGGGACAGGGGAGGAGGAATAGAATACTGGAGTGGGATCAGGTGTGGGGAGAAACAGGAGAGAGGCACAGAGGGACAGGAGAATAAATGGAAATCCATATCTGCAAGAGCTTGTAGTGGTAGGGAAGGGGCAATCTCTAGGAAGTCCCAGAAACCTGGGGTGGAGGAGGCTCCCGGGAGTCAAGGCAGGTGGCCTTAGCTGAGATGCCTAGTAGTGGGGACATAGAATCTGAAGAGGCCACCTCTTGTAGTCAGGAAGGACTGCCAGTGGAGCAATAAGAGCACCAACCCACCAACAATTATCTTGACTCAAAATTTGTTCTGTATTTAAAAGATATGCAGGGACAAAGATGGAGCAGACACTGAAGGACTGGCCAACCAATAACTGGTCCAACTTGAGACCCATCCTATGTTGTTATTTTCTTAACCCTAAACTAAAAGATACTTTTGTCAACAAATTGAAAGAAAGAAGGAAGGAGGGAGGAAAAGAGAAAGGAAGGAAGGAAGGAAGGAAGGAAGGAAGGAAGGAAGGAAGGAAGGAAGGCTCCTGAAAGAAGAGTGTTGATTTCTAGAGATGGGAAGGTTGTGAGGGAGGGTGGAAAGGCTGGTTTGGTGTGATCAATGTATGCTATATGAAGGTATAGACAATATTAAGTCAATAGAAATGGCTTCAGCCCTTTTGTCCTTGCAGCCGCTCCCATTCTCCAGCACTAGCCTAGCCTGGCAGCCTACCATAGTGTAACCTATCAACACTTAGAAAGGAAAAATGCAGTAAGCATTTAATATCACATATGATCAAAGTGACCACCCACTTTCATGTTCCAAGATGCAAGAACAAAGGCAGTTAGATTGTGGTGACCGGTATCAGACTAAAGAAGCAAGAAATGATTTGATAGTTTTAAAAGAGGGCAAAGCTAGTTTCAAAACAGCATATGTCTGGGTAAGCTAAACTGTAATTTCTGTAATTTGGTGAATAAAAAGAAATTAAACTTCTATTCACATCTAGTTCAAAAGGTTTTGATTGTCATCTTATATTTTCTGTTTCAGGGAAATACAAAATTGGAAATTCATTCTAGATTTGCAATAGAAATTCGAGGCTGTCAAGGGAGGAGTGCTTATATTTTTCCTTGACGGGGATGGCAATCTTACAACTAACTCATGGGTGCTCCAGATGGTATAATAACAGAAAATCCTCTCTTATTCTGAATGGCATTGTCCAATGGGGAACAGATTGTTTCCAGGGAGGCTGTGTCCACAGACATATTCACAAATAAAAGAAACACTTAACTGGGCTGTTTCAAGAAATGAAAGTCTCCAGTGAGGTTGGATCAAATGGACTCTAATAGCCTTTCCCAATTTATAGTTCTGTGGCTCTAGGGAGGGGAGAGGACTCACATCTTCTCTGCTGCTGGTTAACCAGCATCTACTCAGAAAGGATTTTATGGCCTCAGTAACTGGCCTCTGTATATACTCAAGTACTTGATTTGTGTTAAGATACCCCGTGTGCCCCCTCTCTGCAAGTCTCCATCTGTACATGTCTGCTGCCCTTGATTTATTCCGAACTGTAGTGAGTTTTAAACATCTTAAAGAAAAACTGTCTTTCTAGTCTTATTTGAGTTTTAGGCTCAAACTTGAACAACCCATGTGTAAAATGTTCTAAAACCCAACACAGCTTGGTGTGATGGTACAGGCCTATTAATCCTGTACTTGAAAGGCAGGGGGCAGGGTAGGAGCATCAGGAATTTGATTTATCCTTGGCTACATAGTGAGTTGCAGGCCAACTTACAACTTAGGTTACATAAGACACTATCTTTAAAAACTCATAATTTTCCTATTTGGTAGGCAAATGAACTCCATTTGTGCACATATGTTATTAAATGCTACCCTAATTCTTACTTTGATTTGAAAATGTTCTGTTTAAATTTAGCAACTGGGAAACCTAAAATCCCTTTTGATTTTCTATCCCTATAGCTTCACATAATATTAAATTTGAAAGAGGCAAAAAGATTTTATTGTGTCTCTTCTTCATCTTGGTGATACAGTTCAACCCCAGGATATGTATAAGTACATGTAAGTATGTATGCATGTCTGGATGTATTGTGGTTTTCTGAGAGAGGATTTCAGAACTTGGGACTTGCTCTGTAGAACATGATAGCTCTAAACTCAGAGATCTGACTGTATCTGCCCTCTGAGTGCTGGAAGTCAAGGCATCAAGCACCATGCTCGCCTGGAGTATTTAAAGGCTACTAAAAAACATTTTTTTTCTTTCTGGCACAAGGTTTCATTTTTGTTGCCTTTTCCTAGTTCTTAGAGCTTCTTAGAGGTCTCTTCTCCTATACACACGTAGATGCATTTTTCTGTATATGTAGACTTTGCCCTTCTCTACACCATGGATGGAAATATACAGTTATCTATCAATATTTGTATTCTTAGCATATTGTAGAGTTTCATATATTATTATATATTACAATTTATAGACATGAAGATATGCATAGCAATATAAACTATGAAGATTAGAAGTATCTTTACATGGTTGATTTTATTTTGAGTTTTATAGAATATCTTTAAATTATTTAATCCTATTATACATTTAATTTTTATTGCCATACCTTGGTTTTATTCTTAACGAAGAAAAACAATCAATTGTTTCATTCTAATAGTGTTGATAAGCACTGTGGTAAAGATGGCAGAAGTACATCAGAGAATTACCTACCCTAGTCCTTGAGAGGTGGAAGTGGAGAGGGTTGTAAGGACAATTTACAGAGGAAGGGGTGGCAAGCGGAAGCTTGGAGGGTGAAGAGCCAACAGGAGGCCTAGAAAGGAGAGAACTCAGAAAAGAGGGTTCATGTGCAGAATCACTGTGGTCATACTGAGAAGTGACAGACTGAGGACTGAATAAAGCTAGGTATAAATACGATCACTAGTTGAGAATGTGAACCAAGTAAGTGAATGTCAGAAGAAGTGAAGATGTAGCAACATCGATGAAGAAATGCAATCAACAGGAGCATGAAGTTCTCAGAGCAGTTGAAGCTTCCTGCTAAATTTGCACATTGCAAGTCTATAGTTCTTTAAGTGCCCAATCTGGCCAGTAAATTTCTCAGCTTTTATGGACCCATAAGTGGAGCTGTCTTCCAACCAATTGCTCACTGGTTTAATTTGCATACCGTCCAAGGCACTATGACCTTTACATTTTGATTTCTAAATTTCTCCTGAATTTTGAAGCTAATTAAATCCACCTAACCAGCAAATAGTTTACTCTGAGTTATTACCGTATTCAGGAAGCCTTCTTGTCTTTGGTGTATCCTTACAAATTCTCACCCATCACAGTAACCAACCTCACTAGATGTAGAATGGTGGAATTGGAGACAGGATGAACAACTTCCCTCTTAAGCTCCTATGTGTGGCTAATATTCAGACTTCAAAAACATGGTTAATGAACCCAGCCGAGTAGCATCTTGAATATATGGCAGTGCCTCGCCAATGTCATGTCACTTTACTTCCCTTCAACAACTCCCAACCACACAAACACATCATTATACCTGCTGGATTCTATACATATCTGTTGCCAGGACATAGCTCTGAGCAAGAGCCCAGGACAGCAACCTTTGGTACTGAGCTTAGTAGAGGTTTAATGTAGACCAGTGGTTCTCAGTCTGTGGGTTGTGATCCCTTTGAGGATTAAAAGACCCTTCCACAAGAGTCACCTACAACCACTGGAAAACACAGATATTCCCATTCCAATTTATAATAGTAGCAAAATTACAGTTATGATGTAACAATGAAAATAATCTTTACCACAACGTAAGGAACTGGATTGGAAGGCTGCAGCATTAAGAAGGTTGAGCACCGCTGTTCTGGACACTCTGTTAGCCCTTTCTGAGCTGCCTCCAAAGGATCCTAATTGGAACTAGAGCTAGAAATGGCTAAGCAATGATCAGCACTCTGGGAGCTGGAAGTCTCTTTGCAGATAAATCTGGGCTTGGCCTAAGAGCCAACAAATGCTCCTTGGCTTCCTTGCTCCTAAGTATTGAATTAAAGTAACCAGGGCCTTAAAGAAAGGAAATGTTGGTAAATGATGCAAAATTTCAGTTTGACTGGAGAAACAAGTTTGATCAGTCACATAGTATGGTGATGGCTGTTAACAATAGATGCCTTATGGACTTGACTTGGCCATTACTGAGACTAAACCTTTAAGTACCCTCAGTGCAAACAAACAAGTGTCTGAGGTAGGACAAGCTAGTTTGCTTGACTTTGGTTTTCAAAATGGATACATACACCAAAACACTATGCTGTGTGCCATAAATACACACAACTTTACCAATCAAAAAATAAATTTTAAAAGGAGATACAAAGAAAAGAATAAAGTTATGTCTGTCATATTTCTAGGAGTACTACTAAAGTATATTTTGAGTTTTTCATCTTTAAGAACAATTGAAAACCAATTCAATGAGATGAAAGCCTGAAGAATAGATAATACCACCACTAAACAAATGAGTTACTTTTTAGCTCCATTTGTCCCTCAAAACAGTGAAGGCTTGCTGTGCCTGGTTCATGCCTGTTCACACACTGACAACTGCTTCAGAAGAACAGAAGGAAATGGCATTGCAACACAACCTCTTGGAGAGGGACTTTGTGTGCTTGGGAAAGAGTCTGAAGAAAGGGTATTGTATAAGGAGCTGCCCCTAGACCTGATTTGGGAGCCATGTAGTCCTCTGACAGCTTGCCTGGGAAGGCTTCTGTGATATCTGAATCACAGGACAAAGTCAAAGCATATCGTGGCATGCATTTGCCTGTCCAAAGCACACACCTGGCTACATTCCTCATCTTCAGATTCGATGCTTGTGAATTACTTCTTGTTTTGTCCATCTTATCAGAAACTGTCCCAGAAATAAAATTAAACTTCCCACAGAAGACAGATTCTGAGCATGTGAAAGCACACTCCCAAATCCCCTTCAATGTACAATTGCAAACTGTCTTTCAAGTACATCTGATTCCAAGCGAATAGTCTTTTCGTATGTATAAATCTGTCACCACTACCACAGTCATGAGCCAAATATTTCTGTCATCCCAACCAATTCTCATATGCCCTTTGCTGTCAGTCGCTTCCTTTGACTCAGTAAAGCCTGGCAGCCACCGATCTGCTTCTGAGTCCCTTGTTTTCCCTTACATTTCACACAGAAGAATGAAGATGTGCAGTTTTCTGGATTTTACTTAAAACGGTGTCTTTGAGGTTCATCTATGAGGAATCAGTTGCTGGCCCACTTTTATTGCTCAATTGCATTCTACTATGTGCATATTCTCATATTTGGAGGGATTTTCTCATGCTTTATTATTATGAACAAAATGCTTATGAAAATTTCTCAACATGTTTTTATGTACTCATTTGATTTTATTCCCTTTTTGTAGATATCAAGGATTGGATTTCGGGGTACTTTGGTGAGTCCAAGTTTAATATATTATTCCCGACCAGTTGGTCCCATTGTTCAACAAACCCTCTTTTCCATTTTAACTATTACTGTAGATATTAAAATGTAAATGATATCTCCTTGTGCTTCAATTTACATTTCTCCAATGACAAAAGCATCAATTATCTTTCCATTTGCTTAATTTCCCATCTGTATATGTTGGTGACATATCCAAATTTTTACAAGGTTTAATTAGATTGTTTTTTCTACTGATCTATTCCAATTGATCGATTGATATTTTTATTCATTTGATCAATTACATTTAATTGTTTTAGATGAAATCTGATATTGATTTAAGTCTTTAATGATCACCTTGTAAATCTATATTTCAATAGTCATCATGATATTGTCTGCATTGGACATTGAATTAATTTTAACATTTTATAATAAAAAATTTAAAACTTATGAGTCATTAGAAAACAGTCCACCAAGACTTCATAGATCTGTCTAAAATCCAGAATGTACCAGATAAGCAGCCTACCAGTTCTGTGTTCTCTATATTCAACCATTCTGTATCTACTCCCTGTAACAGCAGTAGGGTTAGTATCAATATTTTGCTTTACTATTTTTTAATGCAAAATTCACCTACACTAAAATTCATGAACACAATATGTATAATAAAATGCTAAAATATGGCACAACTGGATAGCCTGCAGAGTGCCTTTAACATAATGCTGTGTGTTCCTTCTCTTCTGAAAGTCTTATTACATCCATTTCTTGTCTTACCACCATCCCAGTAGTCAGACTTACTGTCTTACACTAGTTTTGCCCAAGAGAAAAGTCCAGAGGAAAGGACAGCCTTCTGGATGAACAGTGCTGACACCTCACAAATGGGACCCTTCAGAATGAAATACATAAATGGAGCATTTACCGGCACTCTTGTCTGGCTTCCTTCTGTCAGCACACTTGTAAGACTCATCACTGTTGCTGATGAAATCAACAGGTCATCCCTCATTAATGCTGAGTAGTAATCTACTTTATGGCTGTATGATTGCTAGCTCATCCATTTTCTTGCAAGCAAACATTTGCATTGCTTTTATTTGGAGTAAATTTGATTCAAGCTGCTAAGTATATTTGGACCCAAATCTTTATATTTTTTGACCTATTTCTAGGAGTATAAAACTATGTCCAAAGATCTGTAACTTAATGGAAGTTGCCACCGCTTTTGTCAGATCCTAGCATTTTTTTGTATTCTTCCCAGTAATGAATGAGCATTCCAGACACTCCCTGTTCTATTGTCAGTGCCCTTAGTCATTCACATTCTAACTGCTTTGCTGGGATGAATCATCTTAACTTGCATTTCCCTAATGATTAACCATGATGAATAATTTAATGAATTATGTTCATGCCTTCTACCTGCCTATATTTATAAAGATTCTGACTACATTCTCATATAAATCCTTTATCTATGTTATTTATGGCTACACATGGGTATATAATTTTAAATTGTGAATAAATTTAACCATGTGGTATTTCAACATATGAATGCATTGAGTAATGTCCAAATAGGGATAATGGGATCTATCTTCTTTGAAATGTTTTTCTTTAAAACTGTGGCTTCTCTTCATTGTCTTAAATTTTCAAATGAATAAAAATATCCTTGTATTTTTCCTCTAATCCTTTTAAGATTTTTTTGTTTAAGCATATGATCTGTTAAAACTTTTATGTGTAGTATGAGCTCAGAGTTCTTGTTTTCATATGCATTTTCAGTGGCATACACTATATACTGAGAAGACTATTATTTCCTTAATGAAATTACTTGATGCAATGATTTAAAACTAATTTGTAGGTTGACTTCCACCTTCACTGGTTTGTACATCTACTTGCATGGGAATGCCATGCTATTGAGATAGACTTGATGATAACAGAAACAAAAACAGTAACAGTAGCCAACAGCAGGGCAGACTGAATGCTAAAATATGGCACAACTGGATAATAGCCTGCAGAGTGCCTTTAACATAATGCTGTGTGTTCCTTCTCTTCATGAAGGCATGCCCCTCATGAGTTCTTCACCTCTGTTCAAGATTGTTTTAAAAATCATAGATTGCTTGAATATTCATAAAATTTTAATATGATTTTTAAAAATAATCGACATTTATCCTAATCTTATTATTTCTATAAAAACATACCTTCTAGCCTTGAATAATGTCTAGCACCCATTATCTCAGAACATAGGAACTCTGGAGCAAGCAAATTGTGAATTCAAACCCAGCCTGGATTACAAAGCGTAACTTTCTCCCAAAGACTAAACAAACACAAAGAAACAAAGAAAGAGAGAGAGAGAAGGAGAGAAGGAGAGAAGGAAGGAAGGAAGGAAGGAAGGAAGGAAGGAAGGAAGGAAGGAAGGAAGGAAGGAAGGAAAAAAGAAAGAAAGGAAGGAGGACCTTATCTTACTCTTTTAGAGAACTGTGTGTATGTATGCGCATGTGTGCGCTCATACATACTTAATTTTGTTAAAATACACACATTAAAAGTGTTGAAATTTTCAAAATATAATACCTCTCCATTATTTTTGAAAGTTTTTAAATTTTTAAAATAAAAGTTTTACAGTGGCTTTCCACAACTCATTTCTAAATATTTTTTGAGTATTTTGATCCCATTTTTGAAAGGACTTAAAATTCACTTTGTAGCTACTTCTCAGGTCTGCAGGCTCCAGCTGTTCATTGTATGAAGGTGTTTACTGAGAGCTGGGGGCCTCACAACAGCTTGAGAAGCACTTCTGTTCTCCGTGGCCGTCTTTCCAGCATGCGGATGCTTCTCTGTCTTCCATCCTAATGAATATTGGTTATATTTCCTTTTCCTCAGCATTGATTAAGTCTTCCAATAAAGTATTGAGTAGAAGTGGAAAAATAGCTCTCTATGTTTGAATCCCAAACTTGGGGGGATTTTTTAGTAGGTTGTTTGAAGAACATTTTATAAAATGTTTGTCACACATACACACATGTAATCTTGGGCTTTTCCACCTTGCCCAAGTTCCTGAAATAATGACTCTGAGACTTATTATTTATAATAATCACATTGGCCATAAGCTTGGGCTTGTTCCCCTACTAGCTTGTAACTTAATTAACTAGTTTATTCCATTCTAAATCCCACCACATGGCTAGTTAGCTTTTCTCGAGTTCATGTGACCTTCATCAGTGTTCTGAGAAAATCTCTTCTATCTCAGAATTCTCTCTCCATGCCAGAACTCCCATCTCCTGTTTTCTAAGCTAGTGGGCTTATTTCCTATTCTTCAGCTAACAGACCAGCTGTTTTTTTATTGATAGGTGATGCTTCCATACAGTACACAAGGGAATCTCAGTATACACATCCATAGAGAGTCACACCACCCAAACACACACACATAAACACATACATAACACATACAAACATCACATACACACAAACCTCATCTTACAACTATTTAGCTCCACTTATATCTCTGCTTTAATATTTGATATTATTCTACTTAGTAACTGAAATGATCTAAAATTTCAAAACAGTTTATAAACTGTATTATGCAGCACTATATGTTTTGCTGTGAATCTTCTTGTCCTTTAAGAAGCATATACAGATGTAGAAATGGAGGGTTCTGCACATGTAGCCGTACACACTGGTTTTCACACTTGTCCACACCCGTGTGCTTTAGAGTAATAGCCATGCTCTGCCGTGGACAGCACTTCTTGTGCACTTCTCTTTCACCCTGAATAGCTTTATCTGAACCACCCATGCAGCTTTATTGAGACAGGTCCTTACTGTGTCGCTCAGAATAGATTCCAAACACTCAATGACCCTTCCGCCTCAGCCTCCCGAGTGCTGATAAGATTGCAGTCACGTGCTTCCTCCCAGCCTTCCTCCTTTTCTCTTAGCACTTTAAAAATACCTTCAATTTTCTCTGGTTCTCAGTTTTGACTAATGAGGCATTGTCTTCATTTTGTAGTTTCTTCTAATTGGAAAGAAAGGCACGTCCCTGTCTTTGGGTTTTTTGGTTTGACTGAGATGCATGAGATTGTATGTGATTTTCATTGTATTTATATTTCCAGCTGTTCATAATCATCCTAAATCAGTTTCCTGAGAAATCTTGAGGCGTTTTCAGCCACCATTTCTCAATTTGTTTTGTTCTAGCTCTGTTCATTTACCTCCTCTGTGTCTTCTGGGACTGACATTTGAGGCTTGCTGGACTTGCTGTCACAGATGTATGACTTACTGCTCATTTTTTTCTATCTTTAATATCTTTGTTCTTCTATTTTTTTAAAAAAAAATATTTGCTTTTAAATTATGTTGTATTTTTCTGCTTGAGGGCATGGACACACATGTGTGCAGTACCTACTGAGGCCAGAAGAGGGCGTCAGATGCGCTGGAACTGGAGTTCCATGTGGCTGTGAACCACAGGTATCTCTCCTGAGATGGTAGCTGGTCCTCTATAGCATCAGTGGGTGCTCTTCTATCACTCTAGACCTCCTTTTGGTTTGTTTGTTACATAATTTCTACAGATATCTTTGTGCTCCTCTCGCCCCACCCAGACTGCTTCTTCTACTATATATTTAAGACGCTATAGTCATTTTTAAAAATATGTTTGTGATAGTTTGGGGATTTTAAATTCCCATTTTGGTCTTTTGTAATTTGAACATTTCTTTGCTATAACACTCCATTTGTCTACCCTCTAAACATGTACTTCCTTTTCAAACTGTAAACATAGTTTTAAGAACTATTTTGAAATATTTGTCCACTCATTGCAGCATTTGATAATACCCTTGAGGTTATTTCCAATGATTAAGAATTTCCACAAACAAGGACCACACTTTCTTTCATTTGTAGACATATTATTCATGATCTAAAGACAATGTATTATGAATGTAACAATTCTGGATTCTGTCATTCTTATTTTGTAGAAAAAAATTTTAAGTTCTCTTAGAAGTTAACTTGCTGACTTGACACGCTCTCCATGCTCTGCACTGGCTGATGGATAACACACTCAGGACTGAACTATCTTTCTGCTACTTTCTTTTAGTCTTATAAAGTCTTTGCCACTAAGAAGAAATAATTTAGTAGTCATCCAAGAGTTTGAGTAAATCTCATTCACTTAGTCGAGGGACTTGCTGTCCTTGGCTTTTTTCTAAAATTCCCCATTCTACATATGTTGACTCCTCTTATATTCATGTGTGGGGTATGTTTCACTAGAGAGTGTGCACCTGTGTTGAGATATATTCTTGTACATTGTGGAGGCAGGACTGGCAGGACAGTAGACTGGAACAGGCAGCAGAGGTCAGCCTCTGGTATTGTCCCTTGGGGGTTTTGAAACAGAATCTCTCAGTGGTCTGGAGCTCACCAAGTAGGCTAGCCTAACTGGACCACAAGCACTGTGTCTATCTCGTGGGCACTGGGATTATAGGCACACACTACCATGCCTAGCTTTGCATGTGAGTTCTGAGAATCAAACTCATGTTCATGTGTTTGCATGGCAAACGTTTTACCCATTGAGCTATCTTTCCAGCCCTCTGACTGCTCTTACAAACGCAGACTATAAGTCATGCATATACAAGCCCACCTTCCTTTCATATTTGAAACGTTTAAAGGCATATGGACAGAAAATGTCAGGTTTCACCTGTCACTGTTCATCTAGAAAATACACCCTTCTCTCTAGTTTCTATTTGTTTTAAGTTGCTGTGTGAGGCTTTCCTCACAATAGACTTATTGGTGTAAATTTTATTTAAGTTTAGTAATCATTACCTGTGAGATGTAACCATGTAAATCCATCAATGACAAAAAAAAAAAAAAAGCATTTTTTTTATCCAAAGGCTAACAGTTCTGAGATCAATGTAACCATTATTTAACAAAAACTATGTTTAATGAGTATTTATTTAATACAATATAAGGAACATAGGCAAATCACAGGGGCTTGATTTTCTCCTTTTTGTTAGTTTTCTTTGATCATAAGCAAAAGAAATTGCATTGGTTCTCTATATTCTTCTGTAAAAATATTGGTAAAAATAAATTAGGATAAATCCAATGAGAATAACTTTTGCTAGGAAAAAAGATAGATTCTGTAGATGTGTGAAATCTTCCAAAAGTGCTCTCTTCCCAGGGGTAAGATCAAGAAGAATCAAGGTTACATGGATTCAAGTCTGCTATTTAGTTGACAACCATGACCTATCTCCCACATTAAGACTTCTGCTGTGCAGAAGACTCGCACATAAAGGATTGGACCCAGCTGTTCTCTCTCCTTGCTCAGAGTATGAGGAAAAGAAGAAACAGATAAACTACTCCATTGCACATTAAGATCATCTATGCAAGAAAATATTTCTCAATGTTAAAAGTGATTAAAGTGTAACACACTGGCTGTGTCCTACGTGATGTTTATGTGAACGTGTATGTGTGTATAAACATGTGATTGACCAGGCCTCTTCTGAAGAAGACATCTGTGTTTAAAATGAGAGCATATGCTTTTATCTTTCCTGAGTTTTTAATCAAGGCACTGTCATAAAAGCTTATTGCAAGTTTTTAAAAAGATAACATTTAAAAACTCCTTTTTCCCCTCAAATAAGCATAAGGAGCACCTGGCATAATCATGCACCCAGACACATCTCAGCTGTTCAGGGCTCTAGACTCCCTCAAGAAACTGTTAAGCCTTTCAGGGCCTTTTCTACTACCCAAACTCAGCATAGATATTTAACGTAGAGTTGATATTTAATAAATGTTTGATGCTAGGATGTAGTTAAATTGTTGAAATTTGTATATTGAAAAATAAAAACGGAGTATCTCTCTCAGGGGAGAAAGTAGTAATAAGGCCTGTACACCATGGATGTACCTCATGGTCTGCCCAGCCAGGGGATGCTACAGTGTACAGTATAATTCAGGATTAGGGAAGACTACATGCTGCCCTTGGGGTCTGCAGAACTCCCCATCCATTTTGAGGAGACTCTTAAGTTTCTATTCCCATTACAAATAAATAGAGGTGAGTTACTTGCAGAAGTACAATCTGAATCTGGCAATTTCTGCACATGTCTTTAAAGCTTATCAAAGGACCAGCAATAGCTCAGCAGCTAAAGGTGCTTCTGCCAAGTCTGAGCATCTAATCCTCAGCTTCCACTTGGAGGAAAAAAGAAATGAGATCTTGTCTGATTTCTGTCTATATGCACCCATGTACACACACACACACACACATACACACAAGCATAAGCACATGTTCATGTACTCAGTAGATAGATAGAAACATACATACATACATGCAGAGGTAGATGGTAGATAGATAGATAGATAGATAGATAGATAGATAGATAGATAGATAGATAGATGAAAGACTTAAACATAACACAATTTTTAATACCTGTTGTCCTCTAGTTATTTATGGGGGGGGGGGGTCATGACTACCACGATAGACACCATAATGTCTCATCTTTCACAATAGAAGTTTATTTTCTCTCTATTCCAGAAGAAGTATATCCAAAGTCAAGACCATGACAGGATTGACTGCTCTCAGACCCCTTGCTGCCCATCCCAATGGCATCTTTTTGGACCACGTACACTCCAGGTGTCCCTCTTTGTATTCAAATTTCTTCTTCAAAAGCACTAGTCATGTTTGATTAAGATACCTTTAATGGCTTCATTTAAACTTAATTCATGTCCCTTTAGGCCTTATCTCTAAATTCAGTCATAGGGGTTGGGCCCACCCCTGGGACCTCATTTAACCTTAATTACCTCTTCAACCCCCTTGTTTCTGAATACTTTGATATAGGTAAGACAGACAATTATTAGCTCATTTAGTGTAATCACTCCTTCAAAGGCCGCATCTCTTGTTGCAATCACATTTGGTTATGGGAGTTAGAATTAGAACAAGTGAATTCCAAGGGAAAAGTGTAGGTAGACACCAAGCCTATAGGAGCCATTCTGAAAAAAAAAAAAAAAAACCAACCATAATAAAAAAAAAATCTGTTGAAGAAAAGGCTCTGACACAATTAACCTCACCAAGAAGCTTTGTGATAAAATGAGGCTCACTCCAGTCACTCATGTGCACTTGAGGAAACCTCCCCAATCTTCTTCACTTCCTGAGCAGAAAGGAGATGTGAAACTAGCTTTACATTTGAGCAGTCAAACCACTCCTAGAGTCAATAAAGAGTAATTAATAACTTCTGAACACATTTTAGTTCTCTGAACTATCCTACAAAATAAATTAGCGCTAAATTTATGAATACATACAAGGAGCCCACCTGGCATAGGTGAGTTGTTCAGTATATGCTTGTGTGATTCATAGGAGGTAGAAATTGGTCATTTAGGAGCAGGAAGCTAAAAATGAACAATTCTATTCTTACCTTTGACCAGAAGCCAGGAAAGTTAGAAAGGAGCTGGTTCATGTTATCTCTCCAGTGCAAAATCAGCACCCAATAATGTAACTTGAACGCCAATCCAAACATGAATCCCTTTCAGTAAATGGCTTTGAAATTGGATCTCAGAATTCACAAAGTAAAAAGTGGCTACATTGTACTGAATATATGTATTCCACAGTTTCAGTCTACCTCCTAAAGGATTTCAGGGTCTCTTAAGTGGAAATGGTTACAGTAGTGTTGAAGGCCATTGTAGCCCATGATGCAAAAACTCTTAGCCAAAATAATGGAATCTAGTTCTTGCCTAGGTGATGATATGATGGTTCTGATCTGCTCCAAAGATTAGAGTAGTATGTATCATTGCCTCTTTCCTTCAGAGTTAACCCTTGTTAATCACCCAGGCAAGAGCCAAGCCCCCAGGAAAGCTTATTCACCTAAAGTCATGCTAAGAAAATGGGAGGAATAATCATTCCCTTATTGAGATAATGTGTTTATCCTTCCCAGAACCTCTCCTACTGGTACAGAATGTTACTGAAATTCTATCACACAACACTGTGGAGCCTGCCTATTTTTCTCAGTTACTTAGAAAAGCAAAACTTTTTCTTTCACTTCTTTTTACCATTTTCTTTCATTTGGTCAAAGCCTAGGTACACATTCTCAGATGTGAGCAGCCTCACTCTTTGTCTGAAGACCCCTCTCCAAACTCCCATGCAGCTGCTTGCCAATCTCCTTTGCTGAGCATGCCCATCTCAGTCAAACAGCCTCTCTCTCTCTCTCTCTCTCTCTCTCTCTCTCTCTCTCTCTCTCTCTCTCTCCTTTTTCTCCATCTTCACCTTCTGGGCAGCTGTCAAGATTCACTCCTTATTTTCCTCTGTTGTTTGCCTCTCAAACTTCAATACAATTGTCTTCAATTTCACTTCTGAGTCTGTTTATGAATTGTTTTACTAACAATACTAAAACCCAGAAAGAAGAGCCTCGTTTCCAGGGCAACACTTGTGTTACCTACAATGTTTATTGTTCACCTGGTGGTCTCTCACAGCACTATACTGCATGACCTTTCCCCATCATTCAGACTTCAGATTCCCTTGAACAAGCTCCACTTAGGAATTCCAAATATCTTGGCATTCAACCTCCCTTTTGTGGCAGAAGAGCCATTGGTGAATGTGCTGTTTTGAGTCTAGCCTACTTACTAGCTTTGAGAATTTCCTTAGAGGTTGCTTTTTGATTGAAGTAGAGAGGAATTCTTTCTTCAGAAGAAACTATTGACCAGTCAGTCAGACACACACTGGATACAAAGGGCCTGAATTACACAACTATTCAGGGAAGGCTCTTACAGCCTATACTATCATTATCCAGGAAGAGGCAATTTTTATATTAATCAGGTCCCCTAAGAATGTTGACAAGGATAATAATTCTTTCCCAATGTGCTGATAGAACTCGCAATTGTTTCATTTCAAAACAAGACAGGAAAAAGGCTTTGAGAAGGAATACACAGTTTTAATAGAAACTACAATTCTATGTGAAGGGTTATCTGAATAGTTTGCACAAGAAATGAAATTATAGCACTTATGTCCCTGACATGGCCATTGAGGGACTGAAAAAAAACTCTTGTCACCTTTTGGAATATAGGTTTGTAAGGACTTGGTTAACCCTGTGTGACTCCTGCCCATGGACTTTTGTTGTGCTTAAAAAATCAGAATGCTGGTACTGTTAACCTTTGCTTTGCTTGGTAGCACAGACTTACGGAAAATAAATGGTACTATGGCAATGGATTCATCCAGAGTTAATATATTTAAAACAAATAGCAAGTCCCTAAACATAAAAGTGCCTAGTGGGCAAACTGCATCTGTGTGGGGGTACTGATACCACAGGTACTGAATACCATCTTACTGAGTGAGATATGTAAGCATTCCTTGGTTTAGTTAAACCTGTCAGAAATGTTTGTCTTGTCCAGGAATCATTTTTACTCTATTAGATTGCTAAAGATCTAAGCATAACTGTGGCTTGTTTTGTCTGAGTCCTCCAGAGAGCATGAGGTTCTTCGTAGCTAAACAAGACCTTCTTTGTGTTCACACCCACTACTTAATCTCCTAAGAACAGTGTAAAATCTCCAACCAATTTTGAAACACATTTACACCCCGAAGATGGACAATTAAGGCATTTTAACTTTCCAGAGAGTTGAGTTTAACCAAGCAGCCTCCAAGGCCCCAAACAACGATTGCTATTTCCATCTTCATTGAGGAGAGAAACAGCCTACAAACAGCCCATGCATCAACCTTGATTTGGACCACTGACTTTCTCACCCAGGTAAGAGCCATTGGTAGTTAGTGTACAGAATCCCAGCCTCTTATAGGAATTAGGACCCACAGAGAAAATCTGATTCAATCATCTCATTTTGCAGATGAGCAGACTGGGGTCTACAGAGGATTCACCACTTCTCCAAGTGCACATGCTGGCTAATGGCTCAGGTCATTGGTTAAAACAGCTGACTCTCCCAGTACTATGGCGATTTCTCCTTCAGTGTTTGGAAGAAGCACAGTATTATACTTCAGCCCAACTCCCACTCAAAGTAAATTAAAATTCAAAATAAAAACCTAATGATTTTAACTTTACATTTGCAATAGTCTAAATAAAGCAGGACTTAAAATTAAGTGTCTTAGCCATAGGAGAAGGAGAAGAAGTATGGAGAAAGAGACTTGCCAAGTTCATAGGGAAGAAAGATGGTGGGCCCGTGAAGGCTTTCTTCTCCAGTGCAGATAACTCCTCTTGCATTTTGAAGAGGATTTGTTTCTTGTCTCCTTAGACTTGGGGCACATTAGCTTTGATTTTTTTTTTTCTTACTATTGCTAAGTAGGAAGAGTGTGGCTATACCCACCCTCTGAGCTCTTCCTGACGATACCCTACTTTAATTGAAGAACAAGAAGGAGACAGCTAAATAGAAGAAGAAATATTGACATGGCTCTTAGGGTTTAATAAATAACCATGGTATCTGGAGTCATAGTAGTGAAACATTAATGAAAGATTAAATGTATGTATGCATATGGAACTCGTAATGCTGGCATCTCTGTTACAGAGCAGGGTTATAAATTAATGGAACACATATAATCTTGGAGTCAGTAAGTCAAATTCAGTCAGTGATGTGAGTACCACGTAGAGGAACAATGCATGGCAAAGTGACTGCAGTCTGATTCTCTTCAAGAGTATTACCTACTCTTGAACAGGACACCTGAATGGAGAGGAAAGGATCACAGCCACAGACTCTTCTACTGGACAGCCTGGTTTCAGTCTGACTTGATTTAGACAGCAGCTCAGTCTAATTGCATTATCCACAGGATTTTAACAGACCTGCCCTCCAAGCCATGAATCTGTCACTGATTATCTGCAGGAAAGTCTACATGAGAGTATACATACAGAGGAGACTTACTCTGTACGTTTTCATCTTTGCAAAGATAATAATAATGTTTTTTTTCAAGTCTAGCCATTCAAAGATATGATTGTGGTGGCTTAAGTAAGAAAGCATCCCATAGGTTCATATATTTGTATACTTAACTTTTATTTGCTGGAACTCTTTGGGAGGGGTTGGAAGGTGTGGCCTTGATGGAGGAGGTCCTGAGTACCTGCAGAAAAGTCTTGTGAATTATTCATGAGAGAAGGGCTATCAGCAAATGAGACAACATGCCATTCCTTACTTGCTAGGCAGGCATCCACAGAAGGTGTTTGAGCCTGCTTCAAACAGTAACGTGCATACTATGGTTTAATGCAGTGTGTTTAATTTTTTCACTCCTTTGAGGACTTGGTAGAGGTTAACCTAAAAATGTTCTGGACAATAAATTTTATTTAAAATTTTGACCACCTATGATAACATACTATTATTTGCACAAAGCAGGATGATGTAAAAGTTTAATCTGAGCTTTTTGGAATGTTCTGCTTTTTAAGATAAATTGAAGTGTAACATCCCTTTCTATCCAAAAGAAAGAATTATAATTGGTTTTGTGATATATTTTGGCATGGAAATAATAATTAATTCAGTTAATATAGTTCATACCATTTCAGAGCAGAGGATAAACAGGTGAGGCTCACTTCTCAGAAGGCATCAATACAACATTATACCAGAGACCTAACTAACAAGAAGGCATCCTCCATTCAAGTGGGCATGCCTGCACCAAGGCAAAGTACCAACATCTCCCAGTCACTCAACTCCAACTCCTTCAATTGGCAACCATGTGCAGTGTAGACCTGTATTGTATCTACAATAGTCATGGTACTTTTCTTGTAGATGTTAACACCTTTTGAACCTACAATAAGCCTCTGGGAGGCCCCTGGAATCAGCAAGTTGGTCTCTTAAAGAAAACTGCAAAGCAGATGTAGAACTGCAAAACAGGCCCATGGAGCAGACAAAGGCAGAATTTTTAGTAGGAGAGAATGTGATTTCAGGTTCATGCCAGTGAAATAGAAAAAGCAGCAATCTCAGAGAACCAACCAGCTAAAGTGCTTAACAAATTGATGACCATTACAGTCATTCCAAGGCAGAGTCTTCCTGGGTTCTAGCCGCATAAATTCAAATAATAAAATTAACAGATAACACAGAGTGAGTTTTAGACAGAATTTATAGCAGGATTGCAGGTGGTGCTTAGAGAGAAAGAAGGCAGGCAGAGCTCCTGTGTGGCAACAGTGGGTCCTGGGAAATGAGTTGCTGTCAAGCTGCTTGCCTCGGGGCTTTTCATAGGACTTATGGCAGAAACTGGGATGTTACGTAGGGGGGTGATTGGACCAGACCAATCATTGTACACACAAAATGCCCGGGTGCCTGTCACTTTTGGTTGCTTCCTTGGATTAATCTTCAAGACAGGGATGGTAATCAAGGTTGTGAAAAAGAAAAGAAAGATCACAAGAAACCAGGGCAAAAGCAAGGAACTGTTCTGGCATTGTTATATTCCAATTAGGACAAAACTAAGCTTTAGGGAGACAATGGGGGTCCCTACCTCAACTGCCCAAACAGTTTATATCTTGCATTCTCATCATCAGTGCTATTTTATTGACATGCAATTCCATGGCTGATCACTGTGATCAAAAGTAAATATATATTATTAAGATCTTGTAATTTGTGGCTAGTCTTCTCAGAGTTAATCCACTCATAAAGCTCATTGCTGCATAGCTAGATAACAATAGATGTAGAGTAGATGTCAGCAATCATAACAAGTAGGTCGATTCACATTTCAGCCTGCCAAGCTCACTGCTACATGCATGCACATATCTCTTATTACAAGGTTCATCATTTAGTCGGACATTCTGTTACTAGACAACATCTCTATGTTTATCCTACCTTTACCCTTCCACCTTCAATAGTGTTCATTTTTCCACTGTATTTTTCATCTTTGCAAGGATTATAATAATGGTTTTCTAATCTAGCCTTTCAAAGATATAAGATTGTGATGGTTTAAATAAGAAAGGATCCCATAAGTATATTTGCATACTTAGTCCTTATTTGCTGGAACATTTTGGGAGGGGTTAGAAGGTGTGGCCTTGTTGAAGGAGGTATGTCACTGGAGGTGAACTTTAAGGTTTCAAAATGTCATTCCAAGAGTCTGTCTGTCTGTCTCCATCTGTTTCTCTCTCTCTCTCCATATATATACATATATATATATATATATATATATATATATATATATATATATACACACACACATATACACAGACACACACACACACACCTGCCTGCTACCATGTTCTTGCTATAATTTCCATGTACTCTAACCTCTGGAACCATGAGCCCCGATTAAATGCTTTCTTTTATACATAGCCTCGATCATGGTATCCTACCATAGCAATACAAAATAACTAAGACTGTGAGTGTCAGTGTGGAAGCAGAAGACCCTATGGAATACAAGATTTTGCTATATGAGATATATATATATATATATATATATATATATATATATATATATATTTCTTGTCCTCTCAGAATCTGGTTTCATTAAGGTGTTCTCTTCTCTTAATTCAGTTTCTATCTTCTTTGTACTCATGCCTTTCTTGAGGGCCAGCCTCAAGATCATCCTGTTATAGTATGAAAAATAGTGTTAATAATACTAATATATTTATTCTGTTGCTTCTTTTTTGTATCTTCCCCATAGTGTACTATCCCTGACATATCTCCCAGATATACACCACACACACACACACACACACACACACACACACACACACACGGGGGGGGGGAGGTTCAGTGCATGTAGTATTGTGTTAATATTTCAAATGTTGCTTCAGTAGAATTAGTGTACCATAGGTTAATTCAAACAGGAATTTGATACTGCCCAAAATGATAAAGCTGCTGAAACTCTTATGCTTTTCTCCAGGAGAAGGCTCTACCCA
This sequence comes from Arvicanthis niloticus, assembly GCF_011762505.2. NCBI lineage: Eukaryota > Metazoa > Chordata > Mammalia > Rodentia > Muridae > Arvicanthis > Arvicanthis niloticus. Next base: position 94,613,773 of record NC_047659.1, on the reverse strand, counting down.
TAGTTAAAACAGTCTTAAAATTCTGATAACAGTCAAATATATATATATATATATATATATATATATATATATATATATATAATATACAAATATAAAAAATATAAATATAAATTAGAATCATAAAACATTATTAATTATAGATAAGAATTAATTAGTGAATAATTGACTAACAGCCTTAAGTAATTAATGGGTTAATTATGTTAATTCATCAAAAATTCTTAGTGAAAGGAAGATGCTTTCACTTTACCTAGAGCCAACAGCCTAACAGAAAAACATGACCATCTCTCTATGCCTAGTAAAAACTAGTGATTTATTTGGCCTAACAAAGAATTACATATAATATATACAAAGAAGGTTCATTTTTTTTTAATTTGGTGATCTTTTATTGCCTTTGGATTTTTTAAATTTTATTTATTTATTTTTTAATCAAATCAAAATTTTACTTTTTCACACAGGGGGTATAAACACAAAAAGGCAGGATGTGGGGAAGGGGATGACACAGGAGTGTAGGTGTTCAGGGGGAGTACAGATATCTTCTAGAACAGGGTATCGGCTGGGTGAAGGTTCAGGGGACAGGTCACTATGACTCTGCCTATGATTCACTTGTCCTTATCTAAGTTGGTACTATCCACCAAGGCTACTTATCTATAAGGTCTATGACTACTCAGACTTTTTCACCTAGTCATGATACTGAAGAATGACAGAGTAGGTCATGTAACATCCCTCTTAAAGAAGCAACACCTATTATCTCATTTTTAAAAAAAATAATTAATCTTTATTCTGTGATGATAAAGGACTGCCATGAATTGGGGGGCATTATATCCTGCTTAGTGAGTTCCAATTCAGCCTACGTTACAGCGTGAGACCCTGATTCAAATCTCAAAGCATATGGAGAAAAAGAATGAGAGAGTGGTAGATGGAGGGAGAGAGAAATGGGGAGACAGTAAAGGAAGAGAGCAATAGAGCATATGAGAAATATTAGATCATAAATTATAAAAGATAGTACACAAATAGTCGTGTGACAATGGATTAATATCCAGAATAAAAATAATTTTAAAAATCCACTGACAAAAGAACAAACAATACAGAATCCGATCACTAAATGGACACAAGAATAGAACTGGTAGTTTTCAAGTGCAAATGTCCAATAAATACATGAGAAATTGATAACATCCTTAGTCATGAAGAAATGTTGAATCAAACCTGCACTGAAGGCTAGCCAGGTGCTACAACAGATTAAGGCACTTGCTGTCAAACCCAATGACCTGAGTTTACTTCTCAGGTCCCACATACCAGAAGAGCCAGCTCCTGCCAGCTGTGTTCAGACTGACCCAGAAAAGCCTTGGCACACATGCATCCACACACATGCACAAGGTATGCACACTCTGAGAACAAATAAATAAAGACTTTAAAACCTACACCATGATTGACAGCAGAATGGCTATCAATAAAATGAACAACAACAAATGCTGGTGGAATAATGGATAGAGAGTGGAAGGGAATAAGAAGAAACTTCTAGGACTGTTTGTGGGGAGTTAATTAATGGTGACAAAATAAAAATCAGCCTAGAGGTTCCTAGGAAGCTAAAAATGGAGCTTTTATATAATCCAGATATAACAGTCCTGGGCACAAACCCAAAGGAATCAAAGTCAGCATACACTGGAACCAGAAATGAATATGCACATGGATATACAACAGTAATGTATGCTGTGTTTTTCTCAGGCTTCCTCATGCTACGAAACTTAGGGAGGCAACCTAGGTGAACAAAGAAAAACCTGTATACTTTTACAATGGTGCATTATTCAACCACAGGGGAAACTAAAATTATGCTATTTATGGGGAAATAGGTGAAATTTGTCACCTTAAAGGAAAAAATAAGCTAGATTCAGAAAGACAAATATCACATTTTCTCTCATATGTGCAACTTACATTTAGAGAAAGAGTGATGACAGGAAAAGAGGAACTAAGAGACTAGGACACAGGAAGAAAATCAACAGGATACAGGATATCCAGGGAAGACAATGGAGAGAGGGAGCAGGCCAGTTAGATATCTGACTGCTGTGGCAAAATGCCTGACAGTAGCAGGTATTTCCTCACAGGAGAGAAACGTTGTCTTGGCTCACAGTGCGGAGAGGTTTCAGTCTGTTATGCTGGGCAGCCATAGGGCCAGCAAGGCTGAGGTATCCATGGTGAGAGCTGCAGGCTGCTGCTCCATGGATTTGGTTGATCAGGAAGAAGAGAACGTAGGATAGCACCAGAAGTGAACATAACCTTCAGCTCTCCCATGCGATACCCCGACTCTATGTTAGTGACCTAGTCTATCTTCCAGACCCTATGTCACAATGTTTTCCTTGGCTTCCTCAAACTGCCTGGGCCAAGTATCCAAACACACGACCCCTACTTCCAAACAATAACAAGCTGTATGATTAACTTACGTTATATTCAAGGGTGAAACTAGCATAATGAAACCCATCGTTCTCTATAACTAATATATGTTAATAAAAAAGAGAAAGGGCATAGTGTGTGTCAGAAAGATAAACGATCAACAAATGGTAACGAATAAAACAACAGATCGTTACTTTCTTGTGATGATTAAACTAGAAAATATTTCATGGGCACCAAATATAGCGAACATTTCCACTCATAAAAAGTGAAACCTCAACCCCCCATGCAACTTTAGGAAATATAGAGATTTACTTTAAATGTCTAAGTAGATTTCAACAGGTTGTTCTTCAATTGGGGATGTACTCAAAATGTTTAGTGAGCATCTGCTCTCTACACAGTTATGTAATAAGACTTCCTGGCAATTGTGTGTGCCTACTGTAGGCTTTGGGGGAAAAAAAAGCAATAAATAGAAATACTTTAGTGCAGTGAGTGCTATTATAGGGCTTTGTGGTAGCATGCATGGCTACCAGAAGTCCTGAAAATTTTAGTAAATCAAAAGTATATTCTTCTCATAAGAGACCAGTGAGAAGGACATATAATACCTGGAAATGCTAAACCACCTACTGCAACTGTGAAGTGAGTGTGAAAAATCTATTGTGTCGGTGGATGCTGAGAAGAGAGGGATCATGAATGGCTAGCAAAAGTCAAAGACTGTGTGGGAAAGAGATCTCAGCAGGTAAAGGCACTTGTTGCTCAAGCTTGGTGACTTCTTTTTTATCCCTGGAGTCCACATAAAGGTAGAAAGAGAGAATTGACTTCACAACATTTTACTCTGAGCTTACATGGAGGTATACACACACATGTGCATACCACACACACACACACACACACACACACACACACACACACACAAATAGGATTTTTCCCCTAACATAATGTGTTCATTAATTATTTTGGAATTTCATACAATGCACACAGATCACACTTGCTTCCTGGTCCTCCCAGGTCCTCCCTCCCACTCTTGTTCCCTCCCACACACATACCAAATAAAACAAGGAAAGAAAAAACAAAAACACTAAGTCTAATTTGTTTGCCTACAGGGTTTTTTTAAGCCAAAGGTGATACCTCTACTCAAGGAAGCCAGAGCTTCTCTCTGGAATCATGGGGAATGAGGAGGGTTTGTGTTACAAGCGTTGTGCATGTTAGTTGTCATTGTGTGACTCTCCTACTAGCTGAGCTGGAATGAGAATATTAGTTGCATTCATCTGCCCATTCCTCCAAATGTTCATGCTATCAAGTGAGCTGCATGTGAAAGAAAGATTTATAATGTTTAATACTCTATTTCCATCCACTCCCATAAATAATTTCTGAAAGCTGCATCCCATCGCCAAGTAATTCTATGGAGCATTTGTTCGAGGCATTGGCATGTCTAAAGGGCTAGGATAATTTGGCTGAGAGGGGTGAACATCAGAAATGATACTTCTGACAGTAGACACAGCAGAGAAACATGCTCCAGAGAAATGGTAAGATAAAACAAGCTTACAAAGGCCATTCTTCCTCTGATGTAAAAATTTCCAGGGAGACAATGAAAAAGCCACTTGAGTAGTCTGGCCTCATGCTGGCTAGGAAGTATAGGCAACCTTGTCTCAGCTGTTGGGAAGGTGATGGGCTTAGATTATGTTAAAAGCCTTAGATAAATCTACTTGTAGAAAAAGAATTTGAACTGATCCTTGATGATTCAGATTGTATTAGATGAAGAAGAAAAGAAGTAGGAATAAAAGGAAGGACAGATGAAAAAAATTAAGATAGTATTTAAGATGCTTTAGAGAGTCAATAAAAAATATGGCATGACCACGGAAGAAGGGAGGGCAGTGCTGGAGGAGAGTAGAGAGCACAGTTTAGGTGGAGACAGACAGCCTACCAAACCACCTCCCTTTACTTCCAAGACAATAGCCACATGCCTTCTAATCACTGGAATACAAACTAAACAGTCTTCCCCAGGCAACCTTCTTTACCTTAGTTCTCTAGAACAGCAGACATCCAACCAAATGATCCATTCAGGAGGAGACAAGAATTAATATCGGTGCAGCATTTTGGTAAAATTATGCTTTTCCATAATAATCAGAGAAAAGAGGTCTATCAATTCAGGATGGGGCATGAGCAGGGCATGAATGAGGAAAAGAAAGAGAAGAAAGTGATATACCTCATTTTAAAACCTTATCATGGGTTCTAAAAATATGCTTTATGCCCTCTTTTGAAGTGCATCTCCTCTCATCATTACCTACTTCTCTGCTTCCACTCCTTGTTATGTTATATATGCATCACTTACATCCACTGAGGGTCTACGCTTCTCCAAGCTCCAGGATAGACCCAGGAATACAGAGAAAGTGAGATATCCTCTATCATTAAGAAGCTTTTAGCATAGCAACAGATAAAGAACAGTCAAACAAGCAACTTCGACAATGTTTGACAAGTTATGAGTTCTAGCCTTTCACCCAGCTCCTGAGGGAGGCCATCTACATAGAACACCAAGAGAGAGGCCATCTAAATGGAACACCAAGAGGGACAAAAGATGGGTGGCAAAAGTTAGGTTCTGCTCAGACAAAGCTGAAAGAAAGCATGGTACACAGGAAACACAGGGCAGAACTCGGCAGGCTTCAGTATGATACAGGAAAGGTACCAGTGAGATGCTCAGGCTTCAGTGTGGTACAGGAGAGGTACCAGTGAGATGCTCTCTGAGCCTTGTCACCATGGCCCTTCATGATTCCATTCAGACACTGACTGACTCAGAGGCACACACAGAAGGAACACTCACCTGTTCCAGGAAAGTGGGGGGCTAGGGAAGGAGACACAACTCTCTACACAGACACAGAGCTACATCCAGTGCTCCATACTCCTGATATATCATAGCAACAAGAGGACCACTGGATACACTCAGAGGAGTGACAACTTACCCGCAAATACATTCTGTGATGTCTTCATCTAATGCTTTAGTCCTATTCCAGACTCATCCTTTCTTCTCAGAATACATTGGTGCACTGTTTCATCTTTGTGCTGCTTTAAAACCAAAGCTGGATAGCTTTCTATTAATATTCAGAAATGCATCTTCTAAATATCTAAGAGGCCTGTACTAACATTCATTTTATTCTTAAATTTGTTGAGAAGCATAGAAGAGTGTTTTTTAAAAATCCAACTATTTTTTTAAAACTTTGAATACAATAGAAAGCAAGAAATTGGAAATAAAGGTTAAAAAGATATTTCTCTTTGCTCTGTTTTCCTTTAAAAGCCAAATTAAAACACAGTAACAAAAATGAATGGAATTAAACTACAACTTTATTATAAAAACTTTCAGGAACACAAAGGGTTTATCTCTACAATTTTTAATTCAGTCTTTCTTCAAGTAAGTAGGCATCTGTCGATAAGCCAGTCCTTACTAATGGTTTCTGCAGAGGAGTGAGAACTGGCCAAAACAAATAAAACAGTAATAACATGACTAGGGTAAACAAGAAACTGAGAAGACGTGGGAAAATGAGTGAGATGAGGAAGGATAAATAATGGAAACACTGAAGAAGCAATGTTGGCAAATTGAACACAGTGGCAAGGAAATTAAACTCTGAGAGATGAACAAGACCTGTGTCCTCACTCCAACTGGAAAGACTAAGAACCTCTAACCTTTGACCTCGTGATTCATTTTCTCTGAGCAGAATCACATGTCCTCTCCTTTTGAAAAAAAAGAGGTAACATGATGACTGGCAGCTTCTCTTCTCTTCTCTCATCCATCATGCAAGGTTGTGTCTCTGGGTCTCAATTTTCTTGCAGACCTTTTGCTCCAATATAAGTCAGGATAAGTTACAGAGCAGACCAACACAGAGTTAATAGACATATTTTTTTTTCAAACAGATAAACCAGTGTGTGTGTGTGTGTGTGTGTGAATGTGTCTGTGTGTATCTACATGTGTGTGTGGGTCTGTGCGTTTATGTGGGGGGTGGATGGGTCTGTCCTTGTGTGTGCATATGTATGTGTGGTGTGTGTATATGTGTGTGTTCACTTATGACTTTTTTTTCTGATACACATGTAACATAGCACTTTTCAACTTAATTAGCAGACTTTGATGGTTAAGAGTCAACAGAACCAGTTTTTAACTGGGCAGAGCTGATCTCCATTTACTCCCTGCACCAGCCTCAAAACAAAAATAATCACTAAAGAGGGAAGAAGAAGGAGAGTTCTTTCATTTGCATTGAGCTTTTCTTCTTGGCAAGAGACACCCATTTGTAAGTGGGCACATTTCCACACACAGGCCATCAAAAAGATATTTGCTGAAGAGCAATGAAACCCAGTACACACACCCTCTTTGATGCTACTGGAAGCATCAGCAAGACTGACTGGAGTCTGGGAGGGAACCTGAGGTAAATAGTTCCCTTTATGAGGCTAGGACTGCTGCGTAGCCAGAGCTGGCACTGACTTTGGAGGGCAAAGGAGACTGAGTCATCGCCCTTCATCCAGCTGATTTGTTGAAAGGGTACAAGAAGTTCCCAGGGGTTTCATGCTGTTTGGAGGCAAGCTTCATTCCAAATGGATGGGAAAGAAGATGGGGGAAGTGAATTTTGTTGCTAAGCCTCCCAGTGACTTGCCAAAATTTTGCCTGGTTCTTTGTGAGTCCAGTAACCACCCCAGCTGGGCTCCCCATTACTCTAAAACAGGAAAGGGATGAATATGCCTGATCCTTCTTCAGCTTTCGAATGTGCCCTGGTGAGGGTAAACATGGCTGTGTTTGTTCTCCCAGGGGAACAAGTCAGGCATGAAGTTCCTTTTGTTCAGACCAAGACCAGCTCCTATCATTCTGAAGACCCAGAGGGGCCCAGCCGCTTAATCTGGAAATGTGAATATGAACCCTATCTGGAAAGGGCAGAGATCTCCAAAGCTGCCCAGTGCTTGTCTGAAACCCTCAGGAAACAAAGGCACAGCTGATAGCTGAAAGTGGACTCTGCTAAGTGTACAGTTCTGGGAGAGAGCCTCACAGAGGAAGGAGAGCAAGCTACTAACCCTGCAGTGCCTCTGGTTTTAGTCAGACCAGTGCTATGAATGTGAAGTGGAATAAATATGTATCTGAAATGCTATGGGAACGTAAAAGAGAAGCTATGATTGATGTGTTAGTGTCTGTTTCCTGAGCAAGTCAAGTATATGCAAAGGAAGAGCAAGAGCCAAGTGCCTCTTTGTCTTTAGGGAGAAACTGATTGTATGAGGTCGTGCTCACTATGAGTGTGTGTGTGTGTGTGTGTGTGCACTCAACATCTTAGCTCTATTTCCTGTCATTCAGCTGCATACTGGGCATTTCTGCTTCTAGCTGGTACTTTACTTTAAAATGCCTTGTTCCCTGTCTCCATCACTTGATGGTGGTTTTCCGCTAATATGAAGGAGAATCATCTATTAGTGCCAAAGTAGATTAATAACAAGGCAGTAGGCTATCACTTGTAAGATCAATAAATTTATCAAAAAGAAAGCATCATTCATAGTCAAAGTCACATGGCCATGATAAAGATTAAGAATTGACCACTGACATGGTATTGTGCAGAAAAATGTGAGAGAAATAAAATAGAAGAAGCTATATTTCCTTTGGCAACTTTATGAATGCTAGATGGTCTGTGATGATCTTAACACATGAGGAGGATTTCCATATGAGAAGGAAGGAAGGTGGGCAGAGGGCCAACCCACTGGCAGAGGCTGGCCAACACTACAGACACAGTTAAAGTATGAGCATAGTGAGTGCTGTTTGACTAAAGCAGCACATTGTTAAAAGAAATAGTAAAAGATAACTAGAAGCAGCTAGACTAGGACCATATGTAAATAAAGCCCTTCACTGTTAGATTATGTGGGTTTTAACTAAATAGAGAATAGGGAGTCTGCATAGGTTTCTAAGAAAGAAATGATATAATTAAAACCATACACTTCAAACATCAACAGTGGACTATAGTAGAAAGATCTTGGGAACAAACTCGTGAGACTCAGTATTTTCATCATTTACTTAAAATATAACAAATCTTCTTCTTTGGGGTTTTAGCTGAGAAAGTAATAAAAGAAGAAACTGATCAGAGACTTTGTGAGAGCAGAATCTACAGATTTGACAGTTCATTGGATATGCCTGGCAAGGGAGGGAGAAAAGTCAGAGAGGATGCCAGGGTTTGGAGCCCCAGGGATTGGAACAATAGTGTTGCTATGGAGAGACAAGAAAGTCTGGAGACTTGGAGGAAGTTGAGCTTAGTTTGCAGTGTATTGAAATGGAGGTACTAGCTAGAAACAATTAGGGAAGCTCAGCATGCAGCTGAGTTACAGGAAATAGGACAGGGCTGAGGCTCAGAGTTGGGGGACATTTTTTCAGCAAGTTGTTATGGAAAACCTATTCTATGCCAGGAACTGTGTCAGATACCTGGGTAACAAACAAGGCAAGGCATGAGATAGTTGACATTACTTGGAGAGTTAGGCAGGTAGATTTACTAGTTCCTAAAAGCTGTTATCTTAGAAAAAAGGAACACAAACTATAGCATCAGAAAGGATACAAATGCATCACCCACTGCAATGTCAGGAAAAGATACTAGCAAAAAACAGCCAGGATGGGAGATGGGGTGGAAAATGGAAGAGTTTCCATGCAGTGTTGAAGACACAAGTGAACAGAAAACACAAGCCAGGGAATTCTAAGAAAGAACACTGGATGTTGGGGCCACATATTCTGAGCCTAACAGACTTTCTGACTTTGGGATATGACCAGAGAATTACAGAGCCAACTCATTGGTTTTAAGCCAAAAACATTTAGATATGAATTTTATAGAAATTTCTCTAGCTGCAATGTTGGAACAGAGAAGAAATAACACAGGCTGTAGAACCATGTCTTGAAACACATGGGTGTGGACTGAGAGATGTAAAAAGAACCCAGAAAGGAGACCTGGGACATTCATAAACCTTAAGGAGGGCAGGGGGTGGGAGAGAACAGTCAAGAAATTCACCTAGAATAGTCTTAGTCATCTTATCATTGTCTCACATCAGGTAACAAACACAAAACACTCTCTCTGCCTTTCTCTCCCTCTCTCTCCCTCCGTGTGTGTGTGTGTGTGTGTGTGTGTGTGTGTGTGTGTGTGTGTGTGTGTACATGTAGCTTAATCAAATTTGATGATGGATAGGGAGAAGGCAGTTTTGTGATGCTGAATTTGGGGTTATGCTGAGGATGGGGTCCAGCAGGCAGTTAACTATGTGTGGGTTGAGTATGAGAGAATTCAAAACTGGGAATATAATGTTTGGAGTAGTCACTATATAAATAATAACTACATCTTCAGAAAAAAAATGTGTCATGTTAAAGATCCAGTTTCTATCCTGAAGAATGTCAGTATTTAAACGATAAGTAAAAGAGAGAAACAATGACTAACAGGGAACTGACCACAGAAGCAGGAAGAAAACAGAGAAAAGGGAGAAGGTCAGATAGCCTGGGGTAGATTACAATGAACATTGCTAGGTGATCAACAGGGATTTTTTTATTGTCCATAAGGCAAAAGGTTATTCGTGTTTTGAGTGAAAGCAGCTTTTGCAGAAGGTCTGAGCACAGTCAAAATGAAGTGGGCTGTGAAGTTAGACTGTAAAATGTTAAGTGTGAAGGAGTGATAAACAAGGTAATAGAACCAGCCTGTTGGTCATGTAGGGGAGCAGAGTGCTGGGAGCAGGGTAGGTAGAGAAAGCTGAAGAAAGGAGCACTTCAAGTGTAGAGTAATGTGGAGGAGAGGGGTGAAGACCACTCATTCCACATTAAACAGGGCTATGAAAAGTATAGGTGGACCTGCTGGATATGTGCAGGCAAAGTTGTTGTCAAAGAAGGTTAAATTAAAAATACAGAGGAGAAATCAAGTGGAAGAAGCAATAAGTAGAAACTTGTTTGGAACTTGGGTTCTGAGGAGAATGATGCTCTAGTCCCCTGGCCCATCGCTTCACACAAGAAAAACAAAACTAAGCACAAGCTAGAGTTGAGGCCATAGGGTTTCCTCAGCATGATACCATGTAATAAATAGGTGTACTAGAGTCAAGCCTAGAAGCATCCTTATAGTGTTCTAGCAAGAAGGGCATCAGCACGCCTTTCTCTTAGAGACCTGTGATCTGGGACTCATATGGTTTGAATGAGTATCATCAGCTTTGGTGAAAGACATTCTTTTGGTTTGGTCATGGTTATGGGAATGAGAATGGGAGCCATGAAAATGTGGCAGGGGATTTAAGAGAAGTTCAGATTGGGTGGGAAGAAGGGAAAAGATCACAACAGCTCAGATTGTCTCCCAGTCTGCAACACTAACCCCCAACCTGCTACCCCCAGGTTCCCCCAGGTCTTGCCTGCACTATCTCCCTGCTTTCACTTATCCCTACTGTGCAACACCCAATTAGTTAGACACAAAACATCTTTAACAGCCTCATAGCAGGAGCAACTCACTAACAGGCACATAAACTGGATCTGGATTGTGATGTTCTCTTAAGTCCCTGAAAGTACCGAGGGAAGTTTACACATTGCATGCACACCATGGAGGGGCATCCATGACTATGCACATCCTCTGTCTGAGCTCACTGTAGAGGAGCTGAAGTACTTCAATATGGAAGACCATTTGAATTTATTTTCCTGAAATGAGAGGGGGGGAAGCCTAAGTCATCAATTCCAGTAGTTTCTATGCCTTTTATTTCTCCAGGAGCAGGATTCAGTGACTGGGATTTTAGAACTTCTCAGTCTTTGAATGCTAAGGAGATGCTAGAAAAGAAGTCCAATAGTGAAAATGAAAAGCCAGAGTAAATCTGTAGCCTTTCTTCAATGTGGAAACTTTAAGCACTCAGCAGGGAAGAAACATTTCTCCTAATACAGAGAAAGTTGTTTGTTACAAAAGGGAGAAAAAAAAACAATTAAAAAATGGGATTCATGAGACTCTTGTTTCGGTGTGAACCACACAATATAGTCAATATATCAGCTTGAATGCCAAAGGCTTAGACTGTGGGTATGGGAAAACATAAGCTAGTTTCCAGTCTATTGGTTTTTGCTCATCAAAAAAGGGTAGCTTAATGTTCTGAATTCAATAATAAATAACAAAATTATCTTCTTTTATTTTAAACGCTTATACAAAACATTCCAGAGTTATCAAGTGAAGATAAACTTAGTCACACTGGTTTTTGTGAAGAATAAAACTGATCATTGAGTTAATAATCAAATTCTATGAATAATACCAATAATTAGAATCTGCTGAACTTGGTTAAGGAAGACCATTTCCTGTCATATCCATGTCTATTGTTTTTTGGGAGGGAAGTCATATAGTGGCACACCCCTTCCACCTCCATTGTTATTGTCCCACACACGGCACACCTGCCACAGAGCACATATTCTCCCGACTGCCAATGCCCGCATCTACATTTCAGCATCACCTTGAAGCACTGGGTCTTGCTTTCCTCGAAGGTATTGAGAGCCAAAGCCTTTCTAAATAATGCCTAATGTTCACTATGTTGGCCTCTGTACTAACTACTTTGCATTAAATTCTCAGAACAGTTCATAGCATGAATGGAGATATTCTTGACTTAATGACTTTCCTTTCACTAAATTGTTATGCCGACATCACTTCACACATGGGTTCCAATGTGTTTGCAAACCTCTCTGGTGATTCTCACAGAAAAACAGCACTGAGAACCTGAGACTGTTGATGTGGATGTAGGTGTGTACCTCGAGCAGAGCTTTATGCACCCAAGCAAAACAACAAGGTACCTCTGCTAAGACTTTAGTGGGAGCAGTTCTAAGATGTGCTGTTTGGTGAAAACAAGGCCCAGACTCTTATTGTATTCATAGTTATGTGTGAGTATGACCTGACCATTTCTTTAATGAGAATGTGATGCTGGAAGAAATTAGTGGGAAAAAAATATTCCTTTGGAAATGGGTCCTGGGCTTGGCTCCAGGAGGAAACATTTTTATTCTATATTCATTTTTGTGATTATGTTACATTTTGAAAAAATAAAAGTGAAATAGTTGAGTTTGAGAGAAAGAGAGAGTGATCAAGAGAAGCAAGAGACAGATTAGCTCCCTTAAAACTTTATCAGATAGCAAATGATATATTAAAAGGGCCAGAGAGATAGCCCAATTGATGAAATCATTCGCCAAAAAGCTTGATGACCTGAGTTGAATACCCAGGACCCATATGGTAGAAGCTGAGAACCAACACTCACATTGTTGAGTGACCTACACGTCTGTCATCTACGCTCTTGAGGTTATTTGTATGTAAGCAGTTATATCAGTTCTTTTGGGTAAAGATGTGCCAGAAATCAGACACAGTAATGGTATTCACCTTATAGAACTGCAAAGGCTAAAATGCAGGACTTTCCCCTACAAAGCCAAGTGTTAGATAAACATGAAGCACATCACCAAACTTAACCCTCATTAATAGCATATTTACTTAAAATGGTGTAGTGTGTGTGTGTGTGTGTGTGTGTGTGTGTGTGTATCTTTGATCAGTTTTCCCCTTCTATCACGTGGGTCTTTGGAACTGAACACAGATCATCAGCACTGGCAGAAACAACCCCTACATTTTTCTAATTTATACCCAAATAGCAGGGACAATTTGAGGATTTATAATAAAATATGACTATCAGAGTGCCTAATATGGAGCACTGTCTAGAAGTTTCTATGATTCTAGAAGCTGTATCTGGAGATACCCTTTATCAAATACATCCAGGTTTTTTTTTTTTTTAAGTAGAAGGAAAAATAAAGGGCAAGATACTTCTATCTTGCCCAGCACTGTGTTAAGAGTCATAATCTCATCTTAAAACCCATGTGCATCATCCATGGAACAGAATTGTGAAGGTGGATGTATTTTCTATATTATGCGTTTACATGCTCTCAAAACTAAAGAATTTTTTCCTCTCATCCTAGAGGCAAAAGTTTTCTTATATCCTAGAACAAAATGTTAGACACAATTCCAAAGGTTAAAGTGATTTAAAACTCATGAAGTGGCACAGGCAAATAATAAATGAGTCTAGAGGACAAACCCTGCTGAGATGCAGTAATATATGACTGTCACACCTGCTTTGGATGTGCAGAATCACAGTGTTCTACTGGGTAAATGCTTTCAATGTTAAAATTTTTTTCGAAGACAAAAAAAAAAAAAAATTGGAAAATCAGTGAAGAGAAAGGACTTCACTTACATTAGTCCTCTACATATTTTCCAAAGTGTGTGTCTCTGTATGTGTGTGTCTGTGTCTGTCTGTCTGTCTGTCTGTCTGTCTGTCTGTCTGTCTGTGTCTGTGGGTGTCTCTGTGTGTGTGAGTGCATGAGTTTGTGTGAATGTGTGTATAACTATATCAGTGTATATGTTTGTATAAGTGTGGGTGTCTGTGTATATGTATTTATGAGGGTTTGTATGTGTGTGAGTGTATGAGTGCATGCATATGTGTTTGTGAATGTGTATGTCTCTGTGTGTGTGTGAATGTGTGTATATGTGTATGAGTGTGTCTGTCTGTGTGTGAGTGTGCCTCTGTGTGTCTATGTGTGAGTTTATGTGAATGTATGATTGTGTGTGTGTGTGTGTGTGTGTGTGTGTGTGTGTGTGTGTGTGTGATACTCTCAGAAAAGCATGGTTTAAGGACACAGGACCTAGCAGATCAGATCTTACATCTGTAGTAGTACTTTTCCTCGAGTTCACAGTTAGCTTTGTTAAATACAATGCTTTTATTCTTTTTTCCTCTTTATTTTTTTGAGAGGAGGGGTTCTGGAAATTCCTAGATGTTAATTATTTTGATTTAATAATTTTAGTTTTGACGACATTACTTATGAGCACTACATCTGTACCGCACCTGTCCCTCCCCCTCTTTCTCCAATGTCTCCCATATCTACACTCCCAAATGTAAAACTCTTTAATATTATTATTGTTTTTATATGTGTATGTGAGTATACAGTTTTATGAAAATATGTCTTATATTCAAATGTCCTGGAGCTTTTGACACAGATAAGTTAATAATATAACTTTAGATGACTCAAGGCTTAAGACAAATGTTTTGCTATATACCCAGCCTGTTTACTTTACCTGCCTTTAATAGAGCAATGTAACATTCAGCCTTACTTGCCTTAGATTTCCCAGCTTTTACAACGTAAGATCATTTTAATCTGAAGTTATGTAATCTTCTATTCCCTTGACCCAGAGAACAGTGTGTATGTGTGTGTGTAATACATATTATATATAATATAATACGTATTATATATAACATGTATAATTTGCTAACAGAAACCCATCATACAGTGATGCTTACAACAAGTATCAGTCATAAACATTGAGAACAGCATACATGTATTGCTTAATAAGTGTATGTTTGTAGAACTAAATGCTTTAGGATCAGTAGTAGTCAGTGACTTAATGTGTTGTAGCCTTCAAAACAAATACAAATGAGGTTGATGCAACCAAGGTTGGGAAGGATCAGTGTAAGTACAACTTTAAAACACCGAGAAAAGAAACCCAAGAAGACACCAGAAGACAGAAAGACTCCCCAGGCTCATTGTTTAGTGTAATCAATATAATGAAAATGACCACTGAAAAATCAGTCTAGAGATTCAATGCAATCCAACCAAAATTACCAAGGAATCATTTCAGAAACTAAAATATAGATCTTAAATTCATATGGAAGCACAAAACACCCCTAATATAGATAGATACATAGATATGTACATAGATAGATGATAGATAGATAGATAGATAGATAGATAGATAGATAGATAGATAGATGAGAGAGAGAGACAGACAGACAGACAGACAGACAGACAGACAGACAGACAGACAGACAGAAACAATCTGGAGATATAATTCTCTGTTTCAAGCTATGTAATGAGATATGGTAATTAAAACCATGTGGTACAAGCACAGAAGCAGACAGACTATAAACTAAACAGGAATGAAGACTCATGTATAAGTCCATGTACCTACAGCTATCTCTTTTTGATGAAGATGTCAGAGATACAGATAACGGAAAAGCATGTGAATTAACAATGCTGGTACAACTGGATATCTTTACGTGGAGGAAAGACACATGAGCCTTCTCTTCCATCCTGCACAAAAATTAAGTCCAAGTGGATCAAAGACTGCAATGTCAGACTTGAAGCTCTGAAATTTCTAGAAGAGTGGGAAGTACATTTTGAATATATTCCAGGTAAGGATATTCTGAACAACAGCTTGGAAGCACAGAAAACAAAACAACTGGCAAGTGGCATCTCATAAAATAAAAAGCATCTATCTGCACAGGAACCTGCTGACTGACTGGAGAGGCAGCTATGGAAGGGAGAACATCTTTGCCTGGTGTACATGGAAGAGGGTCAGTGTCCTGCATTCTTTACAGCTTCGTCTGATGTCATTTTAATCTGAAATCTTTTCATCAGTTCTTTGAAGAACTCAGAATTGTACCTAACCTTATCATGAACTTATATAAATTTTAAGATCATTCTTGAAACAAGATACTTGGTATAATATTATTAGCTTCTATTCTTACCAAACATGTTGTCTTTCCTTCAAAAAATGTATGCACTTTGTAGATTAAAGAAGTATACTTGAATTTATCATCATACAAAAATAACTTCATTTCTGTACAAACAAGTAGACAAATACATACATACACACAGAAAAACATTTGCACACACACTATCAATTCTTAGCAATAATATAGCATTACTGCATGTGATTTTCATGTAAGATTAGATAACTTGATATTTTTAAAACAATTTGCTTTATTTTACTTTATATATGAGTGTTTTGCCTGAATTTATGCAGGTGCACTATGTGTGTGCCTAGTGCCCTTAGGGGTCAGATGAAGATATTTAATATCCTGGAACTGGATCTTTGAATGGTTTCAAGCCACTCTGTGTTTTCTGGGAACACAGCCTGTGTCTTCTGCAATTGCAGCAAGTTCTGTTAACCACTGACTAGGTCATCTGTCAAGCCCCTATTTTATAACTGATTCAAACACATCTAAATCTGCCACTATTTGTACTGCAAAATCATGTTGCAAGACAAAAGTGTGAAGAGTACATGTCTGGGTAAAACTTCCCCCCCCCCATTCTTTATTTATTACTTGACCTTAGATTTATTTCAAAACATTTAGATCTAAAGGACTTTAGTTAGCTACATAAACTGTCAATTTTGTAATAATTGTTTATTTCCTAACATTGTAACATATTTACTTGTATCCACATTTGTGTTCTGCACTCATTTGTAGCACTAATACACAGTTGTGTTTTCAAAAATTAAATTAATAAACTAATCTTGATTTTTTACAGATATTTGCATATGTCACATTGGAAATAAGTTTTAATAACATTCTTCATGACATTTCTCACTTAAATATTCATGTAAAATATGCCAGTAGCCCAATTTCTGTATGTAAACTCAATTTGAAACTTAGAAAAAAATTAAAATATTGGGAAATGAGCTCTACTTTTTTTCCTAAATGGCCATCTAATAGGATCCATTTGTTGAATTGATATTGTTTCTAGTGATTAAGTTGGGTTTTATTGTTGCCTGGAGTGTTTGTTTCATGGTGAATGATTGAGAAAATAATTATAATAGGCTATGTCTTTGACAGAGTCTATAAACACTGGGATGGCAGCACATGATTAAATTTATGTTTAGATTGTCGCGACCATTGCTGTTTAAGAAGAGAACAAGCATATTGATCTTCAAGAGTGAAATAAGCCTAGATGAAAGAATAATTAAATCTAGTGCTATCAGTGTTGCCATCCATAGCAAGTACAATCATACATATTACATTACTTTTTGCTCACGTTGTTCCTCTGTCTCCCCTCTTCAACTTTAAGACCAAGCAACCTTGAGCAAATTGTTGCAAAAAGGATTTTGTCTTGATAAATTTCAAAGCTTGCAACAGAGAAATGTTCGCATTAGAAGCCTGTAGAGTGTGCGGACCTGTTTCAGGTTTTGCAGATGAACCTCTATGGTCTTGAAACCCTATGATCACTTCATTTGCTTGGAGAGGTAAACACTGAACTCACTTTCTCCAGGAAGTACAATTTAGGGTCAACACAATGAACTACAGTACTGTAGATGGGTGGGAAAATACAAGGGGCTGCACCTCTTCATGATGAAAGCAAAGAAAGCCATAGTTCAACCAAGATGGATCTGAGATGCAAAGCATAGAACACCTTTCCAAACACTCTCAATTATTGCACTCTATAGAAATGCTAAGGAGTGACTCAGGATAGAGAATTCTGAGAACTGAATCATTTCTTTTCGAGTTTTTCCCTTCAATTAGGATAATAACTAAATTTAGAGGGAATTGCTTTGGTCCCCTTATGTTTGAGTAGCAAAACCATGCCTGGAGACAGATACTCAGCCCAGCACACTCTTGCTCCAAGCAGTAACCACTCTGCTCTATTTATTGCTAGTGTTGCAGATCTAGCTTCCCATTGTCCTCTCATCTTCAATCCACCTGAGTATCATCCTGCACCTGCCTGTTGGTAGACAAGAGGCATGTGTGATGTTAATATCCACAAGAGTGATTACATGAACATCATGTTTTCTCAGGCCAGAACCTCATAGCGGTTTCCATCCCTTCTTCCTTTTGCATCCCCCTCCTTCACAGATTATTGATTTTCAAA
The DNA here is from genome assembly GCF_011762505.2 of Arvicanthis niloticus. Classification (NCBI taxonomy): domain Eukaryota; kingdom Metazoa; phylum Chordata; class Mammalia; order Rodentia; family Muridae; genus Arvicanthis; species Arvicanthis niloticus. The sequence continues at coordinate 94,595,748 of NC_047659.1, read as the reverse complement.
CTTTACAGATTACAACCCATCCACACATCCCCAGGAAAAGCAATCAACCTGGAAAAATACTGCAGTCTATCTTTGCCCTGTCATGTGGAAGCCACTCTTCTTTCCCAGCCACCAAGCACATGAAATACCTACAGGTAAAACTAAGCTATTGTAAGCTTACAGTAAACACTAGACTTTGGACACAATGTGTAAGAAAATGTAAAATGTATCAATTTTATACTGTTTAAATATTAAAATGATAATATTTTGATATGTTAAGAAACTGTATTATTATAGTAAATGTGTCTATTAGTTAGTGTGGCTTCTAAAAAAAAGTAAGTATATGACTCATGTCCAAAAGAAATGACATTTCTATTGGTCAGCAATGCTCCAGCCCATTTGGAATTCAACTATAAATAATTAGTTTCTGAGCTGTAAGGAATTCTGCTTAACATTGTAAAAAAAAAAACTGTATTTCATGAATCTCATTAAGCATAGAAGTCATTTTCACATATGAGCCATTAATAATATCCCCAAACTAATTCTTTACAAAACTGACTCTAAAAAACAGAGAAGCAATGAAAAGAAATCACTACCCTCTTTTTATGCCCAGCATGTTTCTTGGCTACCAGTAAGTAGCAGAATTGGGTAGGGCACGTGCCTGGCTGTCTGCCCCAGATAGCCCCAATATATCTGGCATCCATTGCATTAATTTGAATCAATTACTTACATTCTCACTGATTATTTCTGTCAATAAAACTAAGTGGTATTCAAACTCACAAATTTACTAATGGTTCTTCTCTGCTATAGACATTAACTATCATTCAGGATTCAGCAGTGTTAAATTCATACATAAATGTAATGATTTGATGACATAGAGAATGGAGATTCTATTAGCTCCGTGATCATGACGTGCACTTAGCCATGCTTTGCCATTATCCCAAGTCATGGGAAGAAATAAGAATGTCAAGATCATGAGGAAGAGGACTAAGGAAAGAATCAACATGAGCCCACTATCCTTTTATGCTACAGTTCTATGATATTTAGAGGGCAGCACAATAGTAAAATAATAGCTTGTTGAGTTATTTTCATAGCACTTCACTTTGTTGGTTACTCTATTAGCTCCATCTTTTTCACTTATAATAACTTCACTAGATGGAGTTGCATTTTCTTCATGGAACTGCCAAAAAGCCCCTGAAGTTTAGAAAGGTTATGTAACTTGATCAGAGTTAATTCTGGAAGCCTGAGTATAGAGCCTGCAGTTCTTAACCACTGCGACTCACTGTAAGAGAGCAGAGATACACACAACCTTCTTTCAAATAATCCCTTCAAGAATTGCAGCGGGATGGTATATGTGTGATGAACTAAGGGACCTTTAAATTTCACTTACTGCTTTGAAAAATCTTTCGATTTTGCCACAAATGTGTCTAAATTCAATTAAGGAAGAACAAAGAATTTATACCCATTGCACTTTCTTCCCAGAGCTTCTTCTATTACAATTAAAAAGCCCACACCTCAGTTTACATTTTCCCCAAGACAACACAGAATGACTGAATGTCAGATGAGATTCAAGGCTGATTTCAAAGAATTCAGTACTATGAGTAAGCTTTGCTTGTCTGCCCTGCTCATTGCTTCTCCATTTTGGTCACTTTTCACCTGATTGCTCTGACAATGCTACCATCAACAGAGATGCCTTTTCTTCTTCTCTTTTAATTTATTACTCAAAATTAAACCACACCTACAGAGATGCTTCCTGAATCAGCCTCTATCACAAGTTGGCTCAGAATTGCTATCATATCTGCCATGGGCATCTTTCCTAGTTATGTTTTGCTCTGTGAAAATGTCTAGCACTTAATATCAAAGTGCCACAGTAAGAAATTCTAATCATGAATAATCATCAGCTTTACCTAGGCTTCTTTTGATATCCAAGGACTGCTTGAGTTTACAAGATTTTATGCAAGTAGAACTCGATCTTCTCTGATAGAGTGGATTGGTTTTATCTGTGTTTTGGAAGACTTCACTATATCTGAAATAAGGATAATGTTCACAAGAGTTTTATAAAAAATGTGCTGAGGTTAATAACCAACTTGTTCTATGGTAAGTATACTAGATTTATAGCCAACTCTTAGTCTTATAACTAAACACCATTTTCTCATGAGTTAATTGGTATGGTCTAAGTAATCACTGTAAATGGAGTATATAGCATACACTAATCTAAAATAAAGTTGTTATTGTCACCACCACCACTACCACCATCACCACTACCATCATCATCATCTAAAACTGATACAAAGAAGACCTAGCTGAGGCAAGTCTGAAATTAAAATTATGTTGCATAAGCTGAAGGCTTTTGATCCAATACACCTACTCTTATCTATGATCGGGGTTCCTTTAAGTTGTATCTATAGATGAATTTCTATAAAAGCTGATTGAGAAAAATATTCCAGTCTGATTTCCACATCGTATCATAGGTTCTGTTATCTACAAGTATGTAGACATTGTATGTAATGAAGAACATTTATTAGAGATCCACACATGAGAAAGGAGCAGGAGAGCAAAGCTAATCAGAGAAGAGGTCAAGTGATGTCAGAAGGAGACAAAATGTGATCAACCCTACAGGAAACTGGTGAACGTGATTTTCAGCATTGTCCAGCTTCAAGCCAAAGTCAGTCATCTAACATGGGCTGTGCAGAAATAGCTGTGTCCCCAGACACTATGGCACTTAAAGCTGGACCTAACCTTGCAAAAATTGATAAAAAGAACCCATTTCATGATAAATGATGCAAATAGCTTCTCCTTAAAGGACAAATAAACTATTCCTCCTGTGTAAGTCAGGGTCCTCTAGAGTCACAGAACTTCTGGATGTATATGGGAATGTATTGGAATGGCTTACAAGGCTGCAGTCCAAATAATCCAACAGTGCTGGCTGGGAATGGAAATTTCAAGACTCGAGTAGTTGCTTAGCCCACAAGGCTGAGTGTCCCAGCTGGTCTTCTGCATAAGCTGATACGCTGGAATCCTGAAAAAGCAGGCTCCAATGCCCGTGAAGGAATGGATGTGCTCGCAAGGTGAGAACAAGTAGGCCAAGATCAGAGGCTTCCTTCTCCCATTATATAGGCTTCCAGCAGAAAGTATGGTCCAGGTTAAAGGTGTCTTCCTGCCTCACAATCTGAATCAAAATCCTGTGTCTTCCTGCCTCAAGATTCAGATCCCAGGTGTGTTCTTCACTTTTGGATTGTAGTTCATTCCAGACAGAATCAAGCCATCAACCAAGAATAGCCATCACATCTCTTTATGAGGTTAATGATTAAATGAAATCTGATTGTTTATTTTTTCTTGAAGCAAATGTGGACTGTGTGAATGCTCCCTATTCAGAGGTAACAACACCAAGCAAGAAAGTTTTATGAAACATAGGACATCTCAACATAGGCTATAAACAGAAAATCATGGTATCCATATGAACAGTCAGCTAAACACCTTCTTGGTAAAGAGTTAGCATTCAGATAGATGGGCTAACTCTCCTTGTGACTGTTGCTTATTTATCTTCCAATGTTCTTTACTATCTGCTGACAAGGCTCAAAGCATAGTGGCACTGACATCAAAAATAAATTGTGTGTAGCTCAACATGATGGACTTCTTCTGGCTGAAGCCAGGCTACTTATTTCCATGATAAGCGATCAGTTGGATGGTAGCCGACAACAATCCACAGTGGTCCTCCATCCCTAGCCTTTCCTCCAATATGGGAAAAGTTCAGTTGCATCACATCTTTAATATTCTAGGAATGATGGTAATCAGAGATATTTATCTAAGAATCACTCTTCTTGCTTTTCTCATTATATTCATATAATGCCTGGCCTCTGAGGAGACACAGGATTGCTGGTTTCTTCCTTACATCTGATGTTAGACTTGTACCACAAGGATAAAATTAAGAACCTGGTTGCCTGTGTTCTTTCCCTATTTAGTGCCAAAATGTGTGTTGGGATTACTGTTGTATTGTGTATTTTAAATATGATCTCAGGTTCCAAAGAACACTTTCACCAATAACTTTATAATTGTGTGTGTGTGTGTGTGTGTATGTGTGTGTGTACATGTACACATGGTGACAGACATGTTCAGGTGTGCATGGTAGTGGACTCATGCATGTCGGCCAATGCCAGGTATATGTTATTATCTACCCAATTAATTGAGATAATGTCCCTCTCTGAACATCAACTAGATTGACTGACCAATGAGCTCCAGGGATCTGTCCAAGCACTGATGCAACTTACATTACTCTCTAAGTTTTAATGTGGCTTCCTGGGATCCAATCTCAAATCTGTAACATGCTTCAAGAGCAGGCACTTTATCAACTGTGCCATCTTCCAAGTCCTGAGAATTTTGCTAATTATGCAGGCTCTAAACTCTATTGAATAAAGAAGCAATAATTTTCTCTAAACTTCTTAGAATTCCATAGGCAAATTACTTGAAATTTCATATTTTAATACTTGAAGCTTGTTTTTGAATTCTAGTTCCACAAATTAAACACATAAATAAACTTATGAAAGAACACACATTCATAACACAGAAACAGAAGCACAGAAGTTAGAAGTTATGAAGCACCTCATTGTAGTGCAGAACCTTCCACTTCTTTTATATTTGATGATTGATAAGCAGATTTAATACAGGACCTCAGATGGTTTCAGGAGTTCTCCTTCAGTAATTCAGCAAGACTATTTGTGTAAGTAAGACTAAGTTAGTAACCAAGCCTAAGTAATCAGTACTTCAAATCTCCAAAGCATAAAATATTACAGTGAGAAAGGTTGTTAGAATGGAATATGGAAGTCAACAAATAGCAAAGGCATGGATCCTGACCAGTTATTTGCTTCTCAAGCCACAGAACAAAGCTGTTCTGGTTGTTTTAATCTTGGCAACAAAAAAGAAAAAAATGAAATTTATATACATAAACAGCATGATATTTTCCATAGTTTTCTTTTCCTTTAGAAAAAATAAAATGATGTACATACAGGAGGAAATCCATGCATAGATGTATTAATTTTAGATTTGAAATTCCCAAAACAATTAATGGTTTCACTTTGAACCTACAGGTGTTCATTATGAGGGCTTTAGGAAAACAGCCCCCAGTGTCATTGGCCAGTTTCCAGTGCATTACTTGGGAGAGGACTACATTTGCAGGCTCCAAGCTAGCAAACTGCATTTAGGAGTCACCAAGGGTCCCTTGATTCTTCCCCATCAGCTGAGCAAACCAGTATCCATTTCTACAGATTTTCAGTTGGATTGATGAAGGTATTCTCTCATCTCATAAACTCTAAGAGTGATTACAGATTGAGGAGTAGCATAACTTCCTATTAGGAGCAAAATGAGCAATGGTTAGTCATCTTGTAAGGATTCTCTTTCTAATTCAGTTTATTTTCCATTTGGGGAAGAATCTTAAGAAGGCAAATTGGTTTTAAAATGATTCTAAATACCCAAGAACACTGGAGGAAAATCCTTTAATCTAAATTACATGGTGGCAACTGAACACTAGCAGATACCTAAAAGAAATACGGTTCCTACCCTGACTGGCATAGAGAATAATTCACAGAAAGATTGAAGATCATCACATGTGTGTGTTCAATTGATCATGTGTGGCCAGAAGACACTTCACCAAAATATGTTCTCTTCTTCCAAGATGCAGGTGCCAGGAATCAAATTCATTGTCAGACTTGGCGACTAGTGTATTCACCTGCTAAGCCATCTTATCAGCCCACTGAGGAATTTTAGATAGCATTTATATGGTGTGGCCTGTAGAAAAACACTATATTCTCTTAGACAGACTATTCTGTTACACATCCTATATTGTTAGAATCATACATATCCTTTGAAATATACACTATTCTGTATGTTTCCACAGCTAGTGTGTATTCTGCTTCTTCTGGATTCCCTCTGTGACAATCTCTGCAGGACTAGCCTTGAGCTACATGATACTCGAGCCACTTTGCCTGCATACACAGAGAAACAGGCACATCCAGCAGTCAATGCTGCCAAAATCCCCCTGTAGGGAGAAAGCAAGAGCCAATGATGGAGCCACAAGACAGTCTGAAAGCCCAGCTTTGTGGCACAGTGGTAAGACAAATTAGTTAAGCAATTTACACACCAGAGAGCCACACAGGACCAAGAAGGTGCTGGAGATTGGTATAGCTTCTTCCTTTTTGTTGCAATGCTTTTCTGTTATCCAAGTGGCTTTTGCTGAGAACACTCTTAATACATCACTTCCTCATGTTTTGTCTTAAACCTTTTGTTTGGAGTATCTGATCAGGCACAATTTACAGATGAGCCAGGATTTTCTGAAGTGTCTGAAGAGAATAATACTGGATTTGGAAGTGAAGTTTTGAGAAAGAGCTTGTCTCTATAAGAAAATAACATGAGAAAATAGCCAAGTCAAAATCAGAAACTTACACCATATACTGGTATACAATGATGAGAAAATTATGGCTGTATTAAAATACTGCTAAGGGGGAAAAGAGAAGTGCACCTTGCCCTCAATTCATCTTGATATCTTCTGCCAGAGTGTGCTATATAAAAACAAAATTCAACTCTTTAAAATTCATGACCAGATATCTAGATTTTCTTCCCAGAAAATGTAAAAAATAAAACATGAAATATTCATTTCCAATGGAAACACTGTGGAAAATTAATCTTATTAGGAAATGAAAGCATTTCTTTTTGGATGTGACTACAACAAGGATGAAATCTTGCTTTCCTGACAATGAGATGAATTTTAAAATACTCCAGATATTTTCTATCAGATAATCACTTGAGAGTGAAAACTACAAAGAAAACATATTAAGAAAAAATGTCCCTATTGTTTAACTTTTAGCATAATAAGTAAGGACTGACTGGGTCTGGACTTCATTTCAAACATTCTTTTTCATTATTCTCCTCCACATATGATACCTTCACTGATATCCTTGCCATTATTAGAAAATATTACACCACCTTATGAGCCTTGCTATTCTTTGCAATGTCCTCTACCTTTTCTCTGCCTAATGAAACGATGGTTTTCCATACCCAACTGAACTATCACACTTTCTAGTATGGTAACTTATCTGGGGGAAGTGTGTCTATTCCATCTTTATTTCTCTTCCTTGTTCTATAGGTTGACATACTACTAGATTGATACAAATTTCTATGAATTTAGAAATGGATAAATTTTACTCAAATATGTGGAACCAATTGCAAAAAGCTTTTGCATTGTAAATTAACATGAAATATGGCAAATTGCTTGTAATTCATTGAAAAGAATAAGAAAATATGCCAAATATCTGGGAAAGACAATAAAATTGACACAATACACTCCCTGCTCTGACTTCACCTAACTCCCAGCTTGATCATGCAGAATGAGTGTTCAGATCACCCACTAGCAACAGCTAGGAAGAGGGGTGCCCTAACTGGCGACACAATCTGATCAGTTTAGATGTCTGATGCCATCACCCTGTATTCACTAAACCACTTGAGGACAGTGGCTTTCTGACAACATGATGGATAAGAAATGGAAGACATTTAATCAGAATATTGATATGATACTGAAACTCTTCAACTTTGTGGTAAACCAAGACATTGACCTCCAATAGCTGTGTGAAGATTGACTTGCCTCAAACTGGGAATTACACAGTGTCATTGAGGTTTACTTCCACAACTGTTCCTCATTTCATCAAGGGTTCCCCCAAAATGTCTCACTCAAAACATCTAGCATTATATTATTCCACAGTTACAGAATGAAGAAGGAGGAAGAGTTCCAGATGGTAGGCTAAGCTACAAAGAGTCAGAAAAGGAGTGAGCAAGGTGACTACCTCCTTGACTCCAGCCTTCACATCCTTTAAGAGACAGAAGCAGTCAACTCATATAGGTCTGAATTCCTCAACCTCACATTTCCCTTGCAATATGCGCTTTCTGAGCCTGGTTTAACTGTCAGAATAGCACCAATTCCCTTTTACTTTGTGGTGCATGAATCATGCCCTGGGTCTTCTGGGTAACTTCCCCTTGCCTTTGAGATTCAGGTCAAATCCAACTCTTTAAGAACACCTTAGTAGCAAATATTCTTTCTCTCAAATGACTACACTCTTGGAGTATGAGTCCTGTCTTTTATTTTTTGAATTTTGATGAAATGCAGAGTTAATACTATTAATGAAGCATTGAATGTCAGCAAATCTCTTGATTCAAACAATACACTGAGAGAAATAAGTCACCAGGTCACTATTCTGTACTGTATATTTTACTTCTTAATCTCTTTCACACTAGGAAAAAAACCTACAAAACCTACAATGTTAGGTCAGTTTTTTTCTTCCTTCTTTATATTCCTCATCATTTTTGAACTAAAATTCTTGACTATTGAGAAAATAGCTCAGCCCCTTTTCTGGTTCCTATGGTTCCTTTTTTACTTTTCATTTAAAAAATGCTTTTGCCAAATCTCAGAAATAAAGTAGGGTGGGCCCTCTTGTGTCTCTCTGATTATAAACTTCACATGCAACAGTAGCTACCATGTCTTTGATTGCTTGTCCTGCTTCACAGAATTTCAGGGTTTCCCAGCCACAGCAGTACTTTTACCCCCTAAGTTGCACTTCTGGGATTTCTAGCTTTCTTTTGAAAAGTGTGACAATGACCTGGCCTATCAGGAAATCATCCCTCCTTAAACACTCAATTTCAAGGTTATTTTCTTGTCTATATCTCAGTCTCTGCCTCTGTCTCTCTCTGGGTCTCTGGCTCTCTCTCTCTCTCTCTCTCTCTCTCTCTCTCTCTCTCTCTCTCCACTTTCTTTATGTGTATCTGTCTGTCCTGTCTCTGCAACAACACCTTCCACTTACAAAGCATGCAGACACACACACACATACACACATACACACACACACACACACACACAAAGACAGACAGACAGACAGACAGACAGACAGAGACAGACAGACAGAGATAGAGACAGAGAGCAATGAAATGTGACTAATTCCTTGGTTAGCATAATTTCTTTTACATTTTTATGATATCATTAGGGCAAAATTCACATTTTTCAATACTTTATTTATTTATTCACTTTACACTCTGATCATAGCCTCCCTCCCCCTCCATCCTCTCCTCCTAGTCCTACCCTCCCACCCTTTTCTTTCATTCCCTTCAGGGAAGGGGAGCCTTCCCCACTCACTAGGTACCAACCCACCATAGCACGTCAAGTACCAGCAGGACTAATGTCATGCTTTCCCACTGCTCACTGAGTCAAGAGAAGGCATCCCAGCTAGAGGAATGAGATACAAAGTCTGGCAACAGAGTCCTACTCAGAAATAGCCCATGATCCAACTGCTCAGGACCCACTTGAAGACCAAGATGCATATCTGCAACATTTGTAGGAGCCTAGGTCCAGTCCATGTATGATTTTTGGTTGGTGACTTTGTCTCTGTGAGTGAGACAATAAGATCAACAATTAATAAATGAGACTTCATGAAACTTAAAAGCTTCTGTAAGTCAAAGGATACCATCAATAGGACAAAATTGCAGCCTACAGAATGGGAAAAGATCTTCATTAACCCTACATCGAGTGCTAATATGCAAAATATATAAAGAACTCAAGAAATTAAACACCAGCAATCAAAATGGCCCAATTAAAAATGGAGTTCAGAACTAATCAGAGAATTCTCAACACAGGAATCTCTAATGGCCAAGATTAAGATATTTGACCTCCTCACGCCCTCTCCCCCCAAAAATCTGTACCATATTGGAATGAGGAAGATTAAGTATTCTATTTGATCTGTAAAGAAGCTACTGGAACATATATAAATAGCATATATTATTACACACAGTATTTATCTTGAAAGGTAATCACTAACAAGTAAAAATAAAACGATGAATCACTAGAGATTTCTTATATCTATTCCAAAGGTTCATCACCTGCCACCACCACATTTGCTTTATGTTGTCACAAGAGCTTATCCACTGTGGAAGCTTACTTACACACTCCCCTTCTCTCATGTCTTTGTTATAACACATGGCATTTATAACTCTTGTGTTTTCACTTCCACATATATATCCCAAATCCCACATGTCCAAGAAAATGGACAAGGATTTAAAGGTCAGTGCATATTGAGGTTGTAATTTTCTGATCACAAAAAGCAAGTAAAACAAACTATAGCTCATTTTTTAAAAAATGATGGCAAGACTTCAGGGGCTCTTAAGGCTGATTTTGTATTTTTTGTTGCTCCATTTAATTAGCTTTCCCCAATGTTCCCTTTCACCCAGAAATAGCTTTATAACATGAATGGCGATGGGCCTAAAGTTGAAATGATCTACCTAATTACTCTCTTTATCCACTCATGACTTCCATTCCATTCACTAATCCATGTTGTAAATGGAAAATAGTTTTTTGGCTTTAATACCTAGTCTATTGCTGGCTAATTCATCTCCTGAAATGTTACCACAGTTTTAGTTGTCTCTACAGTTTCTGTACAGGCCACCCCAGTACTGCTCTCTCCTTCCTCTTGCTCAATGTTAAGAGATAGAGCTTTCTAAATGATCACCTTCCTGATGTCATTCCTCTGTCCAAAATGGTTCCTATTGGCCTACATGCAGAAGCAGAAAGAACAACCAACCAGTATTGTAAATTATTCCTCAATGGCTCTTCAAGTTAGCAAGAGGAACAGCGGCACTGTTGGCCTCTCACAGATGTCTTGAGGTATTGGTGTGGTGTGCGTGTAAGAGATCATCTTCTAAATGTACTTAGCCAAAGAAGAAAAGTAAGTATGAGAAACAGACAAGAAGAGAGAAGAAGAAGAAAGGGAGAAAGTTGGGTTGTGGGGCAATGATAATTGGTGGCAACATGGGGTTGGGCAGGTGGAAATTCCTCTAAGAGGAACACAGCTGTTTCTTTCCACATAGCTTCCTTCCCTTCAGCATACAGATTTCTCTCTTCATGCAAGTCTAATTCTTAATAAAATAAAAGATTGTTTTGAAAAATAAACAATAAGACTGAAACCACTGACATTGAAGAAAAGGTCCACAGTTTCCCTTGGCGTTCATGCTCTCCTGGAAGAAACACAGTCAAAAATCTAGCTTCATTCCAGTGCTCCAACTTAGAAAGGAGAAATAGAAATTTATTTTTGTGACTTTCTCTCATAAAAGCCAAGACATCCCAAATGTTTGAATTTTCATGATTCTGAGGTAGAATTTAACAATTTTTCCTCTTCTTTTAACATGTTTTTCAATCACCCTTGCCCATATTAGTGTGTCAAAGAGAATACTGAGTCTGAGAAAGGATAGTCACTCAGATAATTTATTGACACACAATATAAAAAGTAAACAACTTTAAAACTAGAAAATATGATTTCTCATTTATCTATGCTTTTAAGGATGAAAAAAGAGGCCATAAATTTGAAAGAGAGCAAGGAAGGGTATATAGAAAGGCTTGAAGGGAAGAAAGAGAAGAGGGAATTATGTGATTATATTATAATCTCAAAGCAAAAGAAATAATTTTAAAAGAAAATTTATAAAGGAGTATTATTGAGAGAAAACAAGACAAGTGGAAGTATCTACTAACCAAAATGTTTCTGTTTTAAATAAGAAGCAACACATAATAACTGTTGCTAATTTTAATGTTGAGTTTAGCTCTGTAAGTCACCCTGTAAAAAATCCATTGGGAAGGAGACCCTAAAGTGAAGGAGTTGAGGCAAGGTCTTTTAATTAAATTTAAAGATTTTCTTACCCATGGGAAAGGGCATAATTAGCTGTTTTCTAATGCATCTGACCTAAAGATGCTTGAATCAGCAGATAATTGAATGTATTAAAAGAAGTAGCAAATTCTAATTATGAGTCTAAGTTGTTGGGATAGGGAAAAAGGAGGCTACTCATTATTTATTCAAGAGAGTTCTCACAAATGGAGAAGAGAAAAGGAGAACAGGCAATTACCAACTGTCTCAGGCCAGCAAATGTGCATCCTCACATGGAAGCTCTTAGAAGAATTGGGCAGCTCAGGACATGAGTCATTTTGTTGTTCCCATGAAAGTTCTCCATCTGCATGCTAAACAAATTAGTACTAAAAATAGAGTTCACCACTCAGAGCAGCAGAGTGCACCAGCTGGAGTGCAGCCTGCATCACAGATTAACTTTGATGTGATGGGCTTTGGCGTGTTGCTGTGATGTTTCTGATGGTACATACATACACCCAAATCTCCACACTAACATGGTGTTCTCAAATCAAGTTCTACTGAATACTTGGGGCATATGGTACCCATAGACCTTTGTGTAAGGCATTGTCTTTTTAGAAAAGAAAATAAGTCTTATAAAATTCTAGTCCAAAGTTATTATATTAGCAGTGTTTTAAATATTTAATTCTATTCTAAATATATTTTGTCATGCTTATTATTTTGTGTATAATTTCTGAAATCAATTCACAAAATAAATTCAAATAATAAACTTAAGTAATTCAAATGCATAAAAGTGAACATTGTGGATTCTGTGTTTGTTGAATATGTGTTTTCACTCAAAACAAAGGATAACATTAGTTCCTGTGATGGCCACTGAGTGTCTTATCTCTCATCAAGTGTATGCCTTGAGGTTATTTACTTATACATTAGTCCTTTTTATTGGAACTAATAGAAAATTAGATATTCCTACTTCATGCCATGAGAAAATTTGCCTTTAATTTATATTAACAGAAAAGTATAAAGCAGTCTTCTTTCTCTTTAATAAGAGAATGTCTTAGGTAATTAATATGCAGTAAAAATAATATGAATCAAAAAACAAAACTCAAATATTTAGCATATAGGATGATGTGGTTTTTCTTCTTTTAGAATATGTAAAAATATAATTTCATGTCTGATTCATGCCTTCATATAACAAATAGACTTTGCAATATATTGCCAAGAATGGTAATGATGGTGATGATGATAGTAATTGCAATAATGATGGTGGTAGTCAAGAACATTTAAAACCATTAAAACTGAGGAACTATGCAGTTTTAATCATTTCCATCATCTTTCTCATCATAAGCATCAGTATCGTCCGTAACACCAGCCCAAGCATCACCACCATTGTCATCATAATCATTACCACTGTCATCACACAGAATTCCAATTGTGGGCTATATTAAAGAACATATAAAAGTACATGAATCCAGGTAAGAAGGCTGCAAAGTTAGAGCTGGAAGATGGCTCAACAATTACAAGTACATACTACTCTTCCAGTTCAGGTTGCTCACAACAACCTGTAACTGCAGCTCAAGGGACATGAAAACCCTTCCTGGTCCTCATGGGTACCTACCCTCACTTATATGCACATTTCCACACACAGACACACATTTTGTTGATTGTGTCATGCCTTACCTACTGCATGGGGTGGTTTGCTTATATATGCATTGCCCCTTTTCATTCAAATAAATGGAAAATTGGGTGTTTCTACAACATGCCATGAGGACATTTGGCTTTAATTTGTATTAATACAACATCATATATTAAACAATCTTCTTTTTCTCATTAGTCCTAGGTAACACATAATTAAAAATAAAAATAAATCTTTAAAAAAGAAAGTAGGAGTGTAGCAGACACATTTCATTAGAAGAGAAAATTAGACCCTGAATTCAAAACAATTATGAGAGAATTATTTTAATATAATTATTATTGTGCTTTAAAATCCTGCAAAATACTTATTAGACAACAACCATCATTTAGCTGTTGTCTGCTCTCCGCTTCACAACAATCTAATGGGAAAGTTGTTATTTTCTTCATTGTACAGATGAAGCACTTAAATGCCAAGAGTGCACAGCCATTCTTGATGGAGATTAAACTTTAAAACAGAAAGAAAAAAGCAGCAAATGCAAATTAATCATGTACATATTATATGGCTTTGAATATATATAATAATTGTATCCATTACACATATACATGTAGCAAGATATCATATCAAATAATACATATTATTTTACATTTACAGAGATGGCTAATCTCATCTGTCATTTGCTTTAGCTATATGTGCTAAAATATTTGACTGAATTTTTGGTTTTTAGTGTTTGTACAAGGTAGTTTTCAAATGGGATTAGCAATGAAATTGATATAGTGAATGTAGCATGGGAAGGCTTCAAACATTTGAAGGGCAAAATACAACAACAACCCTGACCTTCCCACAAGAAAAAAATTCTTCCTCTGTGTTCTTTCTGAGTTGTTGAATTTTACATGCTTTGGTCTCAAGACTGAAAACCCAGGGTAAGGGAATGCTAGGGTGCTGAGGCAGAAGTGCGTGGGTGGGTAGCGGATCTCATAGAGGCAGTGGGAGGGGGAGGGGACAGAGGGGTTTGTGGTAGGGAAACTGGGAAGGGGGACAACATTTGAAATGTCAATAAATAAAATAGCCAATACCAAAAAAAAAAAAAAAAAAAAAAAAAAAAAAAAAAAGGACTGAAAACGCTGCTTTTTCTATTTCTCAATTATTCTGACTTTCAGATTTCCAGCTATACTTTGGATCTCCAGCTTGCTGATTTACTCATCAATCCATATAAAAGAGAAGTTCTATATTCACTGTAGAACACTGATTAATACTAATAAATAAAGATAATATTTGCTAGTGTTTGCTGACTAGCAGGTATATATGGCAAGCATTGTGTACCAAGATCCAATGAGACAAGCTTTGATGATCACTATTGTGCAAGTCAGAAGGAGAAGATGAGCAACTTTCTGAGGTTATAGAACTCAAAAGTGATGGACTTGAGACCTAATCCAAGGCAATTTAACACCAAGCTTTTCCACTATACCCTGTATATATTTTCCTGTCCAGAAGACCCCAACTCACAAGCAGTACTCCAAACTTTTGCTCTAACAAGCTTACTGTCACATCTTCTGCTGTGTTCTCTGAAACCCAGTCAGGAACTCATGGTTGAGGAGGTCAGAAGCCCTAGTAGTGATGGACCAACTACTATTATGTTGCCAAATGGTCATAGTGTTAAATTGCCTTCAAATGTATTTTTATAGTAACAGATTAGTACAACTCTCAATCCCCATGATAGAAGCACCTCTGTGCAGAAGGCATAAGTTAATAGAGACTCCCAACTGATCAAAGTATAGAGTGCCAATGTAGAGTATGTGGGTTTCCTGTTACTTTATACTTTACTACAATTACTGGATATGAGCTAGGGCATCTGCATAGCTCCTTCCCCCTGGAGAAACAAGAAGATATAGAACTGAATATTAACATGCACAATGAGATGATTAACAGAAAGAAAATCCTGAGGAAGCCTTGAAGTATTAAAGCTTTGTCTTCACAAAGTGGCATTTTTACTATAATAAGTTTTGAGGATTAATTAACTCACCAGATCTACAAAGTAAAACCAGAAATATCTTAAGCAGTGATTATTAACACTGATAATACAAAGAAGGATACTCAATTATATTCAGTGTATATTTTCTACCCTTGTCTAACAAGCAGTATTGTTGTTCATTACTGACTGATTCTTGATTACATTTTTTCATTTGAACATGCAATTTTTATTGTTCTACCTAAGTTTATAAATGGGGAAAAGTCTATGCTCTCACAATACTCTCAGTTAACTATGATTACGGCTATAATCAAACCCATTTATGAGGGCTACTAGATCACTGTATACATATCACTATTCACTGTTGACAATTTATCTAAATTTGAGCAATAGCCTATGGAAAGAAGGAATTGTATTTATTTGCTTGCAATTGTCCTCCAAAATAACTCAGATGCTATGGCTCAGTGTGTAGCAAAGTGTATAGTGACACAAACAGAGGAAAGATTAACAATTACTCCCATGGACAAGAGCAATGTGGGAGACATCTACCAGTGAGATGTACACAGCTGCATTGAGTCTTTTATGAACAGTGAATAAGCATTAGTACATTATGAGGCAAGGCAGGAAAGCCACTGCAGAATAGCTTGTGGTACCATATTAAGCACCTGACTATCTTCAAATCTACCTTTCTTTTATCCTAATTGCCAAATGTCTCAAATATTTAACATGTTACACACAGCTACTTTACAGAGTCTTGATAGTTTTTAAATAATCCTAAACTTTAGAAGTACTTCAAAAATCCAAATAAATCATTTCCTTCTGAAAAAAATCTTGACTTTGAATTTAAGTCATGCATTATTTTTCAGATGTCCTCTAAACATGTTATTTTATTTTTTAATTATCTTTACTCTTTTTTTTTTTACAGTCTAGTCATTATCCTGGTCCACCCTCCAACAGTTCCTCATCCCATTCCTCCTCTCCCACCCTGTGTCAAAAAGAATGTCCCCAACCCCCTGCACTACCAGGACTTCAGGTAGCATACACTAGCTGATGTGAGGCCCCTGACACATTGGTTGTGTTTAATTATCTGCATCTGATTCTTTCAGCTGCTTGTTGGGCCTTTCAGAGAACAGCCATGCTAGGCTCCTGTGTATGAGCACACCATAGCATCAGTATTATGTGTCAGGCCTTACAGCCTCCTCATGAGCTGGATCCCAATTTGAGCTAGTCATTGAACACTCCTTTCCCTTAGTCTCTTCTCCATTTTTGTCCCTAAAGTTTTTTTTATACAGGAACAATTCTGGGTTGGAGTTTTTGGCTGTGGGATGGCAACCCTATTCTTTTACTCAATGCCCTGGCTTTCTACTGGAGATGGACTCTACAAGTTTCCTCTCCCCACTGTTGTGAATGTCATCTAAGGTCCCCTCCCTTTGAGTCCTGAGCATCTCTCACCTCACACTCAGGTCTCTGGTAGGGTCCCCTCATCTCCTACCTCTGGAAGTTGCCTGTTTTCATTCTTTCTGCTGGCCCTCAGAACTTTGCTCCTGTTCCTCCCCAATACCTGTTCATGTTCTCCTTTTCCCCTCCCTGTCCCTTCCAGAGAATCTAAAATGACATTATCAATGGTTATTCAGCCTCAGGTAATTTGAACAGTTAAGTTACAATTTAGCTCAACAAAATCACTGCCCTAATATATAAATATATATTTCCTACTTACATGAAATGAGTATGAAGAAATAAGAAATCTTCTGTAAATATCTTGTATTAGACCTATCAGCTCAGTTACCTCCTCAGCATGTGGTATTCTAACAAAATAAATAAAAACCATTATGCTGGTATCCCAATTTTTACAATACCCCCAATAAATATAAGTAAATTTGGATGAAGTCTCAAGACTTCATATTAGTAATTCTCAAATCCAAATGATCTGAGAAAGCTAATCCCCCCCTCAAGGATTTACTTATTTTTATTTTATGTGTGTGAGTGTCTTGCCTGTATTATGTCCATGAACCATGTATATGCAGTGTCCATGGAAGCCAGAAAAGGGCATTGAATCCTTTGGATTCACTTGTAACATGGAGTTACAAGTGGTGATGCTCTGCTATGCTGATGTTGGGAATTAAACCCTGGGTCCTCTGGAAAAGCAGCCAGTGCACTTAACTTCTGAACTATCTTTTTATCCTCCATGCTATGGAGCTAATTATAATATCAACACTAAGTTCTGCATTTTACATACTTATTACTTCAGTACATGGCTAGGATGACAATTTTAAATGTTCTGGCAAATTCTTCAAGAATTGACTTTCCAGAAATCAACCAGTGGGTCTGGATTTATTATTCAAATTATTTGTAGGGAGGTGGAGCTCAAGTATCTAGGGAACATGCAGTAAAATTGAATTACAGTGGCTTTTTATAGTCTTACTGTTGGTTCTGGTGGAGTTCAAAATCAGCCCTAACATCTCTATTGGAGGAATCAAACAGATCCATTTCTTAACCTTATGAAGGTATAATTAAGGTGAACATGCAATTACCCCAGGCTGCTTAACCATCAGGCTGCCTAGCCATGAACTGAGAGCAGCATCACAATTATGAATTCATGAATGAAATCCATAAGGCATATATGCACATTCATGGTCTTGTTATTTCCTGCCTTCCCTTACAAAAATCCTAACCTTCTTTATTTTGGAATTTCCTCACCTCTGTATTTAATTACCAGGATAGGCAAATATTTAGAAGGAAGGATGGAATGAAAACAGTGAAAGATACAAATAGAAGCTTTGGATATGCTTAAAACCCAGAGAGAAGGGTAGGAAAGAAGGTAGTAGAATTTAGAGGACTAATCAATCCCTCCATGTCTGTTCATGTTTGCCAAGTGAAGCAAAAAATGATCATCAGGACTGTTCTGGTAATTCCTAGAAGATCTGATGGAAGATATGGCCTGGTGATTATGCAACTATATGAAACTGACTTTGTCACTAAACTGTAACTCATTACAACTTCAATTTCAGGCCAAGCCTACCGTATTAGCAGCACAATACATAGCTACCATTGAAGCAAGGGAACCTCAAGGTTGAATGTAGTCAATAAGGACAAGAAAAGGGAACGTTTCTAGAGACTAGAACAGTGAAAGCCAAAGAAAAGTCTAACATAATTAGCTTCAAAAAATCGACTATTCCTACAATTTGGAGTGGGACAATATTCACAGTATTTTTGCAAGAACATATCTTCCCATCACTAACACCAGAAGGTTATCTTGAAATTAACAGGTTATTTAATGGCAATGCCTACTTTCTTTGAAATAATAGTGTATCTTGGTTCACTGTAAGCTCTATGTATGCATGGATCCATGCCTTTCCATTCAATATTATTTTTCCTTATTCTGAATAATCTGCTGCATTCCATCACAAACAAAGTTTGCAACATAGTGCGTGCTTGACAAATGTTTATTAAAGGAAAGAATAATGTGACAGAGTTGAGAAAGGTGATCACATTTTAAAACTCAACCCTTTCCCTAGATATGCTTAGTTTTAATATATGCTAAATGTGGTAGATCTGCAGTAAATTGCTTCATCTAATATTCCCAGTACTGGCATTTTATTTATTTTGTTGTCACAGCTGATAAGATAGTCTCAGGGAGATTAAAAGAAAAGGAAGGAGGAAAGAAAGGAGGAGGAGGAAGGGCAGGAGAGAGGAAGGAAAGGAGCTCAAACACACTCAGGAGGGAAGAAAGAAGGCAGGCAGGCAGGCAAGTAAAAGCACAAAGATTTGCATAATACTGCTTCATGAGAACAATTCAGGAAAAAACGTATGTGGAACTTTGAAAGAGAAAATAAACTCAAGTGAGATCCAAGAACGCTATAGGGATAAAGAAATTTGGGTTGGAGTTTGCAGTAAGAAAACCTAGCTCTCTTGTGCATGCCCTGGTTGAAATACCTAGATTGTTCTCAAAAGTAAAAAAAAGCTTGGATTTCCATCATCATTATTTTATCCATATGTTAGAACATTCTAGATTTTGAGGGAGGGAAAAGTAATGAATATTATCATTGCGATTTTCATTTCTCTCTAGCCAACCAACTTGAAAATTTAACATAGTACCCTTCAAGATGTTAATTTTCCAAATAGTAAATATTTGATTCAATGAAAAAAGAAACTAAAAATACTCATCACACATCAAATAAGCAACATTATTATAAGAGAGTAAGAATATCTTCCCATTTGAATTGATGTGACAACAGACACAGATTATGCATATACTCCATTAGTTGAAGGTACCATGCTGAGTTCATGTATGCTGTCTTCAGAAGCCCAGTGGAGTGTTTCCAATCACTCCTGTTAGTGTATAAAAATGAGGAACAAATGACTTGAGCACCAGCACAGAATAAAAGAAAGGACAAGGGTCTATAAGTTAGCATTCTCAAATCAACTGTAAAGAATTAAGTAAGAGATATGAGACTGAGTATAAGGATATTTGCTTGTCATGGATAGATGGCACCCTCATTGTCTGTGGTACCAACGAAAATGAGTGCCTGAAAGGTAAAGATCAGTCCCAGTCTATACTCTGGCAATTCTTTGGTTCCATTTATTTCAGTGTCCTTTGCTAGCAATCTATGTGGTTTCTTCTCTTGGTTATGGTCCATCCCAGAACTGATAACAAATTACAAGTATCCCATAGACTATTACATCCTCCTAGTAAATGAACCAAGATGTACTCATTGAAATGTGCCTTTTCTTTGGTGAGAGCTGAAGTGAGTTACATACACATAGGTAACTGTCCCATGGTTTTATTTATACAGGTAGGAATTTTCATTAAGTCTTTCTCTGGCTCCCCACACTCAAAAGCCCCAGTGAGGACAATTTTCCCTATTCAGCCCTTTGACCACAATGTTCTTATTCTCTCATTCCTTTTGGATAGCATCCAAATTATATATTTCTTAGTTCAATAATGTGCTTTAAAATAAATAACCCTTCAAAAGAAGTTAAGATCAGACCAACATGAACTATATTGAAAAAATTGCTAGAAATGCTAAAGACTTTTTCTCAGAGGTTGAGTTAAAAAAGTGGGCATGTGTTATTAATCACAATACTTTGTATTCTGTGGCATTCAATTATATTATTCAGAAACTGCCTGAAAAATAATCACATAAACTCATATTAAAGTTTTGTTGATGTTTGCTAAAATGGGGTTTGTTAGTAAATCAACAGATGTCTAATTAGACACAAGGCCCACTCAGTAAGAGGGAAATCATGCTTGGTATTGTCAACCTAGCCCATGACTAGCTACAGAGGCCATGGAACCTACTACTACCTACTACTACCACTTCCTTAAACAAAAATAATTTCTAACTGCACTATAAATATTTATTATTATGGCCACTGATGGGTGTACTTTTCATCCTCCATTAAGGAAGATTCTGTTTGAAGCAGGATATCATCACAGAAAGTTACAACTGGTCAAAGTGCAGAGAGCAACTCACCACAGGGTACCCAGACCCAACTGATACATTTGTAACACAAGCCCTACAAGTAAGGCTCAAAAACATTTTGGAAAGTGGGGAAAAAACTGTCAGATCCAGTTGGCTACAAGATTGTATCTTCTGGAGATGACAGGGATGTGGGCTTAGATTTTTCAAAACCTATTTTAATAAGGGTTCTTAAACACTTTAACCTCCCTTCTAGCTTACCACCCACAGAGGTAGTGGAAAGGAAAGGTTAATAGGGCAAAGGAGGATGTGGATCTTTTTAGAAATAGTTCTTTGAGGAATCTTCACCATTAGGATTTCAGCAATTAAGTTCACAGGATTCTGCAATGGTAGCTCTATCTACTCACAAATGCCATTCACAAATCATCAATGGTAGCTCAATCTAGAAGAAACCTTGAGGCTCTGCCAATTGATCTGAGTCTACAGAAGCAGCAAAAAGCCTCCTAAACATCACCAGAAAGTCTTTGGTGCATTTCTCTCTACAAAGTCATTACAAATGATGATCAGAGAAGAAGGCAAGGTGAACCAATGCCACAAAGTCATTATTAAAACCTAGCATCAGCAAAGCCCAATGAAGACCCAGCAAAGAATGGTATGGTGAACCAAAATCCACACAGAGTCATCTACTGTCAGTTGGGTTATATTTATACCCTTTCCAAATATCTCTCAAGCATCCACTCTAGCCAAACATTACATGCCCCTTTCCAAGCAGCTTTCAGAAAAACAACACGAGTCTGTTAGCAGCAAAACACCCTCCCATGTGTCTGTTTCTGAAAAAATATCCTCTTATAAGACAGTTTCCAGAAAAACATCATATGATACAACTGAGTCTCCAAAGAAACCAGAAATTTCCACATTACAGGAGAGCTTCATCTTTTAACTTCAAGTGTGCTCACTAAGCAAGAGACGAGTGATAACATCATTTGTCATACTACTATGACTAGTGGAAATCTCATAGGGCCCCACAACTACATGAAGAGCTACAGACAATAACTGCTCAGAGAGGGAGAACACCCATCTCTAGGGGTGAGTCCCCAATTATCTATCTAATGCCAAGTAGTCAACCCTAAAACACTTTTCATATGATCATCACTAAATAGTTTATTCCTAAATGTAGGGTTACAGCTAAAATCTCAAGAATGGACTTAGACACACTGTAATGCAGCAGAAGTGGCACTTTTAATGACAGCCTGGTAATCAGGCACACACAGGGCAGTTACAACAATCAATGTGTTCCCTAGCACATCAAGACCTGACAGAGTTTCTCACTGGCTGAGTATAGATACATAAACAGCATCAGGTCCTGCTTGCTTTGGTTTCCTTGCTACCTCTGCCTCAAACCAGAAGGTATAAGAAAATATCTGCATGGTCTACTTAGTTAGGATGTGTTAAAAAATCAGTGGGTCATAGCTGTGGAAAGCTGCAAACAAAGCCCTTCTGAGGCAGTGAGAGTAAACACCAGTAGTAAGTCAGGATAACATATGATGTCACTATTGCTTTACCTGCAGTGTCTTCTTACCCTAATCCCATAACCTCAGTCTAATAACCACATAAACATACAAATACCAATTGAGAGGCATTCACCAAAGTATCTGAAGTGTCATCCCAGACTATTATAGCCAGTAAAACTCTCTATTACCATAGATGGAAAAACCAAGATATTCCATGACAAAATCAAATTTAAACAATATCTTTCCACAAATCCAGTCATTCAGAGGATAATAGAAGCAAAATTACAACACAAGGAGAAAAACTACACCCAAACAAAAGCAAAGAAATTAACCTTCTCACAACAAACCCAAAAGAAGAAAACCACTCACATAATTCTAGCTCTATCAACAAAAATAACGTGAAGCAACAATCACTGGTTGATAAATTCTCTCAATATCAATGGACTCAATTCTCCAATAAAAAGACATAGCCTAACAGATTTGATACATAAACAGGATGCAACATTTTGTTGCATACAGGAAACACATGTCAGTCACAAAGACAGACACTACCTCAAAGTAAAAGGCTGGAAAATTTTTTTCATGAAAATGGTCCCAAGAAACAAGCTAGAGTAGCCATTCCAATATCCAATATAAAAGACTTTCAACCAAAAGTTATCAAAAGAGATGGGAAAGGACACTTCATAATCATCAAAGGAAAAATCCACAAAGATGAATTCTCAATTCTGAACATCTACACCACAAATGCAAGGCCACCCATATTTGTAAAAGAAATATTACTAAAGCTCAAAGCACACATTGAACCTTACACAATAATAGAAGGAGACTTCAATACCTCCCTCTCACCAATGGACAGATCATTGAAACAGAAACTAAAAAGAGACACAGTGAAACTAACAGAAGTTATAAACCAAATGGATTTAACAGATATCTACAGAACATTTCATGCTAAAAGAAAAGAATATAACTTATCAGCACCCCATGGTACCTTCTCCAAAATTGACCATATAATCTGTCACAAAGCAAGCCTCAAGAGATACAAGAAGATGAAGTTAATCCCATGTGTTCTATTGGACCACCTCAGACTAATAAGCACGAAACATCAGAAATCCCATGTATGCAAGGAAGCTAGATAACTATCTACTCAATGATAACTTGTTCAGGGAAGGAATAAAGAAATTAAAGAATATATATATATATATACATATATATATATATATATATATATATATATATATATATATATATGAAAGCAGTGCTAAGAGGAAAACTCATACCTCTCTGAATGCTTTTATAGATTGGAGAGATCATACGTTAGCAGTGTAGCAGCACATCTGAAAACTCTAGAACAAAAAAAATGAAATACACAGAAGAGGAGTAGATTGCAGGAAATAAACAAACTCAGGGCTGAAATCAACCAAATAGAAACAAAGAGAACTATACAAAGAATCAACAAAACAAGGAGCTGGTTCTTTAAGAAAGTCAACAAGATAATTTAGCCCTATCCAAACTAACTAGAGAGCACAGAGACAGTATCCAAATTAAAAAATCAGAAATGAAAAGTGAAACATAACAATAGAAACTGAGAAAATTTTTAAAAAATCATCAGATTCTAACACAAGAGCCTATACTCAACAAAACTGGAAAATCTAGATGAAATGGATGATTTTCTAGACATATACCAAGAACTAAACTTAAATCAGGGTCAGATAAACCATCTAAACAGTCCCATAACCACTAAGGAAATAGAAGGAGTCATTAAATTCTCCCAAACACCAAGCAAGTGAAATATTTCTATGACAAGAACTTCAAGTTTCTGAAAAAAGAAATAGAAGAACATCTCAGAAGATGGAAAGATGAAAAGAGCTCCCATGCTCATGGATTGGCAGGATTAATACAGTAAAAATGTCCATCTTGCCAAAAGCAATCTGCAGATTCAATGCAATCCCCACGAAAATTCCAATTCAATTCTTCACAGAGTTAGAAAGAGCAATTCTCAAATTCATTTGGAATAACAAAAACAAACAAACAAACAACAGGATAGCCAAAACTACTCTCAACAATAAAAGAACATCTGGGGGAATCACCATCCCTGACCTCAAGCTGTGTTACCAAGAAATGATGATAAAAAGCCACATGGTATTGTTACAGAGACAGGCAGAAAGATCAATGGAACAGAATTGAAGACCCAGAAATGAACTCACACACCTATGGTCACTTGATCTTTGACAAAGGAGCTAAAACCATCCACTGGAATAAAGACAGCATTTTCAACAAATGGTGCTGGTTCAACTGGAGGTCAGCATGTAGAAGAATCCAAATAGACCCATCCTTATCTCCTTGAACACCCATCTTTATCTCCTTGTACAAACCTCAAGTCCAAGTGGATCAAGGAACTTCACATAAAACCAGATACACTGAAACTAGTAGAAGAGATAGTAGGGAAGGGCCTAAAACACATGGGCATAGGGAAATTTTTTTTAACAGAACACCAATGGCTTATTATGTTCTAAGATCAAAAATCAATAATGGGACCTCATAAAATTGAAAAGCTACTGTAAGGCAAAGAACACTGTCAATAGGACAAAATGGAAACCATCAGATTGGGAAAAGATCTTTACCAGCCCTACCTTCAATAGAGGACTAATATCCAAAATATACAAAGAACTCAAGAAGTTAGACTCCAGAGAACCAAATAACCCTATTAAAAATGGGATAAAGAGTAAACAAAAATTCTCAATTAAGAAATACCCAATGGCTGAAAAGCACCTAAAAAAATGTTCAACATCTTTACACATCAGGGAAAAGCAAATCAAAACAACCCTGAGATTCCACCCCACACCAATTAAAATGGCTAAGTTCAAAAACTCAAGTGACAGCAGATCCTGGCAAGGATGTGGAGAAAGAGGAACACTCCTCCATTGCTGGTGGGATTGCCAGAGTGGTTATAACCACTCTGGAAATCAGTCAGGTGGTTCCTCAGAAAACTGGACATAGTACTACCTGAGGACCCAGCTATACCATTCCAAAAGATTCTCCAACATATAACAAGGACATATGCTCCACTATGTTCATAGCTACCTTATTTATAAGTCAGAAGCTACAAAGAACCCAGATGTCCTTTAAAAGATGAATGGATACAGAAAATGTGGTACATTTACACAATGGAGTACTACTCAGCTATTGAAACAATGAATTCATGAAATTCTTAGGTAAATAGATGGAACTAGAAAGTATCATCCTGAGTGAGGTAACCCAGTCACAAAAGAACACACATGGTATGTAGTCATTAATAAGTGGATATTAGTCTAAAAGCTCAGAATACCCAAGACACAATTCACAGATCACATGAAGCTCAAGAAGAAGGAAGACCAAATTGTGGATGCTTTGGTCCTTCTTAGGAGAGGGAACAAAATACTTATGGGAACAAATATGGAGACAAAGTGTGGAGCAGACTGAAGGAAAGGTCATCCAGAGACTGCCCCACTTGGGGATCCATACACCAAACCCAGATATTATTGTGGATGCCATGAAGTGCTTGGTGACAGGAGCCTGTTATACCTGTCTCCTGAGAGGCTCTTTTAGAGCCTGGCAAATACAGAAGAGGATGCTTACAGCCAACCATTTGACTGAGCATAGGGTCCAGATTGGAGGAGTTAGAGAAAGGACTGAAGGAGCTATAGGGGTTTGCAAACCATAGGTATAACAATGTCAACCAACCAGATCCCCCTGCCCCAGAGTTTCCAAGAATTAAACCACCAACCAAAGAGTACACATGTACACATGAAGGGTCCCATGGCTCCAGCTGCATATGTAGAAGAGGATGGCCTTGGACACCCATTGGAGGAGAGTCCCTTGGCCCTGGGAAAGCTAGATGCCCCAGTGTAGCAGAAGACCAGGGCCGTGAGGTAGGAGTGGGTGGGTGGGTGGATGAGCACCCTCATAGAAGCAGGGGGAAGGAGGGTGGGATAGGTGGTTTCCAGAGGGGAAACAAGTAAAGGAAGTAACATTTGAAATGTAAATAAATGAAATATCCAATAAAAATAGAAAAAGAAAAGAAAAAGAAAATCTTACAGCCAAAAAATGCCCAGAGCCAGATGGTTTTAGTGCAGAATTCTATCAGACCTTCAAAGAAGACCTAATAACAATACTTCTCAAATTATTCCACAAAATATAAACTGAAGGAACACTATCTAATTCATTCTATGAAGCCACCATTACACTGAAACCTAAGCCACACAAAGACCCAACAAAGAAAGAGAACTTCAGACAAATTTCCCTTATGAATATAGTGCAAAAATACAAAATAATATTTTCTCAAACTAAATCCAAGAACAATTCAAAATGATAATTCACCATGATCAAGTAGGCTTCATCCCAGGAATGCAGGGATGGTTCAATATATGGAAATCCGTCAACATAATCCACTATATAAACAAACTCAAAGAGAAAACCCACATGATCATCTCATTAGATACTGAAAAAGCCTTTGGCAAAATAGGACACCCCTTCATATTGAAAGTCTTGGAAAAATCAGAAGTTCATGGCACATACCTAAATTTAATAAAAGTAATATATACCAAACCAATAGCCAACATCAAATTAATGGAGAGAAAGCTGAAGCAATCCCACTAAAATCGGGGACAAAACAAGGCTGCCCACTCTCTCTCTATTTATTCAATATAGTACTCAAATCCTAGCCAGAGCAATTAGACAACAAAACGAGGTCAAAGGGATACAAACTGGAAAGGTAGAAGTAAAGATATTACTATTTGTGGATGATGTGAGAGTATACATAAGTGACCCAAAAAACTCCACCAGAGAATTCTTACAACTGATAAACAACTTCAACAGACTGGATAAAAAATTAACTCAAACAAACTAGTAGCCCTCTTCTACTTTTACTGAAGGATAAATGGGCTGAGAAAGAAGTTAGGGAAACAACACCCTTTGCAATAGCCACAAGTAATATAAAATATCTTAGTGTGACTCTAACCAAGAAAGTGAAAAATCTATGTGACAAGACTTTAAATCTTTGAAGAAAGAAATTGAAGAAGACCTCTGAAGCTGGAAAGATCTCCCATTCTCATGGGTCGGCAAGATTAACATAGTAAAAATGGCCATCTTACCAAAAACAAGCTACAGATTCAGTGCAATCCCCATCAAAATTCTACCTCAATTCTTCAAGAGTTCTTCACAGAGTTAGAAAGAGCAAATCTAAAATTCATTTGGAATAACAACAACAACAACAAAACCAGGATAGCCAAAACTACTCTCAACAATAAAAGAACATCTAGGGGGAATCACATCAATCCCTGACCTCATTCTATACTACAGAGTAATAGTGATGAAAACCACATAGTGTTGGTACAGAGACAGGCAAGTGGATCAATGGACAGAATTGAAAACCCAAAACTGAACTCACATACCTATGGTCACTTGATCTTTGACAAAGGAACTAAAACCACCCAGTGGAAAAAAAGACAGCATTTTCAACAAATAATGCTGGTTCATCTGGAGGTCAGCATGTAGAAGAATGCAAATTGATCCAAGTAGATCAAGGGTCTCCACATAAAACCAGGTACTGCTGAACCCAATAGAAGAGAAACTGAGAAAGAACCTTCCTCCATTGGTGGTAGGAATGTAAACTGGTAAAACCACTTTAGAAAACTATCTGTCAGTTTCTCAGAAAACTGGAAATATTTTTACCTGAAGACACAGCTATACCACTCCTAGGTATACCCAAAAGTTGTTCCAACATATAACAAGGACATACGCTCTACTATGTTTATAGCAGCCTTTATATATAATAGCCAGATGTTCCTCAAAAGAAGATTGGATACAGAAAATGTGGTACATTTATACAGTGGAATACTACTTAAAAACAATGACTTCATGAAATTTACAAGCAACTAGATGGAACTAAAAAATATCATCCTAAGTAGAGTAACCCAGACACAAAAGAGCACACATGGTATGTATTCACTGATAAGTGGATATTAACCCAAAAGCTCAGAATACCCATGATATAACCCACAAAACATATAAAGGTTAAGAAGATTGAAGACCAAAGTGTGGGTGTTTCAATTCTACTTAGAAGGGGGAAAAAAATAATCACTGGAAGTGGAGGGAGGGAGGGACAAGGGAGGAAGAAGGGGGAGGGCAATATGGAGGGGCAGGATCAGGTGTGGGAGTAGACAAGAGTGTGAGGAAATTGAACAGAGGTCGGGGATGGGGAACTGGGGGTAGCCACTAGAAATGTTGCAGATGCCAGGAAAGCAAGAGGATTGCAGGACTCTACAGAGATGACATTAGCCCAAATACCCAATAAATCAGAGAAAAACCTGTCAAGATCATATCCAGTAGATTGACACGGCCCCCAGTTGAGGGATGGGGCCACCCACTCATGTCAATCTTTTTAACCTAAAAATGGTCCTGACAAAAGAAAATCCAGGGGTTAAAAAAAAAGAAGCTGAGATTGAAGGAAAGGCCATCCAGAGACTTCCCCACCTAGGGATTCATCTCATCTGCAGACACCAAACCCAAACACTGTTGATGATGCCAAGAAGTGCTTCTTGAAAGGAGCCTGATATGGATGTTCTCTGAAAGGTTCTGTCAGTGCCTCTACTAATACAGATACAGATATAGCCAACCATCGAACTGAGCCTGGGGACCCCAAAGAAAGAGCTAGAGGAAGGACTGAAGGAGCTGAAAGGGATTACAACCCCATAGGAAGAACAGCAGTATCAATTAACCAGATCACCCAGAGCTCCCAGGAACTAGACCACAAACCGAAGAAGGGTATCCATGACTCCAGCTACATATGTAGCAGAGGATGGCCTTATCTGACATCAATGGGAGGGGAGGCCCTTGGTCCTGTGAAGGCTTGATGCCCCAGCATAGGTGGGTACTAGAGTAGTGAGGTGGAAGTTGGTGAGTGGGTGGTGGGTGAAGGAGCACCCTCTTATAAGCAAAAGGGTGGGAGGGTGGAATGGGAGGTTTGTGGAGGAGAAACCTAGAAGGGGGATATCATTTGAAATATAAATGAATAAAATGACTTAAAACTAATATATCAATATTGATTCTTCAATAGTGATATGGACCCTAATAGAGTGACAACATCTATGCTTGCCAGATCAGAATCCCCTGGTTGTAATCTCAGCATCAAAAAGCAAAATGTAATATTGAGGGAAATAGTTTAGGACATCTTGTAAACCCTTGAGTCATTCTTACAATTAAATGTAACTCTCTTATAAATTGAACTTTCTTTTAAAGGAAACATGCATGAATGTGCACAGACAACATTTCACTGTGTTTTTTCACCCCTGTGAATAGACTGTGTGGTCACTGTGTATTTTAGCACTCCTTCAAGATTACAAATTCCATCTTTACATTTGTGTGGGCCTGCCCTGCTATGTAACTACCAAAGGATAAATGTCTGTGGGATTGAAGGAAGTGGCTCAGCATCCACAGGGCAGCAAAGTTCATGTTTAGGAAACAAAAGTCCTGTTAAAATTCCTTTGGAAAATGTGAGGGTATAGAAAAATTCTTGTTTTCAATAGTGTAGATATATAAGTGATAATAGATTTTATCTATGTAGAATTAGGAATGATGGAGAACAATAAGTGAAAACAAAGGCAAATTTGAAGCAAGAACAAATGTAGCAATGTATTAGACACAGGTTAAAAGATGATGGAAGTATTGGATGGTTACATTTTATTGTTGCTGCTATGAATTAGGAATGCTATTTGGTAAATAGAAGGTTATATAGGCAAGGTAGTTGTATATATGAATGTAAATAAAATATTAGACATGTTTAAAAAAAGATTACTTTGGGGTGGGGGTGGGGCAGGTATAGTAGAGCACCGTGAAGCCTGAGACAAGGCCAGCCTTTTCTGCTCTTGGAAACTATTGAGAATTTGACCTCACTGTGAAAGAATCACCTAAAATGCTGGACTGAAATTGAAGGAAAAAAAAGTAAACAGGAGGGTGCAGGCTTGCAATGACAGCAGCTACATGCTATATTCTCTCAGAACAGCTACTGAATTTACCAAATCTACCTTAGACCCCACTGCCCAGAGTCAAAACAAGGAGAACATGTACTTGAATTCTGAAGGTTATAATGAGACAGATGAGAGAAAATATATAAGGATATCCCCCTGGAAACCATCGTACCATCAAACTGCAGTCTGTCTGGTGTGGGACACAGGAAATTCAGTTGTTCCTCAGGGAAGACAATACATATGACATAGATGCATTATAGTACTTGTTTGATGGCAGAAATGTAACAAATATAACAGTGCAAACCAGCTCAAAAATGCCATACACAAAACAATTACCACATTCTACTCAATTGTCTTTTTGTGGAATTTTCCATGGTTGTTTATGTGTTGGGTTTGTTATTCTTGTTAATTGCATATCTTTTTGACTAAACTGTAAGAAAGTATGTATGTCTTGGCAGTTTGAAGAACATAATAGATTTGGGAGCATAATAGACACTTTTTTTTTTAGCAAGGATTTCTGAGCATTGCTCATAAAATGTGAAATGAGTAAGAACCTGATTTTTTTCTCATAGAATTTACATTCCAATTATAGTGGATTACGATGATGTGAGATGAGAGATGAGACTGAAAAGAAGAGCAGAGGCAGAGAGAAGAGAGATAGAAAGGGAAAACAGGCTTCAGCGTTAAGTAAGGCAGAGAGACTTGACCATAAACTTCAAAGGACTAATGACTTAGGCCAAGCAGACATTTAACCATAAAGAATTATAAGCAGAGAAACAAGCTGTTGACCTTAAGGTTCAAGTTTACCTGGTATGTCCAAATCTCAGTCTAGAGATCAGGGTCACTGTAGCAATGCAAAGAAAGAAAAAGCAGTAGACACAGTCACGGACAGCCATGCCGCATGGATCCTGGTAAGCCTTTACAGAGAGCTTTCCTCTAGTGAAATGCAGTGATCCAGCAGAAATTTGAGCCAGAATTTTTTGTTTGGCCTCACTTTTCAGAACTCAGTTTGTCTTTCTTTGTCGTCACCAGGCTTTGCAGCAAATGCAGAGATCTTTGAGCACTGGCTACCCTGATTTTGGAGCATATATGTCTCCATGATGAAAAGTAGCTAGATGCCAACTATATTAAAGTGGAGTCAACAGGATTAGAAAATACTCGATAAATACTTTAAATGTATACATTATCCATCAGTCATTAGTAGGCAAGCATCATTGAGTGTCAAAGGCTTAATAAGCATTTCAGAGCAAATAAATTTATAATAAAACAACATCCATACTTGCTATATTAATAATGTGCCCTTCTTTACATGCATAAATACACATATGTGTCTCTGTGTGTGATCATATGTATCTCTGAGCATAATGCACATCTGTGTATATATGTGTTCAGCCATGATATGTGTTATATGTCTGCATGTGTATTATTATATATGTTTTTCATGTGTGGATGTGTGTGTCACTGTGTACATGAATGTCTCTGTGCATATGTATATCCGTATTCAGGGTGTTTTGGTATATATGTATATGTATGTGTGTTCAACTGCACGTTTACATGTTTATCAGTATGTGTACACATGGATGTATGTGCATATGTCTGTCTTTATGTATGTGTATGCATTCTTCCATCTGTACATGCATCTGTGTGAAGAGTGTGTGTGTGTCCTTGCATGTGTATGTCTGTGTGAGTGTGTGTATATGCATCAATGTGTGTATTACATCCCTATGATGGCAACAATGAGACTGTTTTGGCCTTAGGTTACCACATCAGCACACAGCCTATAATCTCCTAGAGTTTTGGAAGGAAGCAGAGTCTGAAAAGCATTAACAAATACATATGAGAAAAAGGGGATGCTAATGTTGAACTGGTTTACCACAGATTTTGTGAAGAAAATCTTACCCGTTCATAAAACATATTGTCATCTGATTTCAACCTAATTTCAGGGTCTGTGTCTGGGGAAGGCATGTGGATTTGTCTCTGCTTACAAGGCTTTAGTTCTCCTTTGAGAACTTAAAGAACTTAGTTCTACTTTGAGAGCAATATTAGTGAAGTGTTAGTAAAACTACAATCCTTCAGTCTCAGCACCCACCATTAACCAGCATGTTGGCTCTCACTGCTGCTCTACCAGTGTGCTCATTAAAGAACAGAGGAGTTGATAGTGTTGATAGTAGTGAAGGGGTCTAGAGCCTCCACAGAGTAGGGCTTCCTCTCACCAGTACAAGAAACTGGTAGATCAGTTCTGGAGAGACTAAGAAGTGCATGAGACACCACTAGTTTCTCTTCTTCATTGATGGGAGAAGGCGTACATTCAATGGTGTACCTGCAGAGGGCAGAAGACAATCTTATGAAGTCAGTTCTCTCCTTCCACCTTTACAGGGGTTCTGAGGACTGGACTCCCGTGAACAGGCTTGTGTGGCAAACACCATTACTTCCTGAGCCAACATTACTATACTTCTACATTCTTTCTATGGGTCCAAGTCCTCTCACAGGAAGTAAGTGAGATTAGTTAGCTACTTGCAAAGCGCATTTGTGTTCTTACCAGGTGACCACAAGTCTAGGGCATGAGCTTAAGTTATAAAGTATAAGATACCATCCCTCTCCAGTCCTTTCAGGAAGGGTGCTGTTTTATTTATGTGTGAAATATTGGAAGCAGGAAATATTTCCTTGCCTGCGAAGAGCAGGATTTTGGTAGTCAGGACATGTCCAGGTTTTGTAAATCAGGTCTCTAAAGCAGCAACAGCCCCTACTTAATTCTAGATTGTGTTGAAATTACAAGACCATGAGGCCCATGATGGAGCTGAATCAGAAGGCAGAGGTCTAGGAGTGTTTGCCTCAGCCTCGCATTTTATTTTTATGTCCTATATCCACCCTGAGTCGCCATGCCTTTCTGAAGACAAATGAAATAATTTCATCTGCTCAATGCAATCTTATCTCCTCCAACTCAATGAAGATGCTATGCATTGTGAGCAAACTCTCTCCTCAGCTGAATTTAGAAACTGCCCATGACAGGGCTTCCTATGTCTATTCACAGTGCTGCCTTGCTGTGGATAGCAGAGTGGAGGCCTGGACATTTGCATTTTTCATAGGGGTTCTACTCTCGTGGCCAAGAAATACGTGAAGAGGGGTCTCACTGGCGCAGAGCCTTGATAGGATCCTATTCATGGCTGCCACTCATTGCTGGAGAAAGAGCCCAACAGCAGGCTCTGCTCTCATAAAGAGCTTTGCCTGACTCAGGAAGACATGGCTTTTTGTTCAGCACCATGGGACCCTGTGTGACACTCCACAGCCTGGGCTAGAGGCTGTCACAGTGGCCTTTCACAATTCAAAGAGAAAAGGAAAATAGCCTGCCTTTGAGCATCAGAAATGTGGGTGAGGCAGGAATGAAATCATGAATAAATAAATAAAAACACCAACAGCTGTGGTATTTAAAACAGACAATCGCTATAACCGCAGATGACAGCCCTGCAGCCCGCAGAGTCTGCTAATAAACTGTCTGCTGGGACTGGTATCAGAGATAAACTCATGAGCCATGATTATTCAACCATTAGACCTAAGTGGAAATCAGAGGAAGGTCTGTGCTGGATGATATTTTTTGTGCCACATGGCCTAGGAAAATTACTCATCAAATCTAAATTATGATGTGTCTGTCCTCTCTGGATTGGTCCCTGGAAATATTGGCCCTATTTACACAGAAGCTTTTTGCAATTTTAATCATAATTTCAGTTGGCCAAGGCAAAAATGTCTTCTCAACAATTCGATTGATAAGTGCATTTGATTAGTCACAGGGTAAAGAAACAACACTGGAGAAACATCTTTGAGGAAGAAAACAAAAGAAAGAAAAATTTCCCCTAAGACTGCCTGCTGACCACACTCTCCACTATAGAAATGTTTGACCAAATGCTACTTGATTTAACCTGACAAGAATTTCCTTTCTTCTCACTTCCATCTGTTCTCAGTCTACTTAACTCAATCTGCTGTTGACTCCACTTTCTGCAATAGGACTGATATGAAGAGTGGCTAATAATGACACAGTCTTTACAAGGTAGTGTTATCGCATGGACATCCTGCTTTGACGGCATGAAGGATGACCCAGATTGGAATGGCCTCCAGTTGTTGTCTAGAGTGATAACTCTATTGTGTGAAGGATGCAGGAGGTTAAGAACTAATCAGCCCACATGGGTTTTAGGGTATGCTTTTTAAAGTTATAGGTTATCATCTCCTATGTTCTCTGAATTAGGATCTTGAAGTAGCCCTTACTAATGAAGATGGCAGCTATTGTTTACAAGAAAGCCAAGTTTTAACTATTAAACTTTTGTTCAAATTATAGTGATACAAACACATGTAAGAAGTTACAGGGATAAAGATTATAAAACTACTTTTTAAATTTTCTGCTTGAAGTGTCTGTGGGAAGGGGGGCTGCCCACTCATGCATGCCGATGTGATATGTCTGTGTGTGTAAATGCCTGTAAGCACATATGCAGAGATCAGAAACTGGTTTTGTATGTGTTCTTCCATTGCTCTGTGCCTTTTTAAAAATTAATTTGTACATGTGGTATATATACTTGTTTGTTTGAGGCACATGTGCATGAAAGTTCATGTGTGTCTGTGAACATTCATGTGTGCACATTTAGATGCCCAAAGTCAATTTCAAACGTCTTTCTCAACTGTGTTTCACTATGTTTTTTGACAAACAGTGTTTTGCTGAACTGGCTAGACTGGTTGGCCATGAGATGCAGAGTCTTCCTGACCCTCACTTCCCAGCACTGAGATTACAGGTATATGTCACCACATTTGGCTTTTTACATGGACACTGGGGATTGAACTCAGGTCCTCATGCTGTCACAGCAAGCACTTCTAATGAGTCAGCACTGCTGCTTCAGCATTTGTTTCCTCATCTTCTTGCTGTGCCATCCGGTCTGGATGAATCTGCAGTCTTTGACTACAGATTTCTTCATAAGTGTGTTGACAGGCGTATGTAACCAGACCTGGCTCTTACCTTTCACTGTTGGTTTTAGTTTTGATATTTGACTTTGGGGGATTTTATTTTTCTCTTTCTGCCTTATCCACTTCCATGTTTATACTAGTTCTCTTCCCTTCTTGGAAGAGAGTCTCTGAGTCTGGGCCCCCTTCACCACTGTGAATAGAGGTCTTCTAAACCTTCTTGCTGAACCATGTTCTATACTCAGCAGTATGAAATAATAAATGGTCTGAACACTTGGATGTGGGCCTCAATGACACATTATTCTGGGTATGTCTATAAATAGTAAAACTTAGCATACACACATGGTGTTCATATCACTGACTAAACAAAAGCCAAGAGGCCATGTGCCAGCTCCACATGTCATAAGTAGAAATGTGCCCACGGGGAGACTGAAATTCATATTCAAAATATCAGTGCTGAAATATGGTACAAAGTACAGTCATATGAAGACATTTACTACCATGACTGCTTGATTGTTTGTGTGTGTGTGTGTGTGTGTGTGTGTGTGTGTGTGTGTGTGTGTGTGTTTTCAGTGACAAGGATTGGACCTAGGGCCTTACATGCAAAATTGAGCCCATGGACACTCATCATAATACAGGCATGTATTTAAGGAACTAAACTTGTAATTCTGATACATAGTAGGACACCATGAAACCTGCAAAGTTTTTCTATTAGACTCAAGCTCCAAGAACACCTTTAGGTGTGCACCCATTGAGCTATCACTGTATTTTAAATGGCTGCCATCTATGAGTCCCTTCAGGAGGGGTAAAATCTCTTGAAACAGTTTTGCTACCATGGTTTACATAAAACCAAAGTTCCCCACAACTTCTACCTAGTAACACAGCTAAAGGATATGCAAAATAGCAGAATCTATCATGTGCTCAAATCTGATTATCATAAAATGAAAGTGTACAGAAATAAACCTCTTTGGATTCAGTGGGTAATTGCTACTGTACAATTGCAGAAATAACCACAGGCTTTTCTTTCACACACTGGGCATCTGTATAATAAAGGTTTACTTGGAAGAGGCAAAGCCACACGCTGTGTGTAAAGCCCCCCTCCTGTTCCCAAGGATCTGGCCAGCAGTCTGAAATGTTTTCATTTCAGGACTGCAGAGCAGAGCATGCCTTGTCTTTGTGACAGATGTGTTCTTTACAATTGTACAAACCTGGGAGTTTTTAGATGGCTGAAATGATTAACCTTCTATTTAAAGTAGACATGAAACAGCTCATTTCTGGAGTTAAAAAAAATGAAGATCCTAAAACTACCCGATTTACAGGTACTATCAGTTTTTAAATTAATGTACAGGTTTTATCAGTTTTTAAATTAATTTGTGTATGTGTGTATGAGTGTGTGTGTGTGTGTGTGTGTGTGTGTGTGTGTGTGTGTGATAGTTTGTATGCCAAAGTGCATAAGAGTAGAGGCCAACTTGCAGGAGATGGCCAGTTGTCTCATTTTTATGTGGGTTCTGAAGACTGGACTCAGGTCACTTAATCACAAGCACATTTTCCCACTGAGCAGTCTCACTGGGGGACCTGCATCTGATTTTTATACTGTAGAACTGCCTGAGAGAAATCATGTTTTAGTGTTGGTTTAGTTATCATGTTATTTTCTGAAACAAAACCATCCAGGAAAAAGATGGATCATAACATGGAACTAAGTAGGAATCTAATCATAGATATCAACAGTTTAGAAATATGGACAGTTTCTGTGAAGAAACTGGAAATAACTTCATGGCTACTATTACATGCTAGAGCCATTTAGTTTTTAACATGGATAAATTTTAAAAGTGAAAAAAGACTGTCAAGTGGAAACTTGAGGATTTTGTGGAAAATTGGTTGGATGGTCTTTTGCTGGGGCAAACACATGAAGGAACATTTCATTAAAATGGACACAGATGTCCACAGGCTAAGGCAGACTGGTGAAGGAAAGTTTCACTGAAACAGACACAGGAGAGAGGATGTTTTGCTAAAGCAAGCACGTGAAAAGACATGTGATAAAGAATTCCTTGCTAAGGACACACATGTATTGGTCTGCCTTACATTGCGTAGTTGAGCTTCATTTGTCAGGACTGCATAGAGAGAAAATCACCAAAAACTGTCTGGTGGTGTGCTGCAGTTCCTTGCAGCTTCTGCAGACTCCAGCTGATTAGCTGCATGTGCTGAGGCAAGACCCATGCTGAGGCAAGACATGTGCTGAGGCAAGGCACGTGATGTTTGGAGGGTATGAATAGGACTCAATAGAGTGACAGGGAGAAAGAGCTTGGCTTGATGGTACAGCTAGCTGTACAATGCTTGTGGGTCTTGTGTCTTCCCTGACCTTCACTTCCCTGAGAGAGGTACAGCCAAGAACTTCTCCTGCTTTTCCTGTTGGTGGTCCTTTCTACTGACTTGAGCCTAGGCTGAGGCCTGGCTATCTCTGCTAGGTCGCGTCACTGCTGTTGCTAATGTGACTCTACCAAATTTGACTGCTGGTGTATCCGTGAAGTATTTGAGTGGATCAAGCCGCTGATGCTAACCTGTAAACTGAAATGCTCATTTCCAGACAACACAGACCAGACAGGAGTTGTACTAAAGAACCTTTCTAAACAGGTCCACTTCCCCTTTATCTTTTCCTTTCCATTACCTAGGGTGGGTTGTAGGCTACAAGGAAGGTTAAAGCATTTAAGAGTCATCATTAAAATTGAACTTTGAAAACATTAAAGTTATAGGACTACTTAGGGGTTTTTTTGTTCCTATTTGTTTTGTCTTTGTTTTATTGTTGTTGTTGTGTTTGTTTGTCTGTTTTGTTTTTTTACCAAACACCTATAAATGTTCTTTAAAATGATTAATGCCTATGAAACTTGAGTTTACATAAAACATTTACCAAATTTTCTGCACATTAGCCACTTTTTCAGAGCTTTCTCCCAAGTGAAAGATTGTTTAAAGTTTGAGCATTAAATTAACCCACCCTCTTACACTACTACAAGTGGAGAAAGTGAGCTCAGAAAATTTTAAATTATTTCCCAAGTCTTGCATGGAGTTAATGATAGAGAAAAGAATTCTTACATTTCTTGGCTTTTAAGTCGTTTTCATCAGACTATCAATACAAAGAAAGAAAAGAAGAAAGAAAAAAAAACAAAGAAAGGACAGCTTGCAAATGTCAGGAAAATTCCTTTGATTCTGTATAGAGTGAAGCCAAAAGTGTCACTTTTGTAGGCCCGGAAATAAATTCTCAGCTCAAAATAGAATTGCCATCAATTTCCATTCAAACTGTAAAGTATATTTAGACCCAAAAGTCAGCAATAATGTTTCTTTGCCTACAGTGCTTTATAAAAGAAAAAAGTTGCAACAAAGCTGTCTTTACTTTGTGGAATCCATCATGAAATGGTCAGTCCTGGGGATTGGGAATGAGGAGCTCATTACCTCAGATGACTAGCTGTCCTTGTGAGAGACCCTCAGGAAACAATGTCCACATCGTGTGTGTACTAAGCCCTCCGCTAAAGCTGTAGGTAAATAGTGTGGGTGTCAGGTTCTTGCTGAATAACCGAGGTGCATCAGATGGGAAAGCAGGCAGGTAGAATGAAGACCTACCCGTGAGCATGGTGCCTGCCTGACAGATTTCATTTGTAGTTTGAGAAATGCTTTCTCTCCCGTGATGCTCCTCGGTTTTATGCAAGCGCCTTCATGATTGAATCCTTAGCATGTACTATCGCCTTCCACACCTAGTTCACTGCAGTCCCAATACTGAATTTTGAAGAAGAAACAGACTGATAAGCAAGCATTTTCCTCTCTCCTCAGCAGGACTGTACACAAAGACCCAAAGCTTCTGACTTAGCTGCATCATAAGTTCCTGTCCTGAGTTTGATTCTCAAACAACAGACTGGTATCAGAAATTATATGGGATTTTTATAGGAGTCTCCCTTCCTGATCTGGGACACAGGACGAATTTCTTTATGTTGATTTCTAACATCATAAATGTTGTACACAAGAAATTCTTTCATGGATTTAATTTAAGTTCAATGTTTTTAACAATTACTTGACTTATTTTATGTGTCTGTGTGAGTAGCTCTACTACGTGTGTACCTGGTGCTCATGGGGCCTTGAAAAGGGTATCAGATCCTCTGGAAGTGGAATTCCAAGTGCTTGTGAGCTGCCATGTGGGTGCCAAGAAGCAAATCTGGGGGTAGGGGTGTAGCTGCCAGCGGCTATGGGTAACCAGGTTTACCTGAAAGGAAGGGAATGAAGGGGGAAAGGAGGGTGAGAGAAAACGTGAGGCCAAGACAACGTATTTTGATCAAGGCCCCAAGTTTAATATTTTGCTTTCACATATAAAGGGGAAGCCCCCCACCCCAGAGTCTCTTCTCATTTCAGCCCAGCCATGGGTCCCTCCATGTGTACTCTCAGTTAGTGGATTAGTCCCTGGGAGCTCTGGAGGAGGTTCTAGTTGGCTGATATTGCTGTTCTTCCTATGGGGTAGCAAACGCCTTCAGCTCCTTCAGTCCTTCCCCTAGCTCTTCCTCTGGGGTCCCCACACTCAGTTTGATGGTTGGCTGGGAGCATCCACATCTGTATTGGTCAGGCTCTGGCACAGCCTCTCATGGGACAACTACAGTAGGCTCCTGTCAGCAAGTGCTTCTTGGCATCAGCAATAATGTCTGGGTTTGGTGTCTGCAAATGGGATGGATCCCTAAGTGGGGCAGTCTCTGAATGGCCTTTACTTCAATCTCAGCTGTAGGTAAAAAAACGGCTGGGGAACCCAGAGTTCCTCCCAACACGCTGTGTGTAGCTGGCTGTGTGTAGCTGGCTGGGAATACCCTGGGTTCCTCCAGCTGGAAGTTAGGCCTGGCTGCTCACTGAAGGCCTCTCCACGGTTCCTCATGGAGCGGCCACAACACACGAGGAAGTCCTTGGGTTTCCAAAACCGGTTTATTGGCATGAAGGATGGTGGATGGATCTGGATGCACACCCACCAAAACCCAGGGCAGACCTGAGTTAAATAGGGAGGGGAAAGGGGGGTGGGGAAGGGCTGGGGAGGAATGCTTAATTGGCTCCACCCTCTGGCCTTCAGGTACCTCATTAGTATGTAAATCTTTCTAGGGGCTGGGGCCTTTTTATTGCCCTCCACCTGTGTACTTGACTGAAGGGAATAGGTTGAATGGAGATTAGGAGCTTGGGTTCTGGGGGCATGGCCGAACCCACAACCCAAGGACCAGGATACCCTTCCATGGCCCAACACCACTCTTTCTCCTTGCATTTTTCTTTTGACAAGAGCAATTCTAAATTAATATTTTTGAGATGGGTAGGTGGTCCCATCCCTCAATACAGGGCCATGGTTATCCACTGGATATAGTCTCTACAAGTTCTATCTCCCTCTTGTTGGATATTTCATCTAATGTCATCCCTCTTGTGTCCTGGGAACCTCTTGGGTTCCTGGAATCTGGAACTTTCTGTTGGTTACCACCAGTACCCCATCCTCCACCACTACACACATTACATTACTTTCCTGAACCTCTGTACTTCTCCCTGTCTCCTCCCACACCTGATCCTGCACTCCCTTTCCCACCCCATCACTCTCCCTCTCAAGTCTTCCCCTCCCTCTACCCTCTATGTTTATTTTCTTCCCCCTTCTGAATAGAACTGAAGCATCCACACTTCCTTCTTCTTGGGTTTCAAGTGATCTGTGAGTTATATCTTGGGTATTCTGAGCTTTCTTTGGGAAGGGGGGGGAATATTATCCACTTATTAGTGAGTACATACCATGTGTGCTCTTTTGTGACTGGGTTACTTTACTCGGGATAATATTTTCTAGTTCCATCCATTTGCCTGCAAATTTCAGGAAGTCATTGTTTTTAATAGCTGAATAGTACATTTTCTGTTGCTATACCTCTGTTGAGGAACATCTGGGTTGCTTCTGGCTTTTGGCTGTTATAAATAAGACTGCTATGAGCATGTGCAGTATAGCATGTGTCTTTGTCATATGTTGGGGCATCTTTTCAGTATATGCCTAGGAGTGGTATAGCTGGGTCCTCAGGTAGAACAATTTTCAATTTCCTGAGGAACCACCAGACTGATTTCCAGAGTGGTTGTACCAGCTTGCAGGACTTCAACATAAAACCAGATACACTAAGTCTAATACAAGAGAAAGTGGGAAAGAACCTCAAACACATTGGCATAGGGGAAATTTTCCTGAACAGAACACCAATGGCTCACGGTCTAAGATCAACAATTTACAAGTGGAACCTCATTGGATATTAGCCCTCTATCAGATGTAGGATTGGTAAAGATCTTTTCCCAATCTGTTAGAGTTTTGTCCTATTGACAGTCTCCTTTGCCTTACAGAAGCTTTGTAATTTCATGAGGTCCCCTTTTCAATTCTTGATCTTAGAGCCTAAGCCATATCCAATACATATATACAAAGAAATCAAGAAGTTAGACTCCAGAGAACCAATTAACCCTATTCAAAATGGGGGACAGAGCTAAACAAAGAATTCTCAACTGAGGAAACTCAAATGGTCCAGATACACCTAAAGAAATGTTCAAAATCTTTAGTCATCAGGGAAATGCAAACCAAAACAACCCTGAGATTCCACTTTACACCAGTCAGAATGGCTAAGTTCAAAAACTCAGGTGACAACAGATGCTGACAAAGATGTGGAGAAAGAGGAACACTCCTTCATTGCTGGTGGGATTGCAAGCTGGTACAACCACTCTGGAAATTAGTCTGGTGGTTCCTCAAAAAATTGGAGATAGCATTACCTGAGGACCAAGCTATACCACTCCTAGGCATATACCCAGAAAGATGCTCCAACATTTAATAAGAACACATGCTCCACTATGTTCATAGCAACCATATTTATAATAGTCTGAAGCTGCAAACAACCCAGATATCCCTCAACAGAGAAATAGATACAGAAAATGTGGTACATTTACACAATACTACTCAGCTATTAAAAACAATGGCTTCATGAAATTTGCAGGCAAATGGATGGAACTAGAAAATATCATCCTGAGTGACAGAACCCAGTCACAAAATAGCACACATGGTATGCACTCACGGATAAGTGTATATTAGCCCAAAAGCTCAGAATACGCAAGATAACAATTCACAAACAACTTGAAGCTTGAGAAAAAGGAAGACCAAATGTGGATGCTTCAGTCCTTCTTAGAAGAGGGAACAAAATACTCACAGGAGGAAATATGGACACAAAGTGTGGAGCAGACTGAAGGAAAAGCTATCCAGAGACTGCCCCACATGGGGATCCATCCCATAAACCGACACCAAACCCAGATACTATTGCAGATGCCAAGAAGTGCTTGCTGACTGGAGTCTGATATGGCTGTTTCCTGAGACGTTTTGCCAGAGCCCGAAAAACACAGAGGTGGATGCTCACAGCTAACCATTGGACTGAGCTGAGTGTCCCTGATGGAGGTATTGGAGAAAGGACTTAAGGAGCTGAGTGGGGCGGGTTGCAGCCATGTTGGGGAGCAACAGTGTCAACTGGCCAGACCCCCTGGAGCTCCCAGGGACTAGACCACCAACCAAAGAGTACACATGGAGATTCCCATGGCTCTGGCTGCATATGTGGCAGAGGATGGCCTTGCTGGACAGCAGAGAGGAGTGGTCCTTGTGGTTTAGTGCCCCAGTGTAGGCAAATGGCAGGGCATGAAGGTGGAAGTGAGTGG
Organism: Arvicanthis niloticus; assembly: GCF_011762505.2. Classification (NCBI taxonomy): domain Eukaryota; kingdom Metazoa; phylum Chordata; class Mammalia; order Rodentia; family Muridae; genus Arvicanthis; species Arvicanthis niloticus. Next base: position 94,552,934 of record NC_047659.1, on the reverse strand, counting down.
ATGAGGGAACATCCTCATAGAGGCAGGGGAGGATGGGATGGGGGTTTCCAGAAGGGATACCTGGAAACTGGATAATATTTGAAATGTAAATAAAGGAAATATCCAATAAAAGAAAAAAACCAAAAACAAATGGAACCTCATAAAATTGAAAAGCTTCTGTAAGGCAAAGGACACTGTCAATAGTACAAAACAACAACCTACCAATTGGGATATGATCATTACCAACCCTACATCCTATAGAGCACTAATATCCAAAATATACAAAGAATTCAAGAAGTTAGACTCCAGAGAACCAAATAACCCAATTAAAAAATGTGGTACAGAGCTAAACAAAGAATTCTCAATTGAGGAATCTGGAAAGGCTGAGAAGCACTTAAAGAAACGTTCAATATACTTAGTCATCAGGAAGATGCAGAACAACAACAAAAGATTCCACCTCACACCAGTCAGAATGGCTAAGATCAAAAACTCACGTGACAGCAGATGCTGGCAAGGATGTGAAGAAAGAGGAACAACACAAAGTTTTACAGGTGAAATATATGCCAGCACCTTCTTAAGACAAGAAGTAAACAATTCAAAATAGCTTAAGGAAGTCCTTGAAACTGATAAGATTCACCAACCACCTTCCTCCCCAAGAGAATGTAAACAGTGAAGAATGATGAGAGAAAATTCTCAGACCAGCATCCCAGAAGACACAGTCCAACCAAGCTGCTTAAAAGACTCTCAGATCAGCCACCCTGCCTGGACGAGGCTCAGAGTGAATGAGCCGTCTGGAAAGGACACTCTCTAACTTTTGACCTGTCTGCAGCCTGTTTAGTGTGCTCCAGATCCAGCTTTTGTGACCTGTCACTCATGCACGGGCAAGTCCTTGACACAGCTAGCTGTCTTTGAGTCATTTCTCCCTACCCATATTCCTAGAGGTAACACATCACTCACACTCCTTTACGTACCTAAAATAAAACTCAATGGTTCACAGTTTGGACTTTGGTGCTATTTGTAATTTAATCTGCCCCTGTCTTCAGCTCCCTATCTTATCTGAGCAGAAGTTTGTTCACATCTGTGTAGGAACAGTGTCACATGCCTGTGTGTCCCCTGCAGAGAGTGCTGCCTGATGGCAGGGGCTATGCTTCCTGCTCCTGGATGTCAGTTGTAGTGTGTTTCCATGTGTTGCTCAGCACCAGTCCCCGCTGGCTTCCACTTTATAAAAATGAGCCAAATGAGTCATTAAAAGGAAAATCCTAAATTTCTAAAAGTTGAATAAGACAGCAGATTTTTTTTTAAGAAAAAAAAAAAAACATTAAATAGAAATCCAGCTGGTTAGACAATTGACCATTGAAAAGAATCTTAATTTAGGAATTGCTTTTGGCTAGAAGCCTGTTGTATTTTCATGTACAGTCTCTACAGACTCATTCACTTGCAGTTCTTGTCATTCATATTTTCCTCTTCCTATCCTGTAAATCAATGCTAATAGTCATGATACTTATGCTAGACTGTCTCTACGATATCAGCTGTATACATTGATTGGATTCTTGCAAGCTTTGGCTTATGGTGTTTTTATTCGAGCAACATTGATCCCTTCCAGTCGCTTCCACTGCCTTGAACCCTCATTAGCTGTCACTTCTGTTACCTGGATATCCTCTGGTTTTTTTTTTTAGATGTTTTTATCATCCATCCATCAATGTCTTCCCTCTTTTTCTCCCATAAAATAGAGGCTGCATCTTTCAGACATCTTTCCAGAGTATTTCACCTCTTCCTTCCAATGGAATAAAAGCCAAGGGATGTTCGGATAGCTTCATAAAATAGAACTGTCTTCTTTCTTTGACATAATGTTGTTCTGTTTTGGTGTAAGGAAGAAAGAGCAAAATGGGTGAGGTAAGAGAATGTTCAAAGGCAGTAAAGAATCACAATAGGGCAATCTGCCTTCTCCAGGCTTTGTGCTTTGTGACTAAAGGAAAGCAACTCTCAAGTAATGTCAACAACTGAGCCTGACTTTCACACTACATTTTCCTCCCTGATTCTCAGTCATATTCTACTGGAGTTTATGGCCTTAATGCCACGTTGACAATTAAATTCCTGCATTGCCTTTGTGGAGTGTTTATTTAAATACAACTTTCACAAGCTAAAATATCTGTCATGTGATCTGTGAAGAAGAATGTGGACACATACTACTAGGCATATTGGAGATACAGTCATCAGGAGACTCAAAGAGAATATAGCTTAAGCATGAGTCAGGCCATGGCCTCAGCCATGTGACTTTGAAGGCTCTCTTTGGTATCAAATGAGGATAATCAAAATACAAATATTCTTCTTAGGGGAAAAATGTCTTCTGAGAAATGCAGCAAACTTAGCATTTATTGAGTAAATATTATATGCTGGGTAGTATTATAAATGCCTTACATCATTAGTTCATTTAATATGCATAATATTACCATTAGTTTAGCTGACGTGTTTCTATTTTCAGATTTAGCAGCTAAGGTCACACTTTTTTTTAAGTCACACATTGGTATTCAAAGAAAGGCAATCTCAAGAGTACAAACTTCGTCACTAATTGACATGCTTTCTCTGATACTGCATGGGAATTACAAGCATGTAGATAATCTCCAACAGTGCAATGGATGGGTTCCCCAGATTAGTGAGAGCAGCTTAGATGGAAGTCTAAAATACAACCAGTTTTACATCCTCCCAACATCTTTAAGATGCCCCTTTACCTCGGCAAATCTTGGGCATCCATCTCTGTATGGTGCAACAATTCTAGAGCTTCTTAGCCCAGGCTGCCTTATAAACAAATCCAGGCCTGTTGAGAACCTAAATGGACCCAAATTTGTATTTCAAAATATAAAAATAGTTTGTCATGGTAAGTTTTAAGACAATCTGTTTCTGGAATATTCCTTTCCTTCATTCCATAGTGAGTCCTATCCAGTCCCCATCACGTCTATCCCTCCAACACACACACACACACACCAAAAAAACACCACTTCCGTTTCAAAATTACCTCATCTCTTTTTTCAAGAGGCTTCCTTTACTCCCCACATCTCCAGTGCATGAAATTGCTGTCATACTTTCTGCAACATGTACCTGTCTTTTGGGTACTCATATTGAATGAACCCCTACTTAGCTGCTTCTATCTCCCTCCCATTAGTAGTCATGGTGATTACTCAATATGCATAAAGATTCTTGTGCAGATGTTTCTGGAAGCAAATGTTTATCTGTTACTCTAATTTTATTTATAAATAATCAGAGCATGGTGTATGGTAGCTCATCATAGTTCATTACTAGCAATATATAATGTATATCATGCGTGAATAGCCAATTGTCTGGCCTTAAAATTCAATAATAGCCTCAAACCTAAACTATGCTGAAAATAATTTAATCATCCATTAATGATTCATAAAGCACTTTAGGGTTTTACAGAGTCTCAAGATTATCATTATTATTGTCCTGTATGGGTGGGGAAGTAATAAAGCTTTTCCAGTCCACAGACTATCAGATTGATCAGCGTTCACTACATTCTTTAAGCTTGCCTCACTTCCTCTTATGTATTCTCAAATAGTTAAGAGCCACAGTCATATGTTCTGTATGTGCGTATGGAAGTTTGCAGAGGACTTTACATAGATGAATATAAAAGACTTTTTTTGTTTTCTCTCTTAGAGATAAGCATTCTTGGGAGGTCTTGTTTTAATTCCCTTTCTCCTTTACTGTACATGTCAGGACTTAAGTTAATTTTCCACTCTATACGGAGAAGAACATGGGAGGAATGACCACTAATGTTAATTTCTTCACTGGTGATCCAGAATGCTTTCTATATTTCTGTAACATGCAGCTGATGGCAAGAGTTAGCATTTTTCAGTAATACCCACTTGTTCATAGCTCATAGACACATAGGAGAGATGAATCCCATGAATCCCAGCACGAATCAAGCCAAGCATGGCTATTCAAGTTGTCTGACAGCATAGCAGAAATAAGAGTAACTTTACATCCATAAGAGGGATCTGCAGTGATGCTCCCATGCCTAAATCTTCCTCCTCCATGCTTCTGAAATATCCTGCTAATGTGCAATTGTCTCAAAATAGAAGCAGATAGAATGATGAGTTAACATCCATAAGACATGTGCCTTCTAGGGGCACTCAGGCCTGAAGAGCAGCACATAAGCGAATACGAAAGCCTTAAAACTGCTTTTCTATAACTTTTTGAGGGAGACCTCCTGAAGCCTTCTGTAATACCCCTAAATCTTCATAATTAATGTCTCATGACTGCAGATCTCAGCAGAGTTCATTGTAGTCCTCATTTTATAGGCACCTTATGATGGAAGGCTGCATGAACACTACATTGAAAAGTCAAGGACTGTTGGGAACTACCCCTTGTACACAAATCTTACAGCAGTTGTTATGAATCAGATACTACTTTGTGGGTAAGAAATGAAGGGCTGTCAATCCTTATTTACATAGAAAGCACATGCTTTTCTCCATGTGAATAAAGCCTTTATTCTACCTCTTAGAATTTATTTGGTCACAGAGATATGAACCCTTGATACACTTTCCTCTGTCTGGGTTTTTCTTAAATCACTAATTATCCCTCACTAACAACTTCTTAACTGAGCCTGGAATGTCTCTTCAGTCTCATGTGGTCTCAGCTCATCTACTCCTTCATGTTTTGTTGTGAAATTTAGTTTTCTTCTCATGTTTTTCTTCTCATTTCTAGAGCTGTCATTTGTGCTACTGTTTTGCTTACATGTCTCCATATTAGCTTCACAGTAGGAGGCCATCTCTTCAGCTCATCCAGCCATCTTCATTGATTAGCCAAGCCTACTAGGGAGGTTCTACATGCTCTGTCTGGAAGGAGATTTTAAAAATGCAGTCAAGCTACAGATATTACCTACCTTTCTCATGTCTGCTGCTGTCATTCTTAATTTCCTCATCAAATATTCTGTGAAGATTGTGATCCTACCCGAGGCTAGTATAAGAAGATTAGAGTATAATATAAACGTGAGATTGTCATTATTTTTACTTACCTGAAAGCATATTGTCTTTGGAAGGAATTTGGCCAAAGCTAATGTCTTGGGCCCAAACCAACTGTTTCAGCTCCATATTTTGCTCAACAATATATAAGTAGGCAATATTTAAGAATAAGAGGAAGATGTATAAATGTAATATCATGTACTAGAAATAACTTAGGCCTACGAATCTGGCAAACCTGTGTCCATATTTCAAAGCTATTATATACATGACATGTGATAGTGGGGATATTATTTCTATAAAAGTATAAGCCAAATAAACCCTTTCCTACCCAAGCTCCTTTTGGTTATAATGTTTTATGACAATAGTAACCCTAACTATGTCAGAATTTGGTATCAGGATAATTGGGTATTGCTGTTACAGATCTGACCATGTTGTTTTGGACTTTGAAACTTTAAAAGTTCAATAAGCTGTTCTCTAGAAACTTAGAAGACCAGAATATTGGTAGCAAGGCAAACAGTTAGGGCCTGGCTTCTGAATTATAAGAGGGAAGTTTAAGGACTCTATGGGGCCACCCCTGGGATGGTGGTCCTGGGTTCTATAGAAAACCAGGCTGATGAAGCCATGTGGAGCAAGCATTAAACAGCATTTTCCCATGTCTTCTACATCAGCTCCTGCCTCCAGGTTCCTGTCCTGTTTCAGTTCTTGTCTTGATTTTCCTAACCTGTCTTCTTTTATGATGAATAATGATATGGAAGTATAAGCCAAAAACTCCCTTCCTTCCTCAAGTTGTTTTTGGTCAAGATGTTTCATCACAGCAATAGTAACCCCAACAATAAGGTAAAAATATGTCCACATTGAAATTGTTTGATTCAAGTACATAGACACTACGCGCGCGCACACACACACACACACACACACACACACACACACACACGCCCCTGATTTCTGAATTGTTTTACATGCATATCTATATTTTCTATTTATATCCATACATGTATTTTCTCAATAATAGTGGATATCTCTTATATTACAGACTTCATTTTAGCTAATACCTAAGTTCTTTAATTTTTTGAATTTTTTATATTAGTATGTTTATAAATGTTATTCTTATTTTAATTCTTACATTAAATATTTAAATTAGGAGACAAAAACTAATGGACTAGTCTTCTTGTGTTTAGCCTACATAAAGAAATATATTTTAAATTCAAAGATGAAATAAGTTCAAAACTAAGAGAGAAGACCTTTACAGTAAAGATAATGTTGTAGCAGCTGTTAGGACAACATTATGAGAGACAAAACAATGAAAGGAAAACATTGTCAACAAATGGTGTTGAAATGCAACTGGATGTGATGTTTAACTAAAACACCTAGGGTATGACTTGGTTTCCAGAGGCTTAAATCAAGAGGGAAGATTCACTATAAATGTGCACAGTACCCTCTCATAGGCTGGGGGCTCAGACTAATACACAGGAGAAGTAAGCTGAGCTCTAGCATTCCTCCCTCTGCCTTCTGAGTATAGATGCCATTCTGAGTGAGGAGCCACTTCACACTCCTGCTGCCATGCCTGTCCAGCCATGATGGGCAGACTGTCTCCCTTACAACTACAAGACAAAATAAACCCTTCCTGCCTTAAGCACCCTTTGTTGGCTCTTTCCCCCAGTAACAACATATATAACTACTATAATGAGCACCTTTTCAAGAAAAAAATAAAACAATTACAAGTCTCTGCCTCACAATGGGCATAAAAGTCTTCCAGGAGAAAAATAATACAAAACAGGAGTTCTAACACTTTGGGGAAGTCCTTCTAATATCAGAACATGAAAATTAATTTGATAAGGAATAAACAGAAAACAAATTTGGAAAAACCTCTGATTTTTTTGAGTTTCATACTTCTAAAACGAAGAAATCTGAAAATCGGGTAATATAATGAGGTCTTTTACTTCAGTAAAAAGCAAACAAATTTAAAATGGGTAAAGTAGTTAAACTGATACATAAAAAGGCAAATATTCAAAAGGCAAGCACAAGGAGATATAGTCAATATGATCAACGACTAGAAAAAATGTAAAATCAAACAGTAATGGCTGTTCACTGTCTACCCATTAAGATGGATAAAAGAAGAAGACTTGTACCAAGTCTGTAAAGCTAAGAAACAACAGAAATGCTCTTAACTTTTTCAGGAATCTAAATCAACACAATACTTTAGAAAGAATTGGCAGCTTCTCATAAAACTAATTGAACTAATGACTCAGTATTCTCAACCATAGATATGATATTTTCTTATGATAAGAAATGAAAACATTTCATACAATGATGAAATACATCATTGTGTATTGATATGATCTATGAATGATAAGTACATTCATAGATCCCAATGAAATAAAAAACAGACTATATATATATATATATATATATATATATATATAGAGAGAGAGAGAGAGAGAGAGAGAGAGAGAGAGAGAGAGAGAGGAAATACTGAAATGAAAATTGACTTTGGATGTAGTATAAAGACCATGGACTACTAGCTTTGATAAATGATCCTTAATGGGAAAGGCCAGGTACAAAACAATAAATAATCCATGATCTATTTCTAACAAATTATAGAAAATGTAGCTGTAATCTATGTTGACATAAAGTTGATTGGTGCTCTGAGTCAAGAGTCAAAGGAATTGGCAGGACTGAGGCATGAAAAAACATCGAAGGAAATGTACATCCCTTGAATGTAAGGATATATATATATATATATATATATATATATATATATATATATATTTCCATCAAAATGTCCACTAAAGTCAATTCACTTTTATATATATATATATATATATATATATATATATATATATATATATATATAAAGGATAACTACAATAAAGTTAAAATGTACATAATTAAGAACAATATGTCAACATTCATTTCATTATTCCTTTAGAAATTGAGGCTTAAAATTGAGTGGCTTTTCTCATCCTCAGATCTGAGGAAACAAAACATCTTCAGCAACCCCTCTAGGTCTGTGTCCCCTTAGATACTGTAGCACTGGCAGAGAGACTTCTTCTATAGGAACATACACATTTCCATTAAAACTGGAATCTAATACGGTCCAAAGCCCCTCTGGGCTCCTGTCACCAATGAATCAATAAGCTAAGATACGAGTTACCTTGTCAGACAACCTGATTGATGTTGACATTGAAGCAGAAAGTTAGACTGTTGACTTTGGCAACAAACCATAAGCCATTGTAATAGCCTATTTCCTATGATAAAAGGTAACACAAAATTTACAACAGTTCTATCCACAATTATACTGTTAATAGCTTATACATTACTGGAAATAAAAGCACTTGTCACCCAGCTAGAAAAGCAACCACTACATGCTGCCGTACTTTCTAAGAATAAAAGGAACATGGAAGGGATACTGGAAGATACTTTTAAATACCATCTATAATCATGTCACCAGTGACAGAAATAACAAGTCCTATTTAATAACTCCCTATTTGTTTTTACATCAACAAATTTGTAGGTGTGTTAACCATTTCTTTCCTCCTCTTCTATTTCCTATATGGTATTTTAATAGTAGCTAGGTTCATATCTCTTTAATTAAGTGCTAGACTGCTAATAGAAGATATGACATCTCCAAACATATTATAAATATTTTGTATCTTGTCTGTCTGGGAAAACGGCTAATGATGACAAGTGTGGCTAACAATAGAGGTATACACAGATACCACACTGAGAGTGGGAGGAATGTACCAGTGCAGCTAAGGGGCTGGGTTTCCAACCTGCCCCCACACAAGATGTCGAAATAGAAGTGAAGTTGTGTTTCCTGACTTGATGGCTACTGAAGCATAGTTGGCATCATGCTGTTCACACACACACACACACACACACACACACACACCCTTGAACAGTAAGCTCACTTGATTGAGCAGCACACAAATCCTCAGGCTCCACAGATAATTCCTCTTATTGAGACTCATATCAGACAAATGTTTAGCTCTTTATCAAAAGAGGCTTGCTTCCCCTCCAGGTCTTGGGCATCACTGAGTCTGGGAATGATGAGAGGAAGATGCAGGTTCCAGCTTGCTCTTTGTGTTTCTTTTGGTTTTTTTTTTTTTTTTTTTTTTTTTGTATAAATTAGTGTTGCCTTTACCATGTTTATGTAGTTAATGGTATTTACCAACACCACAACCTATTATTAGTGGGAAAGATGTAGTCAAGAAACAACTCAAACCAATATTGCCCTTCCCCCCGAAAAATAGTGATTTTCCTTACAAAGTAATAGGTTGTGTTTCTGCACTCACAGTAAAAGTTCCACAATCATATGGACATCTTTTTTTTTCTAGCTACTTGGATACATTTAATCACTTACAGGTTGTTGTTGTTGTTGTTGTTTACTTTATTTAGTCATTTATTTCCTTACTCATTAGTTCATACTGTGGAAATACACTCATGCTAGAGTATGTATGTGGGGGTCAGAGTCCACTCTGTGGAACTTGATTTTCTCCCACCACCATAAAGCTCCTGAAGGTTGAATTCAGAACAACAGGCTTCAGAGTAGGCATAGTGGGGCCCTACCCACTGAGCCATCCGACTGTCTCCCAGATTTCTTTTCAACAATTTAATTCTAGAATCATTTCTTCTGCTGCCTTTTTCACTGAGACTATTTTTCCAACAAATTATAATTTTCCAAATTATAATATACATTCACATCAGCTACCTGAAACAGTCATTAAACAAGTTGAAAAAATAAATCAATGCATAGATAATTTAATATATAAATGAAAAGCAAACATGTTTAATAGATATTTTTAATGACTATCCCTATGTAAGTAACTGGACTTTTACTTAAATACTAAATACTTATCTCCTCAATTTGCTTTTTTATTTGTAAGATGTCTTACTCATTAGAGGCAATCTCTCCTAATCTATTTTCTCTAAAATGACTTATAAGTTGCATAACAAAATTATAATTGCTGATAGATATACTTAACACTCAACCTTTCTCCTGGGTCTTTTCATCGTGAGCATCTAATTATTTGAGGCCAACAATTATGCCCATGAATGTGAATTCTGGTAACTAACTGTTGACTTAAAATTATACAGCCTATTTTTCACTTATAGAAGCCTTGGAATATTTTAGATTCTATATTTCATAAGTGTGTAAGTTATTTTATTATATGATATAGAACAACAGTTCAGAAAAATTCTGGGTGTATTAGATAGGTCTCATGGTCTGCTCAACCCACCTGTCAAAGCGTTGTGTTCTCTGGGGAAACATTCTTAGCATTTTCTAAATCAGTGTTCCTTTAGGACAGGAGCCCTCTGAGGGCAGTGCTACAGCCGTTCCTTATCTACCTGTCCTGGTATCTCCCTCACCCCCCACAAAATGATGCCTTTTATTTTAAGGAAAACTCCACTCCCTTTGCTTATTTCCTGTCCTTTCAGGGGCCTTCCTTCCTAAACCTGCAGCCAAGCGTGGGGGAGCCAATAAACTGGGGACTTAAAAAGATTTTCATTTCATGTGTCTTGAACTAAATTGCTCCTTATTGGCATCTAAAGCAGAGAGATCTATGGCTTGGCCATGTTCTGTCTTCCTTTCTCCCATATAGTGACTTCTGTAATGGACCTAACAAAGTGTCTGTTCAGTAATTTAATAACTCCTGTACCAACTTCTCAGCTCTTTTTCTGTTTTGATAAACTGTTGGGATGGTTTTAAAGACTGAACATTAGGGTCCCACTGCTTTGGTTGAAATAAACGACAGTACCTTATATCTCAGGGAGATGGTATATGGCCAGGGTTTGAATGCCATTGATATTTAAATGATTGAAGTTCACAATAGAGAAAGCACAAATTCAAAGAAATTATGTTGCTGTTGGAATGAAGCTGCCATTTGCTAAAGTATAATACCCATTTCTTGTCAGGAAATTTTATTCAAGATGCTAAACCGAAAACCACAGAGAATGAGATACTGGCCCTGAGACTATAGAAAGAATAACAACACAGAAAATCCTGATGGATTCCTTAATCATATAAGTCACTGGTGAACAATAAAGCACTGTTAAGATTGCTTTAGAAATTAGGTCTTGACCTGACTTTTTGAAAAATAGCACGAAGTAAATTGAAAACATAAATGGATACGTGTTTTTTTGAGAGCAGTTGGAAGAACTGCCTCTCAGTATAATGAAGATGAAGAATGTTTGTTCTATCAGAGACAAACATTAAAATTAATGACACCAATCCTAAAAGGAATGAATTATTCAATTTTTGAAGTATATATCATATGTTCGCTTCACTGGTATGTGTATGAAGGGTGTGACTCCACTTGAGGAAAAAATTCGTCTAAAGCTAGAGGCACAGAAACTGAACTGCAGCTCCAGAAGCATCTCTCCACTCTGTCAATTGTGGGACGCAAAGATGCGGTGACACTGCACCCACAGCATCACCATCTTCTCAGGTCCCACAGGCCAGCATGTTTTCTCCTAAGAGTCTTGGCTGCTCTCAGGACTCCACATAGCTTCCTTGCCTGCTCCGGCCCTCCCTTTTCTGGCCCTTTTCACTACTTGTCTGGCTACAGATTTATGGGTGTTTTCATCTAACACCAGCTAGGAACTGCTGAGTTAGCGCAATGCATAACCAGAGGCAATACTCTCAGTCCTTAAAATTCAGCACAGCTAACCACAGGCCCAACTGCCACATTGCTTATTATTGTTTGGACCATATTTGAGCCTACTGAAAACCCTAAAGTCTCAGAACCCTAACCCAAAACAGTAGTGGAGCCCTTGGGAGTTTCCATCATCCAGCACACAGGGCAGACTTCACCTTTTATGTAAATAAGACTCATATGAAAAACAAAAATTAAACATAGTGTAGTTTCAGTCAGTATTATGCAGTTTACACACAATCAATAACCCAGCCCACATATTGGTAATGAAACATAAATGTTCAAAAAAAAAATCCCTGAAAATGTGTTAAGAGTAAAGTTCACATGGTTTTAATCTGCTAGATGCTTTTATGTACCTCAAAGTGTAATCAAAGCGATCACAGAACTCTGCCCAGGTCTGTGCCACTTAGAACTGGCCTAGTTAAGATACCAAACCACCCTGAACCTGTATCACTAAAACCAAAAGAATACCTACTTTTTAAAGTGCTTTAAGTATTTAAGATGACTATGAAATGAAAATTGCATAGTCATATGTGTATGTGTATAAACAGCTTTTATAACATTACTTTCACTGTCTACACATTGAATCATTTACATATACATATATACACATATAGCTCCTGTAGCACATACATATTATATTAAGCCAACCCTTCATGTGCCCATCTTTCTCCACATAGCCACTAGCAGTACCACTGTGCCACTGAGCCCATTTTTCTCTTCTCTCAGATCCCCTCTATCCTCTTTGCTAAGGAAGCTGGGAGTCTGTCTAGTCCTCCACTTTCTACAAAAGAAAACTAAGAAAATCTGCATGTTCTTCAATATGTCCAGCAAGAGATAAATGTTTTTCAAAGTCTGCTGCTGTCCCTTCCAATCTGTTTACTCAACTGGCAGTAACATGGACAGATCAGAGAGAGGTGTGATTTCGTGGTAAAAATAGTCTTTACTTGAAATGCAACTCCAATCTTTCCTGTGCCTTTTCAGCTGCAGGCAGCTGTGCGAGCTGGGAGGGCTCTGTTCCTCAATTTTCGCCTTGCTGCTGGATGCCTTTGATGACACAGCTCCCATGCTAAAACTGGCATAATCAGGGAAAAATTATCCTTATTTCCTTGTGCTGGTAAATGTGTATATTTCACAGCCTGCTGTTAACCAGTGTCCTCTCTTTTTCCTCCTTAGGAAGAACCCTTTTCTCCATTCCTTGCACGTGTTAAAATCACTTACTTACTTAACATGCTTCCAAAGCTGCTTTAACATAATATTTTATTGGGATTTTGTTGTTGGGTTTGAGACAGGGATTCCCTGTGTAGCCTCAGCTGACCTTAAACATGGCATCCTTGCACATGAGGCTCCAAAGTGTTGGAAGGATATACCAACAGAGAGAGAGAGAGAGAGAGAGAGAGAGAGAGAGAGAGAGAGAGAGAGAGAGAGAAAGACAGACAGAGACAGAGAGACAGACAGAGAGAGACAGACACAGAGAAAGACAGATATATACATAAAGTACTGCAGATGCAAATAACTTTGTAATTATAAAATGATAATGATCAAAATGGATTTGTTTTCAAGATGTTCCTGAGGAAGGATTGAAAGGCAAGGACATTCCTGGAGACATGAGAAGGGAAAAAGCCCCTCCTCTAGGGTCTGAGTGAAGCCTATCACCAGTTGAGAAATAAGAACCCTAGCACAAACAACACTTACTGTAATGGCTGCTGGCACAGAAACAATATTCCTTTTACATGAAGCTGTCTTGTTTTAAAATCTAAATTAAGCAGGCTTCATGTCTGAATGTACATTGCCTTGGGTATTGTCTTCCTTCAGACCGTATCTAAGGATCTCAACAAAACTCTTAAGTTGGTTTGCAGTGGGGAGTCTACTCCTTGGAATCCCTGGATCTAGAGACTCACCATCCTTTCAGATATCCCTCTGAGCTGCCTGGTGGTCTCGTTGGGATCCTTAGCTAAACTTCAAAAATAATAGTTTCAAACCTATCACAATCCTAGGTAAGAGGACTGTAAAGAGAAGCCTAGACCCATACTTTCAGCCACTTTGTTTTCTTCTGAGATCCTGTCATTCTCTTAACCTTATACTTAAATTAAGCCTGTATTCAATTGTGAGGTGTGTGAGATGATTCAGTGAGTCAAAATGAGTAGGCAAGGACCTGGCAACCCAAGTCAAATCCCAGATCCCACAAACTATTGTAAGAAAGCTAAGACCAAGAAGTTGTCTTCTTACCTACACACATACAAATACATACATACATACATACATACATACATACATACATCAATTAATTAATTTCTGGCTAATACTGGCTTGTCCTAAAAGTCTTGTGTTTGAGGTCAAACAAGAAATGGAAGTTGAAGCTCTGCCTCCTCCTGCTCTGTGTGTGTGTGTGTGTGTGTGTGTGTGTGTGTGTGTGTATGTGTGTGTGTGTGTGTGTAATTGTGTATGTCTGTGTCTGTCAGTCTCTCTCTCTGTCTCTCTGTCTGTATGTGTGTGTGTTCATAACTCTCATGACAGAGATCCCTCCTTTTCTTCTTTCTCTTTAAATCTAAATCACAGCCTCATGTATTTTTTTTCTGAGATTTCTTTCTTTCTTTCTTTCTTTCTTTCTTTCTTTCTTTCTTTCTTTCTTTTTTGTTTGTTTTGGTTTTGGTTTTTGGTTTTTCGAGACAGGGTTTTTCTGTATAGCCCTGGCTGTCCTGGAACTCGCTCTGTAAACCAGGCTGGCCTCAAACTCAGAAATCCACCTGCCTCTGAGATTTCTTAAAAATGTGACAACTTCAGAGTTTGTCCTTGACACTATCCTTGAAACAAGTTGCATAGTGTTTATGTTAGAGATTCAAAACAGAGTTTTAAAACTTATAGCTAGAGGTGTAAGTAAATGAAGAGCATTTGCATGCATTCAAGAAGCCTGGGTCTCATTACCAGTGCAACAGAGAAAGGAAACTCTAAATACCATATGTTAGGCCAAATACAATGCACCAGAGCAAGCATTTGAACCCTAGTCCATCAAAAACAAAGCCTAACTTCATTCTACACATGCCATGTCTTTAGGTAAGATCATGAAATGCTAGTCATTTTCATAAAGAGAAGTCAATGGTAGTAAAATGAATTTCAAGATAATGTATTATAGCCACTTGCAAATGGAGAAAGATTGCATTTAAAGAGACCCACAAGACAATGGACACAGAAATCGCCATGGGATGTCTGAGTCATAAGAGGAGAAGGTCAGTCCTTCCATTTGGCTGCCTCATCCAATGAAAGAGACCCATTTGTATGATTATGCTGAGAACAGACCAGGGCCATTGAATCCTGAGCTGAGAAGTAGGATTTTTATTCCATGCATGATGGGGGACATTTCAGACCTTTGAGAAGAGGAATGTGTTTCAAGAAGAGTTAAATGAAGAAATGTTCCAGGCCATCACTTTCCACTGAGAGAGGAAGAATCATTTTTCTCCATAGACAAGCTCCTGATGTGTTTTCTAATCTTATGTGGTCAGCCCTAACTGAAGGGCACGCACGCACACACATATTTGTACTTGTAATAACTAAAGAAGCACACACACACACACACACACACACACACACACACATTTGTACCTGTAATAATTAAAGAAGAGACCATGAGCCTGAGACTGAGTGGGAAGAAAAACTCAAGTACAGACACTCTGAATAGAGGGAGGAGTTACTTCCTTAGCGCCATGCATTGAAAATGACAGTGCAGTTTGGCATTTGACAGAGCCTTCAGAAAATGATTTAAAAAAACACTCAAAAAAGTCAGGGGACCATCAAAGATGGCCTGGGGGTTGTTTTCCCGAAGTTTTATCCTGATAAGCTGTGCTTTGTGTGAAAGTTCTAGTCAATATGTAGCAGCTTAAAAGAAAAAAAAACCTAGGGAAGCAATTAAAAAGTTTGAGCTATACCATGGGAGATAGCACCATTTTGACTCAAAAGATATTGTATTGGAAGTAAATATTCTACTATAAAGAGGGTAAAGTAAGAGAAAATGAAGTTCACAGATGGAGCTAAGCAAGCAGCTTGATAGAATTTAAGTTGAAATTCCATTTGGGGGGAGAAATGATCAAACTTACAGTGGAAAACTTGAAGGATATTTGATAAAACACTCAAAAAGATAAAGAAGTCTATTGTTGGTGCTGAGCTGGTTAATCCACTGGCCTCAGTTGCCCAGCCTTTCAGCAAAGACAAAGTACAAATAAAACTGAAACCCACATACAAAGAGAATCCATACAATTTAGATAAAAAGTTGATAACATGCTACAAAATCAACAAGACGAAAGAGCAAACTAAAAATTCAGACCAGATAAGATATAGTAGGAAAGATAATAAAACAGAAAAGATTAAAGAAGTTTAAAGTACATAAGCCAACTGCAAAGGGACACTGGGAAGACAGATCAAGGCTGATGGATTCAGTAGACAAGACATGTTTCACAGAAAGACACAAAATACAGCCCTCAGGATTAACCCTTGGGACAGTCTGGCCTTTCAGCTTGGGGCATTCACTCTGCTGGGCTCCTCCTATGGATCCTAGGCTATACATCATCATCTACCACCAAGAGTTAAAGGACCCTGGCAAACACATGAGGGGGTGGGACTCTGAAGCATCGTCCTTGGAAAGAATGGAGTCATTTCTAGTATCCTGGCTTCTTCATATACTTGACAAAGTTTGAACATCACAATCCCAGACAACAATTCTAACTGCAAGTTCATAAACCCCAACACAGATTTATCTGAGACTCCAGTTGGAAATAAGCAGAATACCTTTTAAATATGTGAGTGGGGGTGGGGCAGCCAAGAAAGGCTTTTCATGTTAGTCTCTGTTCTAGGATAGTCTAAGTGCCAAAGGAGACTTCAACATGTGAGGTATTCCCTTCCTGGCTGTGAAACCATTTATATTGAAAGAAGACAGCTCGCAGATAATCCACAAGTAGAGCAATCACCAAAAACCAGTACTAGGAAAGCCATTTGTGACCATAACTAAGTGGACTGTGGAAAGAATTGTACTTTTGATGCCAAATCTTATTGAGTTGTTGCTAAGCCAATGACAAAATTTCTGATGAGTTACTAAACTTGTGTTGGAGTGGGAGCTCCTATTTGGATAAAGGAAAAACAAAGGCAGTGGAGAATTTGGTGACTAGTTGCAAGTGTAGTAGGAGATGTAAAAACTCAGCTTGATTAAGATCCCCTGACCTTGCCCAAAATACCAGTATGGTCCTTCATCTTTTTGTCTGTCAAGTCCTCACTATACTATTATCTTTGCAATGTCCTCTCAGTCAACACTGCTCAATTACATTAAATTTTCTTAATCTTTTGTTTTGCTTCATTCTTATTTTTTTTTCCTATTATATCTCATTTTGTCCAAATTTTTAAACTTCTGTCTCATGGTACTTTCTTTGTACCAAGTCAACACTGTTAATCCAAATCACATGTAATTTGTTTTAGATGTTGTACTCCGTGAGGATTAGAAACAAAAGTCCATGTAACGTATTAGTCCACAGAAATTGTGGCGCTTTGAATATGGTAAGTGCTTACCGTCATTATTTTTCTAACAGCAAGGGCTTGTATGGAGTTTGAAAAAAAAAATGCTGTACTTGGAATATTTGAAAATCATAGAAGAGATCTCATAATGGGAAGCAAGACCTGGATAGCAGCATAAACCTAGGGCAGACGGGAGAGACTGACACAATGCCGCTGTGAGAGAAAATCCCTAATACCAGCAGCTGACCTTTCTAAAGAAAGTTTTGACAAAATGTCAGTTAAAGATAAAGGGCACAAAAGTAATAAGAGCTAACATTTATTGCATGCGACGAGCCAGGCATGGTTCTAAGCCTTTTACATTTATTAGCTTATTGATTCTTTTAACAGTGTTTGAGGATCGGACTGCCCATGGAAAACGCAGGGTACTCTTCAAAGGTCATGTAGCTACTTTGTGAAGAAGCTAACATCAACCAAGCACAAGCGTGGAGCTGATTATTTTGCTAAACCTAGGACAATTCTCCTGATGAAGAAACCTTAAGTTGTCTCCTTCTTCCCAGAAGAACACATGGCGGGGGGAGAGGAGTCTTTTCTTCAACCCATCATCCTTCAAGATTCAGTCGCTCACACTCATGTTTCTGTGAGCTTTGTGGTACTGCTGGCTTTCTCTGCTTTGTTCTTCCTGAGCTGTATAGGTGGGAACAGCTAGATCCAAAGTTCTAGAGTGGTTCTTAGCCTTCCTAATGCTGTGACCCTTTAATCCAGTAGTGAACCCCTGCGGGAACTGGCGGACTCCCTCCATGAAGGCCGAAAGACAGCAGGCCCCAATGACATGAGGAAGTCTGGTTCTAAGAGTTTTATTGACATCATGAATGTTAGGTAGTCTGGGTGCGTCCCTCCCCTCCCCCCCGCCCCCAGTTTAAGCCGGGGTGAGGGGTGGGGGGGCTGGCTTAAATAAGGAGGAGGAGAAGGAAGGATCTGGGAAGGAATTACTTAGTTAGCTATGCCCTCTGGCCTTTAGATAATTCAATAATATGGAAATCTCTTGAGGCTGAAGCCTGTAGTCACGCCCTCTCCCTGACACCCCTTTGGGAGGGGTTATTTAACCAAACTACAGCAAGGTGCAGGTTAAATGGAGGTCTAGGCCTTGTGTAGGAGCTGGTATTCTGGGGGTGTGGCCGAACACCTGCTGTTTCCCCATTGGAGTCAGGGTTCAAGTCCCATGCCCAGTCAAGAACCAAGATATCCTTTCATGCCCAAAAGACCCCCATCATAAAATTATTTTTGTTGCTACCTCATAACTGTAATTTTGCTACTGAAATGTAAATATCTGTTTTCTATAGTCTTAGGTGAGCCCTGTGAAAAAGTCCTTCCACCCTCAAAGGGGTTGCAACCTACAGGCTGAGAACCATTAAACTAGAGAGACAAAATCTAAGCCCAGATTAAAATCTACAAAGCAAGTGGATGGAAGAGGGCACGTGCTATCCTTAATCTAGAACTTGGGATAGTAAGGCAAAACAGTGGAGAACTTGAGGGAAGCCTGGATACACAAGGAGAGTCTACTTACAACACACACACAGCCTCTCTCTCTCTCTCTCTCTCTCTCTCTCTCTCTCTCTCTCTCTCTCTCTCTCTCCTCTTTCTCTCTTTCCCTTACCGGCTCAGTCTCTGTCTCCTTCTCCATTTCCCTTTCTCTCTTGAAAAGGGGAATGTTTTAATTTTATCTTTATTGGATTGAAGCTTATCTTTACTTTTGAAATGATTTAGAACACATATGTACATATATGCATGTATATACACATATATAGAACATTCTGCATGAACAATTATTCTGAAATAAGTTTGTTTAAAAAATAATGCAGAAAAAAATCTGACTCATTAGCTACAAACTTCAACTGAGAGTGAATTCTCATTTTAATTAACATTTCTAATAATTCAACCCATCTACAGCCATAATACCCTGACTATATCCAATCTCATCTAATAGTTCAACCCGTTTGCTTTTCAGCTATCTCCACCCTCTCTTGCCATCTCATTACATAGGCATAAAAATATAAAATAATATCCTTTTGAACAAACACAAAGGAGGAAATGGTCTCATGGCTGAGGAAGACATCTTTGAGAAATGTAAGAAGAAAACAGATGAGCAGTGAATTCACCAACTGGTGTAGAATACAATGGTGGCTTCCTCACACAGAGACCATCACATAAAGATAGCAACAGAATATTGTAATTATGATCCTTGCTCTCTGATTTATGAAGCAGGGTTTCAGGGGTTTTACACAATTGGATCTCAAAGTCACAGTGTTGCATTGCCTAATCAATTCATGGGATGACCCTTCAGCATCAGTCAATGAAAACCCCCAGTCATTTAGAATTCACTGTGAAAGAATAGCTTTTAAGGAAGCCCTTAATCAAATGTAATTAGGCTAACGGGTGATGGAGGATCCATTCAGGCATTTATGTGCATTAATACATGGTAACCTTAATTGGGATTGGCCTTGGCATCTTATTTACTGAATCATGTTCGCTTTAGTCCAAGAAACTTCTTGCATGTACCTATCTGATCCAAACCCGTTGCAATGACCAAGAGGGCCGTGGGGTTTGTTTTTCCACATTCTACCCTATAATTACATAGAGGCAGGACACAATACTCTGGCAACATGGATCCTTTGCTTCCTGGTTTCTTATTTCTGCTAACAATATATTCGAAAGCTGGAGAGTTGCTCAAGAATCACATAGCTCGGATAGCATTGTTATTGTGAAATTTGCTCTTCTGGTTAATTTTTCTTTGAGTTTCTATAGATTGGTAATATGTTCAGGTTTTTTCTGTGTTGTTTTTAACTTTTGAAGCTTCTATAATTTGGAGAAATGTACAAGGCTTACTGGAGAATTCATATTCCTATCGCAGGGAGAATAATAACTAGCAAACACTACTGGGATTGGCCTACAAAGCAGGCAATTAAGATGAAAGTAAGGGGGCCTGAGAGACCTGGGGAGGGTTTGAGACAAGACGATAAGAATAGAAAAATAGAGATGTTCATCCCTTATGGTACTGCTTGAGGGTCACCTGGGAATTGGGACAACTTGTGAGTAGGATGAGGTGGTTAGAGGATGGCCATATTAAAGGGACACTACAGAAGTTAGGGCCCAGTTCTTCTTCCCAGTTCCATTCCCCAGAAATAAGACTCAGACTCAAAATATATTAAAAAATACCTTGGTCATATAGCCAGGGTCTTTTCTGAATACAATCATAACTTAACAATAACCCATTTGTTTTAATCTACATTCTGCTACATGGCTGGTTACCTGTGCTCAGGTATGAAGCATCTGTTTCCTCACATCTTCCTAGAGAATCTCCTTAGCTCTCCCCACTTCTCTTTTTTATCTGTTACTATTTCCCAGAATCCTCTCTCTTCCTGCCAGTGTTCCACCTTCTATTTTCTGCCTCAGCTCATTGGCCATTGGATTTTTTATTGACAGGCAATGTTTGTAAGAATGTTTGTAAGAGATTCTCTCTACAGGACACTTTCAGAGCATGTGTGTCAGGATGAAGGCCCAGATTCTGTCCCTCCTCCTCATGCCACCGTTTACCAGTTTAACCAAGGTTGGCAGAGCCCAGCACCAGCAATCCACCACAGTATTCATCTATGAGGAGAAGAGACCAACCAGTTCTCTTACTGGAAAAGGGCCTTCCAATGATGGTAGAAAGCAGGCGAGGTAGCCAATTTTCATCCCCCTCCCAAATAAAAACATGGGAGCCTGCATTAGCCACCAACATACAAAGGTAATAACTTGGATTTTCAAAACATCCTAATGATTTCAAGAAGCTAACTCTCTTTTTGTTACTGTGAAAAGATTTTTAATTTTCATTGAGCTTAGAAAAACAAACCCTAAGGAACTGCTTTATGTCTGAAGTATTTTGAAATATATGTATATTCCTCATTTAAGCTAGAGACGACGGGATTATGACTTTAATTAGCACAAGAAAGATGACTCAGGGCTTTATAGCTTTTTGTCACCATGCTCACATTGTACCCAAGCATATTATTCTGAGGGCTGCAAAGAAATGATTTTGAATGTGTTTGACATACAATAACAAACATCAGGTTGACAGACATACAGTCAAAAATATGTATGGATGCATATGGAGGGAGTTAATGGCATCATTTGTTCAGCCTTAAACCCTTGGGAAATAGACAATTTGGTTCTTCCAGCTCAGGTAAATTAGTGCTCCGTGTGAGAGAAACCCTCTCTTCACCCTGCCTGCAGTCCCATCAGCTCCAATACATCTCCCTGGAGGAGACACAAAGGAGCACAGGGAGCTGGCTTGCTGCCTCTCTTCTGCTTCCCAAAGGACTTGGCTGGCCATGGGTTGCCATGTAACCATGGGAGAGCTTCTCTCCAGAGAAATAAGCAAACTTACTTCAGGTTGAAAAAACAGAGACTGATTATTTTAAATCTGCACATGTACTCAATGTTACTTCTGATTTATCAATACAAACTTCCTCTATAATTTACATGCATTTGTAACTGAATTCAGGAAATCTGGTTGCCAGATTTAAGGGGTACGTACCCCTTAAATCCATAGTCACGATCCCTGATTTCCTTCTTGTTAGTGGTATTCAATTTTGTAACCTTGGTACATAGTAAATGCTCTATGAATTTTCATTGACTAAGTGTAAGTCAGAGTGTAGCTCTGGGCATACTACTATAGTTAAAGATTTAATCTCTTATACAAGTAAACAAGGGTGGACTACATCATTTCTAAGTTGTCTTCCAAGATCCAAAATGTCCCATATTAGCATTCACCTCCATATGAGGAGGTACGCTCCAGAGTATAGATGCCCAGAGAAGCCAACAAAGGAAGCTAGATACCCTAGAGCAGGAGTTACAGGCATGTGAGCTACCTGAAATGGGTGCTGGAAACTTTACTAAAACTCAACTCAGGTTCCATTGAAGAGAATTACTTGTTCCTAACCACTGAACCATTGCTACAGCCCCAAACTTACATTCTTTTAATCAGTGGGAAAGTCATATTTTACAATCTGCTAATGAACATTATAGTTTAAAACTTATGATAGGCTAAATAATGGCTACCAAACAGCATATGTGCTTTTTTCCTTTAGAACTTGTGAATATTGTCTTATATGGAAAAAGTAGCTACATCAAATGTTACTGAAATAAGCTTTTGAAATAGGGGCAGTAATCAGGGTGTGAGTTTGCATTATGCTTGAACACAGATATTCTTTCTTATACTCAGAGAAGTTTGACATTGCATGTCTGTACTGGCTGGTTTTGTGTGTCAACTTGACACAAGCTGGAGTTATCACAGAGAAAGAAGCTTCAGTTGAGGAAATGCCTGCATGAGATCCAGCTGTAAGGCATTTTCTCATTTAGAGATCAAGGGGGGAGGACCCATTTGTGGGTGATTCCATTTCTGGACTGGTAGTCTTGAGTTCTATAAGAAAGCAAGCTGAGCAAGGCAGAAGAAGCAAGCCGCTAAGTAACATCCCTTCATGGCCTCTGTATCAGCTTCTGCTTCCTGACCTGCTTGAGTTCCAGTCCTGCCTTCCTTTGGTGATGAACAGCAACATGGAAGTGTAAGCTGAATAAACCCTTTCCTCCCCAACTTGCTTCTTGGTCATGATGTTGGTGTGGGAATAGAAATTCTGACTAAGACACATGTCTGAAGGAAGATCTTGAACCATTGACTTCAAGAATAGAGGAATGGGGCCAGGAGCCATGAAAGGCAATGGGGCTAGCAATAGCCTATCAAAACTGGAAAGATAAGGAGTGGGTCCTCCCCACCCAACACTCCACAATAAAGCCCTACTGACCCCATCACTGTAAGCCAGTGAACTGGAATTTGGACCTTCAGAACTATAAAAAAATAAAATTTTGCTCTTCTAAGCTACTAAATAGGTGAGTTATCTTTAAACACTGACAAGAAACTAATACAAGCATAAATTGTCTTGTGATCAACATACTAACGGCCTCTAAGAGTCCATGGCATTCAGCTAGCATGTTAGCTCTGCTCCTTGTCATTGTGACAAAAAATACTTCATAAGATTGGAGAGTTTACTTCAGCCTACAGTTTGAGGGGACACAGTCATGACGGTAGAGAATGCCTAGCAGCAGGTCAGGAGGCCAGATGCTCACACTACTTTCAGGGTCTGGAAGCAAAAACCAAGCAGGAAATGGTGCTGGGCTATAAGACCTCAAAGCCCACCCCGACCCAGTGCCTCCCCTTTTCCAGTAAGAGTTCACCACCTAAAGGGTTTATAGCCTTCCTAAAAACCATCATCAGGTGAGGATCAAATATACACAAACACCAAACACAAGTGTCTATGAAGGATATTCAAATGTGGTTTTTTTTTTTTTGAGAGAGAGAGAGAGAGAGAGAGAGAGAGAGAGAGAGAGAGAGAGATAAAGTTGGCTGAGACAGTGAAGACCTGGAAACAGTAATTATGGGAGGAGAAAAGCACTATCAGAACACATTGCATGCAAAAAAAGTTTGTTAATTAAATTAAAAAAAAAAGAGGAAATAGAAGTAATCAACCTACTCTTGGGAGATAGGAGTTAGCATACAGAAGTTGCAGCCTCCAACACATCCTGAATTCTTTTTGGATAATGTCAATTTTGATGCACATGCTCCTTCAAAATGAAATAGGACACAGCTTTCCCTACTATTGTGGCTCTGAACAAAGGACATCAGTTTGTCAATTTTGTATGTAACTATGAGAAACAAAATGGGACATGACAACAACAAAATACCCCAGATATACATATTAGTAACATACATACTTGATATTATTTAAACACATCTATCTCCTTGTTCCAAAGTGTCCTTATTAATCTTCTGTAACATCAGATCCTATCTGGACTGGATTCTAGTTGAGAATTTTTCAAAATTTAATATGCATAATATGCATATGAATCACCTGGGGATCTTGTTAAAATGCAAATTCTGATTCTGTAGGTCTGAGGCAGGACCCAAGATTCAACACTGTAATAAGCTCCCAAGTGAGGTGGAGGCTCAGGTCTGCACCTACACCTGAAGTAGCAAGATGCCAGGGAACAATCTGGAAGTGTCACTCTTAAAGTAGCACCAAATCAGCAGTACCAACAGCAAAGCAGTGCGGAATTTTCAAACTTTTGTCAGCACTCCTTGAAATAAAGTTTCTGGGTGTGGTGATGTCTCTGTAGTTTACATTTCTGGTCCTGTGTTTATCTGCTAAGGAGTTCCTGTGTGCCTCAACCCACACACTACCCTTGTGTCTACCTTGGCCTTCTAAGACCTATTCCTGATGGTGAAGGCACTACAATCCTGGCTTTCTCACACCTGTTTCCTTCCATACCCTGTTCACATGCATTTTTTTTTGGGGGGGGGGGGGGGTTTGCAAATACTTGCTCAGCTTTTAAATAAAGATTTTTTTCCTTGATTTGTGTTTGAATCTAGGCAAAAGACTCTCTAGGTTATGGGTCTCATGAGTAGTTATAAGACCCAGCTTCACCCCACAGATTGGCTTGCTGTTTGAGGTTTTCACCAGTATCTCAAAGCATATGTCCATTGCTCCTATTCAAAACTGACCCACCGTGTTCAGTCCCCCACTGATCTCAGTTTCTCATTTGAGTAATGACTCCGATTTAAGATATTTATAGAGCAAAGATAACTACATCCTTTGCTCCCCAGAAAGGTTCAAACATTTCCACTTTCCGCATCTGCCAAGAATTCTTCTGCCCAGCCGGATTTCTCTGCCCTGAAGAGAAAATCTTGCCAGCTCTCTGCTGCCCTCTCATGGTATGTGTTAGTACAGCGTTCATATCTGCCCTTGACTGATCCTGATGAACTCCAGGGATGCAACACCTTTGTGGAGTCAGCAGATCAAACTAGCATGGTCAACTGGGCATCTACCACCGTTTTTACTATTTTCTTTCAAATACAGAAGACGAACATCCCTAACAGAGTTTTGCTTCTAACCTTGAAATTCATAAAAGCATATAGGAGGGGAACTCTGGGGCATGTTTTAAAGATGAAAGAAAAGCCCATTTGGCTAACCAGTGCCTGCAGCCTAGCCGGAAGGATTTCAAAAGATCTTGTTCCCTGGGCCCTACTCTAGTTCAGAAGAATATAAATGTTTTAGGGTGGTCCTAATGGCTTATATTTCAGCAGCATTCCTGGTGATTCCAGTGAATATGAAGAGTGCCTTTGTTGGGCTGTATGTAAAGCGTAAGCATGCTGTGAAGTGAATATATAATATATATGTGAAGCTCACATATGACAGAAAGCTGGTCATATTAGATTTGTTTAAAAGAAAAAAAAAGAACCATCCTCCAAAAAAGCCCAGAACAAAAAAAATATCTTGCTTTGTGTCTAATGCTTACTGAGCAGTTCCTCAACCTCAGGCAAGCCTCTTCTTCTCACTGTTCAGACTACCTCTGTGCTTGGCATTGACTCTTCACCCTGGTGCACAGAGGACAAACAGCCCTGTCTCGGTGCTGCCCTTCCACTCTGTTCACCCAGGGGAGAAGTCTCTCCAAGTGCCATGCTCTGCAAGTTGCACACCCATCTCCTCCGCCAGCTACTTCTGAGAAGCAGCCCCAGATGTTGGAAGTTTGGGTGGGTGAGACCAACAGAGCCAAGAATGCATGTTATACAGCTGCATTTCTCAGCTGACTTGTCCATCCAGCTTTGTTCTCCAGTTGGCTTGTCCTGCTAATGTTGTATCTGCCATGTCCAGACTGCATGAAAACTCATGTCTGTCCTCAATTCTGATCTTTCTTATCTGTTCAGCAGTAGCACTGCTCTGCCCAACCCCTGTCGCCAACTCTTGGTTCTTTAGTTGTGTCCAGTAAGATGCATTCAGCACAGCGTCATTGTTTTTGCTTCAACACTTTGGTTTAAATTCTCCACCTCACTAACCTAGATTGCCTCTCATCTTTCTTCTATGTCTGTGTAGCCCGCAAACGGCTGTGGACAATAGATTGCACGCTTATGCACAGTGGAGGTCCAGTAAATACTTGCTAAGTGTATTTCTTCTAAGAATCAACAGTCCAATCCTTGGAAATAAAATCCAAGTTCTGCTCAGCTGATTCTGCTTCTGCCCCACCACGGATGCTTACCCAGCATCCCTTACTCCTCTGAAGCCAGACTCCTCTATGCTTCTTGTAGCACACAGAATCCTTTCAGTTCTCCATGTGACTTTTCATCACCACCTTTTCTTCCCTCTTGTGTTTACTCTGCTCAGCTGGAAGAGCTCTAGCAACTTCAAATTTACATTTTTAATTAGGCATTGCATTGGATTTCAACTCTGTTATCCTGACTTCCTCTTGCATTTAAGCTACCAATGCACAGCTGTATGCATATGAATAAGACAGTATTTTATTTTTAAATCTCTTAAGCCTTAACATTTTGTATAAAGCAATGTCATTTTTTTCTTTTTCCCATGAAAAGGTTGCTTATTATTTTTTAAGGTGAAAACAAAGACTCTCCTCAGGCAAAACCTGCCTTATTCTAGACCCCTTTTAGCAACACACATTATTTAAAGCCTGCCCAGAGTGACCTTTCCAAACAAGTGGAACACAGCACTCTATTTTCCCAGTCCTACTCTACATGGCTTTGCCCCAAGTCTTGCCCACTTGTCTCCCACTCCCTATGGACTGT
Source organism: Arvicanthis niloticus (assembly GCF_011762505.2). NCBI lineage: Eukaryota > Metazoa > Chordata > Mammalia > Rodentia > Muridae > Arvicanthis > Arvicanthis niloticus. Next base: position 94,526,163 of record NC_047659.1, on the reverse strand, counting down.
TCTTTCTGGGCAGAAATAAATCTCATTCTGGTGACTATTTACTGAGCACCCACTATGCACAAGTGTGCAAAGTATTATCCACAACCTTTCTCAGATGGCACAGAAACAGAAAAAGAAGAAAAAAAAAAAAGATGAGACTAGGCCTAGGTCAGCAAGATGAAGAACTTACAGAGAACTTGGTAGTATGCTGAGTGTAACCTACTGGTACACAAGAGAAGGGAAGGGACCAGGGTGAGAAAGACCAGAGCTGAAAAGAGAGGCATGAGCTTTCATAGAATATGAACATGGCAGATACAGGAAAAGCCAACTGGAGAACCTAAGTGTCTGGGTCCCTTGCCATCTTACTGAGCATTCTTCGCGGTTCTCTTCTCTACATTTGGACTCTCTACTACCCCTTCTTGCTGTTCTTTGACAAAGTTAGCAATCTGGGAGCTGTTGAGAGCCTTCTCACCTTCCTTCTCTGAACTCCAAGTCTATTAGCACTGATGAACACAGGATGAGCCCGAGAATGATGTGGCAGGGAATATGTTTTATCTCTGCTGTTTGAATCAACTGAGAATTCATAATCACTGCTAACAAGAAACAGAAAGGTGGGGTAGACTCAGCTATGCGAGCAGGTGATATAGAGGAAACTGTGTTCTAAGTATTTTTGACTACCACCTCTATCAGCAAGCCTACAAGTTACTAGTGATATTTCTCATGCCAAATTATTTAGCTATTTATGTTCCACTGTTTGTAGTCACTAAATGTGACTAATTATTTCCACGCTATTTTCATTAACAGTTCTATTAGGGCCTCTGCAAAGGCATATATATATATATATATATATATATATATATATATATATATATTCTTTCTGAATCATCCTAATAGTCACAGGGGATAAAATGTATTGTAATCCCATTTTACAGATGTAGAAACTGACTCTGGAGCACTTAAAAGTATCTGTGTGTACTGTGCTGACTGGGATATTAACAAAATATAGCTAAGTGGTTAAGTAAGGTAGATAGTAAATGTATAGACAAGAGGCTGAAGGGGGCAACAGGTTGATTCCAAGACTGGGTACTGAGGGACAAACAAGTTCTTAAGCTGAAATCTCATTCTGTAATTTTAGTTGCTCCCAGACATTTTACCCTTTGTAAAATGAAGATTAGAAATAAGAGCTACCTCAGGATAAAACAGTGAGTAGAATGCCCAGCAGGCAGTGAGTGCTGGCTGTCATTATCGGCATCATTTGAGAATCCACATTCTTCTTTCCGTAGACGAGAGATGATCCACAGTCACAACTCCTACATGTCACTTAACACACAAATACAGCTGAGTAAAATATTTTAAAGGGCACAATGGAAATCTTAGAAGCAAAGTGAGAAGATCTTAGAGTGTGCAACAGGCATAGTAAAGGATGGTGCTGGGTGACCTTGCTAGGACAAAGTCCAGGGAGAACTAAGTAGGGAACTATAGTTTTCTTGTTCTACCTGTACTATGCACAATCTCTCTCTCTCTCTCTCTCTCTCTCTCTCTCTCTCTCTCTCTCTCTCTCTCTCTCTCTCTCTCGCGCACGCGCGCGCACGCACACACACACACACACACACACACACACACACACGTGCTGTATATGGATATTCTTACACAGCTGAGCTCACTGACTGACAGTCTTCTCCCTTAAACTTTCAGATGGTTCATGGAGAGTTTCACTGTTAGGAGGTGTGGTTTATTGGAGTAGACGTGGTGGCCTTGTTGGAAGACTTGTATCACGGAGCCTGTCATGAGCACTTGAAACCTCAAAGGTTTTCAAAGTGCCTGTGAAGCTGAGGCTGAACTAGCAAGAATGGTGTGTGTGTGTGTGTCTCAGAGTTCTGTGGCCACTCCTTCACAAAATACTTACAATAACTGCCTACACTTAGCTTCTTATATTCTCTCTCTTCTCTCTCTCTCTCTCTCTCTCTCTCTCTCTCTCTCTCTCTCTCTCTCTTGCCCTTTGTATGTCTCTGTCAATCTTAGTCTCTCTGTCTCTCAATCTCTGTGTGTCTGTCTGTTTCTGTCTAGCTCTCTGTCTTTGTTTCTATCTTTCTCTGTGTCTCTTTCTGTCTCTCTCTGTCTATCTGTGTGTTGTCATCATTGACATTTTCCTTATTTCCTAGGATGCATAACCCATAGTAACTTGACAGGAAGATTTTCTTTTTTATGAAACCATGTTAAATCATTAGGAGAAACCTTAGATTTAGAACCTTCCTAGACCTTACCCTTTTAAAATGGTTTTTCTGAGTACACTAAGTAAATTCATTTTCCCTCATTCTGCTTCTTTTGGTTTATATGTGCTTTGGCTGGTCTGTAGCATTTAAAGACTTATTTTACTGCTTTTGTTTTTAGTGTGTCTGTGTGTGTGTGTGTGTGTGTGTGTGTGTGTGTGTGTGTGTGTGTGTAAGCAGGGAGGCATATGTGTGTGATGTCTCAAGAATCCAGAACAGAGCCCTGGATCCCCTGGAGCTGAAGCTACAGGCAGTTGTGGGACTTAAACTCTGTTCCTCTGGAAGAGTAACAAGCACTGTAACCACTGAGGCGTCTCTTCAGCCGCTGGGTTTTTGTGGTTTGATGGTTGCATTGGACTTGCAATTGTGTGCCTTAAAAACAGGAATATATTAAAGATGAATAACCAGCTCTTACTGTCCTGCAAACAGATAACACCCAGCAAGACACTCACCTCTCTTCCTGAGTCCCAAAGGCCTCTCCCTATTCCCAAGAATAATTGTGACAGAGACCTATCTATTTGCCTGAAAACATCTAAGAAAAACTCCCACAGACTTATAAGGAAGAGAAGTTCACTTCTCATAGTCATGAGGCTGGCAGTCTAAGGTCAGGGCATTGGCAGAAGGGGTGTTTGATAAAAGCCACCTGCCTAATTTATAAAGGGAAGCTGTGTCTTTGCATGCCAGAAGGAGCTAGCTGGCTCCCTGAGATCTCCTGTATTCAGATATTCATTGTACATAAAAGGACTCTATTCCTGCGTTTGATCATTTCCAAAAAGCCATAGATACCATAGTTTGGGGATAACAATTTAAACAGATTTGGGTAGTCCTACACATTCAGATCACAGCACCAGGCTAGAGCTAGGATTATCTGCAAGACTAACACACAGGTTTGGAAGCCTCTTGGTACAACCTGTCCGGGTGGTTTATAGACTGAGAAGCATTTATAGAACAACCCTGAGGCAGAAAGACAAGTTGGAAGGCTCAAATCAAAGGTCAACTCATACATTGCCAAACATACCTTTTATATGCTAAATGCATTTGAATCCAAGCATTTTAATGACTAAACGTTACAATGGTAGACTTTTACAAATAAAAATATTTAATATTCTGTTGTTTAAAAGTAGATATTGCTATCCCTTCAGTGTCTAGGCTAATCCTATAACTTGGCAACTTAAAATTTCTAGCTTTGTGCGGAACATATATACTGGTTTCTATAGCACCTGGCCCAATTTACATTCCTATCAATAGTGATAAGCACTCTTCTTCCCCCAAATAACCATTGATATAGCAGTAATTTTGTTGATTCACCAGTTTTTAGCCCAGGCTGTCCTCAAATTCAAAGCAGTTTCAAACTCAGCCTACTTGTGACTTTTACGTTTGTTTGTTTTCTTTTGTTTCCCTCTGTCTTTCTTTTGAGACTGTTATAAGCAGGTTTGGTTTTTCTAATATCTGTTTTAGCGAGTTTATTATTGGTTTGTAGAAAAACCACTGGGTTTTGTGTGTTGTTTTTGTGTCTTGTTCCTATGCCGAGAGTGTTTATCAGATGTAGCAGTCTTCTAGAGTATTGTCATTTAAGTATAGATTTGTATCACTTTACAGCAGTGAGAATTTTACTTCTTCCCTTCACATTTGTATCCCTGTATTTTTTTTGCTTGTCTTGTTGCTTTAACTAACACTTCAAGTACTCTTCAGAGGTATCTGACATTTTGACAGTGTCAAAAGTTAAAGAGTATACATTTGAGAGATAGCATTACTAAAAGCATTTTTTCAACATCTCATAACATTTTAAGTAAGTTTATAATCTGGGGTTAGGCCATATTCATACCTATTATTCATCCACTTGCCCAGCTTCAGTTTGGACACACTCATATCTATATTGAGTGAGGAGTGGGCACTCTCATGTCTCATTCCTGATTTTAATTTGTGATTTTCTTAGGTCTTTGCTCATCAATTTTAAAGAATATTTTTTCTCTATATAATAATTTTGATTGGCAGTTACTAATATTTGAGTCTTGAAGTATATCTGGTCGTGTCTGGCTTTTATGGAGCCTTTTACCCCCTGGCTTCTACTGGAGGGCTGGTATAAGGGTAATGAGTCTATCTCTGTAAGTAGCTTGTCTGCACATCTGTTCGCTTGCAAATGCTTTCCCCTCTTCACAGAGCTTTTGTGCAGTACCCATCTCTATAGGTCTTCAATTTCCCCCTTCAACATAGCCTGGCCTTTCCATCGTTCAGACCAATGTCCCCAGTGGGTGCCCATACCACAAGAGATTCCTGAACACATAATGATTCTCAGGAAATGTTTGCTTGGCTGTTGGAGATGAGAATGCTGGGAGCTTGAGGAATCAAAATTCACAGAATTCTACTTTCTGTGACTGAAAGTTTTGACTATAAGACCTCTCTCAAGATGACTCACCACTATAACACGAGTGAATGATGTGAGAGGCGTGGGCTTTCTTCTTCTGAAGCTCTATTCTGTGCATGTGATAGATATCACATCTTCAGCCATGTTTTTACAGAATGCCAAACAGCACACCCATGGATGTCACTGGGGTTTTCTTTTCTCTTTTGCTTATAGCTCCACTGTAGGGTTTGTTATCTTCTCTCCTGCCATGTTATCTAACGTCTAGTGTTAGTGTCGACTTCTTTGACAGACCTGAAGTTCAATGTTCTGCATTTCTCCACATTTCTATCTACTGTGCACGGTTGTGCTCCTGTGTCTGTTTATGCCATCCACTTTCCTGTAGGCATCTACTGTTATGTGCATTGTTTCTCAGCCCAATGAAGAAGCAGTGGAAGTACCAGGGCTCTCTACAATAACAGATGGCTTACAGTTCTCAAGCATTGATATTCTAAGCACTAATGTCACTATTATCAGTACCACTAAGCCACCACCACACACATATTCATTGTGTCAGGATCTTTTACTGAACTCAGATTTTCCCAACTGCACCTCTTCTAACTAATCATTTTTTTTGCCTATGGTCCTGAGGGCTGAGATCATAGACAGTCTACCATGGTTGGCTTTTACATAGGTTATAGGTGCCCAAACTCTTGTCTTCATGCTTATTCAAGAAGCACTTTGTCCACTGAGCCTGCCCCCATTCATTCTGATTTACAGAAATAATCTCCAATAATAATTTCTTGATGGATTATATACTTATAGCTATGTATACTTATTATATTGTGCATATATATAAAAATGTGCATGTGCATGCACACACACATACCATACACACACATACACACCACAATGCATACACTACATACACACACATCATACACACATACCATACACACACCACATACACCACATACACACACACACACACACACACACACACACACACACGATGGCACAGGCCAGGCAGAAACTTAGAAACATAGAGACATAAGAGAGTCTGTATCTACATAGCAGGTAAACTCTGGGAAAAGAGAAGGAATGAGTTAGTCCCAGCAGGCTTGAAGGCCCTGACTCTTTCCTAGGAGTGTGGCTTGTGATGTGGTTCTGTCAGTGTTCTAGTGACTTAGTGAAACAATGCTTCCCTCTGCCCATCACAAGAAGTGGTAATTGCCCATCCCCAGTTTCTATTCACTGTTAAGAGTCCACCTGGCATACTCCCTGGAGTGCTTGTTCTGATCAGAAGAAAGCTCCTCTTGTGTGGATAGCTCTTTCTATGAACCGGGGCTTTCCATGGGTTCTGTTCCCTGACAAGTAGACTTCTTGCAGGGCTCTCCTCTCCTCCCAGTCAGCATACCCCACTCCTCCTCATCATAGCACACCCATCAGGAAACTGTTCAGTGAGGGATGTGAAAGGAAAGCAACAACAGCATTTCCTTTTCTGTCCACTCTTGTGGTTTTCTTTTTGAATGATCATCCTGGGAAATAGATCTTACAAGGCAATTCATCATTTATGTTATTATTTATTAGGTAGCAGCTTCACCTGACAATATCTCACACATCCTCTTTGTATCCTGGATACCTAGAGGTCCTCAAACAAGAGGTGGGATTCATATCTAGAATACCAGAGGAAGTTATAAGAAGTTAAGAGAAAAAAATGCTATCTAATGTACATGGAGGGTTTTTTTGTTGTTGTTGTTTACATTTTTTGAAACTTTATTTTTGCTGAACGAGGTATCTGGGTTTTCTAATTAAAGCCTGGCACATAGCTGGTGTGTGTGTGCAATTAATCTTTTTAATATATAATGGATTAATCGTGTATGTGGTGCTTCTAGTCATTGCAGGGCATAATTTGAGGTTCTGCAAGGAATATAAAGAAGAGAGGAGATGTTTCTGGCTCACAGGAAAAAGATGGGCCTTCAGAAAGAACTAAGTGGGTCTATGAAAAGAAAATGTGAGGCAGTTAAAGCTGAGTGCAGCTCAAGTCATATAGAAAATCAGTTTTCTGAGGTTGGGAGGGGGCAGAAGCAGGTACTGTAAATACGGTCTCTAGGTAGGAAGGTAATATTTGAAGCTGATCTGAAAAGTGCTAGTTAGCATTCAAACCATTGATGACTGAGGAAACGGCTCTTGAATAGCCTAATAAAGCAAAATAGCAAAGAGGAAATATGAAACACTTTGGGGAGCAATGAGTAAATCCTTCAAGAGGCAACAGTGTTTCCAAACCATTCTCTAGGTTGAGTTCTAACTGAGCCAAAGCAATCTGCACAAAAGACTTGGTGTTCCTACATGCTCAGCCACCAGAGAGTCCTTTAATAATAAGTAAGTCCTTTGACTCTACAGTTTGTCTGGCCAACTGTCTTAGTTTGGGTTTTGTTGCTGTAAAGAGACATCGTGACCACATAAACTCTTATAAAGAAAAACATATAAATGGGGCTGGCTTGCAATTTCAGAGGCTTAGTACATTACTGTCATGGTGGAAAACATGGTACTGTAGAAAGAGCCAGAAGTTCAATGTTTGGATCCACAGGCAGCAGAAGGTGATTGTGGGCCACGGTGGACTTGGATATAGCTTGAAGCTTGAGCATAGAAGACTTCAAAGCCAACATCCACAGTGACATGCTTTCTCCAACAAGGCCACACGCCCTATTAGGCTCCCTCCCCATGGCCAAGCATGAATCTGTGGGGGCCATACCTATTCAAACCACCACATCCACCATTTCAACTCTTTTGAATGCAGTCTCCAGGCAAGTATCTCCAAAAGCCCTCCAGGCAGCTGTCTAGCTCGGCTTGGCTCAGGGAAAAACATCCCTTGGAATCTACAGCTAATGAGTGACTGGAGAGCAAATGTGAACAGTGATTGAATAGTTGTCACATACAGGCTCACTTGATAATGCCTCAGGGACCTGCAGTGTTGTTCTGGGATTCCTCAGTTTTCCATGATAAATTAGTTACACTATTTATAATATGCCAATAGTCTAATTATAAGAATGTTTATCTCTTGTGTGCGGAAGGTGTGTGCATTGATGTAGGAATTGGAACAGGCCTCTGTGCCGTTGCTTACTCCCTGTGCCACCTTGAACAGTCACCTCCTCTAAACCAAATGTTCATCTACAAAAGCACAAAAAGGTTGAGTCTTACTTAGAAAGACTGGGTGATCATTTTGGGGAAAATACACAGAAAATCACAAACTCTAAGCCATCATGTCTTTTCCATCATTTTCATCCTAAATTGTTAAATCGTTCATTGGTGATATTATAGAAATTCAACTTTAGCATCCTGCATCATCAAACACTAGGGAAACAAACCTAAGGTTTATCTGATTAGAGTTGTTGCAGCAATCCTTACTGCTTGAAAAGCACTATTAGAATGGATTCCCATGGACCATATCATTAGCATCCTAACTCCATGACATGGGGATCATTGCCATCTCTACTCTGTTGATAAAAGGACAGGAAACTCAGGCAACTTGTCTAGGATAACTACTGGAATTTCAACCTACACAGTTTTACTCTAACATCCATAATTTAAGCAATACACCTCTCTGAATGAACAGACACACCCAGGTCACTCAGTTTCCATGAAGTTCTATGGGTCACAAATATAATACTCTCATTTTGCAATGAATAACAGCTCGCATTTATCTGTCTTTGGAATTCATAATTCAGTTATACATCTTTCTGATACTTCAGCTTCACTCCAGGAAGCATAAATGCAGCCCCTGGATGTAACTTCTGTTCTGCTTTGACTGCCTCTCTCCAACATTAATACCCATGATCATTTAGAAGGGTAAGGCTGGAGCCCAGTATGCTCCAGTGTCCTCCCGCCCAGAAGCTTCCCTCTGTCTCCCAGCCAGGTAACTCCTTACAGAAAACAGCATGCATGTTCAGAACATGAAGCTGAAAAGGAAATATTGTTTGGAGGAATATCATCATACTTTAGAAGCCAGGGGACTTCCTTGAGAGCTGGTAGCTTGGGATTCTTTGTAACCATTAGGAAACTCACTGCTGAGAGAAACCACATGGAGCAACTGTAACAACAGGAAAACCAACATGGACAGCTGTGTCCAACAAAACAAAACAAAATAAAATAAAACAAACAAAAACACTCTTTAACACTTTGACTGCTTTTCTTTCCTTCTTTCTTTCCTTCCTTCCTTCCTTGTTTCCTTGCTTCCTTCTTCTCTTCTCTTCATTCTTCTATTTTTCCTTCCTTCTCTTCCTTCCTGCCTTCCTGCCTTTCTTCCTTCCTGAAATAAAACTTTACCAGATCTGTCCGTAGGCTACCACAGCAGGCCAAGGTCCTCTGCTGTACACACATGAACCTTGGGAAGATCCCCCAGGAACACAGGAACAACAGGAATTCTGAAATAAAAAACTCCCATTCTAGAAACTTTGGACTATATGAGATTCATTCTTAAATAGACTTTGTGGGAAAGAAAAAGACAGATTTCAAGAACATAAAATGCAGCACCCAATCTTCTGTTCCCTAGGAAGCCATTACCATGATCCAGTGTCAGCTTTCACCTTGACAACATTTCCCCAAGTAGCATGAAGAATATGTCAATATAAAACTGAATGTCATTTGTGTAAGTGTTCTCTCTCATTCTCACTCCTCCTTCATGAAAGTTTTTAATAGTTCAGAGGAAGAAGTGCATGATGACTGGGCTTTGGCATGAGGAGTACATTCAGCAAGGATGGACAAGGCAGGAGACAAAATATATTGGCACCATCTGAGAAACTATTACGTCATTCCATCCTCCCAGCCACTTTAACGTAATGATTTCTTTTTTTTTTTCCCATGAGATGCGGGAGGAGATGCGTGGGAGTGAGCGGGTCAGAGAGAGAGCGCAGAGGGCCCCGCACACTCTGCAGGCAGGCGGACGGCTTTCGGGCTGCGCCACTGCCGGTTCGCTGAACGTAATGATTTCTAATCCTGAGAAACTCAGCACAGAATCTAAATGTTTTCTCCAAGTCAATATTTCTATTCATAAGCCATGTTTGAAACCCAAGCACTCTGCCTACATTCTCAAAATAAATTTACTATTTCTTAACAAACACCTATTAATTACTGACTCCAGATATAGGCATAACATTTTGTAACCGACACTTATTAAGAGTTCAACCTCTCCTCTAGCCCACCACCCAGCAGAGGTAGTAGAAGAGAAAAGTTATTAGAATATAGGGGAAGTGGACCTGTTCAGCAATAGTTCTTTGGGGGCGATCTTAAACTTCTTTGGCAACAATTTAATTCTGTAGCAAACACCAAATACGATTCAGCAGCTGCAGACCAGTTCTATAGGCATGCAGACTCTAGGCAAAAACAAGCAGCTACAGTCCAGTGCTTTCAGCAAGCAGACACCAAGGAGCTGTAGTTCAATCCTGACGAAACTGCCAAGCTCACCAACCAACCTAAGGCAAGGCCATGGATGCAGCAAGCTGCTACAGGAACCTTACAAACAGTCCTTGGGTGAGTTTCTCTCAATGGCAGCATTACAAGTTGAGCTCAATAACACTATGTAAGGTGAACCAATATATAGGTGTCTTTAGCGAAGATTAGTGAGGTGGAGCAAACCAAACCAAAGCTCAGTGCTTTTCCCCCACTGTCTGCGGGGTCATATTTATACTCCTTCATCACAGGCCCTTTAACATGTTTGCTGTATCAAAACATCCTTTCACCTGTGTCTGCTGCAGGAAAACATTCTTCCACGTGTTTCCTTTAGCAAGACATTCTTTTACCCATCTGGCCCAGCAAACCATCATTTGACATAACTAACTTTATAAAGAACTAGTTCCCACTTCATCTGAGTATGGTAAATTGAGGAAGAATTAGGCCCTTAGTGGACACCTCCGAGATGAAATAACGTTTAGTGACACTGTTTTATCCCCCGATTTGTTCATATTTTGTGTTTTCTTTGTAGGGAGGGTAGGAAGAGCAGAGGTTAAGAAATTGCTAAAGGCCATTTTGCAGAGCAATGGAGACAGAATTCATGGTCCACCTGAGACACTGACACCACCACGAACAGTGAAATGGATGCTCCCTGAAGAGGGTTGTGTTGGTTTTTAATGGCAGGTGGACATACTCCTGGGAGAGGGCTGGATGGCAAACATCCAGCAGGACTTCCCATGGTCTACTATCAGAGTCCCTTGTTCTTCACTCATTAGTTGGTCTCCAGATATCCATTTACACGCTGCCATTCATGACTCCATTCGGAGCTGGCCCTGCCTCTTATGAATGTGCCAAAGGTAGAAAACACTGTATTTGGAAGTACAGAGTATAACACAGGATTCAGAATGTGCATTTGGTAATTTACTGATAAGAATGTCAAAATCACCTTCAAAAACTAGTGTTTTCAGTGTTATTCACATACTAACAAGTTCCATGTGAACACATACTAAGGTTAGTATGTTAAAACTGAAAGGTATTTAACATAGTTATTTTCTTAGAGTGTGATGACAGTTGAGCCTTCCTCTAAGTGACAAGCTCCCGATGCAATGCAATCCCCCAATGATAAGAATTTGGTTTTCCAAGATGCAGGGGACAGCCAACTATCTACCAATAAAGGTATTTGTATGGTAGCCCTTCAGCATGTGATATACAGAGGATGCCAACATGGGCAAAAATGTGTACTGTATGACCTGCAGAGAGAAAAGAGTCCATTGTTTCTCTCTGCAGCCGACACTGCAGTGACGAGGCTGAGAACGTAACCTACCCATGCCTTTCTCACGCCTTCCAGCCTTGTCACACAATCACATCATTAGCCTGAAAAGAATTTCTACTTTAGGGAGCAACCTTGCTGGGTGGAAGCTATAGCTTTAAAAGTCCCTTAAGGTTTCAGCTTGAAAAGTCATCCTGGGCTTTAGATTGACTTTCTAGAGGAGAGAGTTTAAACCTTGTGCATTTGGGAGAACAAAGGAGAAGCCTTGGGAGTTCCAGGGCTTCAATTGCTAACTGTCTCACACTTCTTGCTCAGTTTTTTTTTTTTCTTCTCCCCAGCAAGATTAAGATGAGTGAAATAATTTTTCTTTTTAGTTATCATTGAAATGTTCACGTTTTCCATTACTGTCAATTTCTTAAAACTTGTCTCATTAGCATTTTTAGAACAGTTTTTAAAAAGAAAGCAAGAAAGCTTTCACTGAGCAAAAAAAGAATGTGCCTGATCTCTAAATGCAAGAGAGTCGAGTCGTCATGGGATGTCACTGACATAAGTTTGTCCCTCTCCCATACTCAATTCTGCTCTCTAGGTTCCTCTTTTGATATTGTAGAGCCTGGGAACCAAACCCAAGACATTTTAGTTTGAAAAGATAGAAAAAAGTGGCCTATATTTAAAGCATCCTGGAAGCAAGGTATAAGAAGGGATTATGAGATTGCTACTGGGCTCATAAAGCTTTGAGATGAAGAAAGCAACACCCACAAGTCATGATTTGCATGTCTGTAAGGGTAGAGAGGAGAAAGCAAGCCCAAGAACTCAAGTGTCTCCTCACACCAGCATACCCAACTGGTAAGGGCACTCAGAGATAAGAACCTAATGGGCTCCTTGTTTCTTATAATCTGAAATAGTTTCCTGTAAATGCATAGATTAGCACCAAAGAACTAACTAGTCATTTGGCAGCCAAAGTACATGGCTTGAAAGTGAAAATGGACCCCCCCTCCCCAGACAGAGTTATTAAATTAACAGGACAGGTAAGATTCTGGAGTCATTTTTCCACGAAGAAAAAAACTTTTCAAAATCCAGAGCAGAAACCCATTTCACATTTTCAGAGGTTGCCTCAGCTGGTGGAGGGATTTTCTTGTGAAAAACTGGACATTGTGAGTCAGTAACTGTGGGTCTCATAGGTCTCATAGCAATAATCAGAGGCAGAAGATAGGCAGAACCTCTTGGAACCAAAAAGGCGAGGTTGGCCTGATCTGGAGTTCCTAACTCTTCATCTCTATCTTCTGCATGTTTGCTGTTGATCATATTGTATGTGTCACAGCAGAATGTGGAAGACCAGCATTTCTATTGACAATTTCTACCTGCTATAAGAAGGGTAAAACCCAACATGGTCATTGCCCAGATTCTGCTAGGCAATGCTTGCTAAGTATGGCAAACACACCTTGGGGCCCTGGCCTTAGACTGCAGTCATTTCACAAAACCATTTATTCACAAACATGAGCATTTCATGTTGTTTAGGCTTTTTCCATTAATGAATGTGTTTTCTTCTAAAATTCCCTGTGTGAATTACCTCACTTTATAAAGGCATCATTTTTGTCTAACACTGTAAAATATTCATCTGTCATTCATCATTCACTTTCAAAACTTCTTGTCCTTTATTAATTCAGAAAATAACCATTCAGAACTGTCAGTACTTCAGACATGGCTCTCTAGACTGGGGTGCAATTCATTAACAAAGTTAAGCAAGTCTCTGCCCCTATAGAGCTTCCAGGCAAGGGCAAATTTAAGATAAATTATTAAAATGTGTAGTGAATTAGAAGGTGATAGACATCACAGGGAAATGAGCCCTGAAAGGAAAACAGGGAGATTGCACTGGAGGAAGGATTGACCTCATGTCTGCTCAGTGCTGTTCTGTAGTGGTACAATATGCCAGGGAAGGGACCAACTCAGCAGCCATCTGCAGCCAGGGCGACCCCTGCAATGTGTTCTTTAGAAGAATCATGTCTATAACACAATACACAGGTTGGGGCTGGGGAAGATGATAAGAGAATTAGCAGGACCCTGGTTACAATGGATTTTCCTAAGACCTTGGCTTTCTATCTGAAGTACAAGAAAACCCTTGGAGGACTTTAATGTAGGAGTAAAAGGAACTACTTTAATGTTTTCTAAAGCCCTTTCGGATTCCAATATTGAAACTAAACTCTGGAGGACAGAGGTAAAGCTGGGATTTTGTATTTTTCTGACAATTAAGATAAAATACATTTTGTAAAATAAATTGTGATCTGGAGGGTGCAGGATCATAACTATATATTATGATATAGATACATGCATACATATAAATATATATCATATCTTTTATCCAAATCACCCCTTGAGCTTGCCAGCCTTTGGAGCTAGATCAGTTTTCATCAGAATACTTTAGATGTGGTGCTCACTGCTTTGGGGGAAAAGAACTGTGAGAAGAATCTATAACCTTAGGCCTTTTCCTTAATGTGAAAGTATTATATGTTTCAAATACAAGTTTTTCCAAATACCTAAAAAGATAATAATTTTGAAAATGCTATTTAATATCACAATGACCTTTGTAAAAAGAAAGTATCTTAAATTGCTCTCAGCACAAATTTTCCAATGAACAGGATCGTCTGATAAGTGTGGCTATGACCATACTTCTGTGTACAGGAAAGTGATGGGACACTGTCTCATTTACAAAGGAGGAAACATCTCCAGCTCACACAGCTACAAATGACCAGAGGTGGGATTTTGCTGAACTGAGCAAAAGCCTCCTTCCATCACTCTAGGTGGAGTATTTGATGAACTTTCCTATAGGAAACATGTTAGAATCTGAATTGTTTTCTTCCATGTTGTATACTCCCTTAGAATATATTTCACCATTTTCAAAAATCAAGTAAAAATGATGAAAGTGTGATGATTTTAATACTGTGAAGAGGAGGCGGAACCTGGTCAATATGAATCAAGCTCTAGTGGTCCCTCTTGATCCATCTCTTTACGGAGCTGCTGTGGGACCGACATGGCAGGTCCCATCACCCAGTGGTCAATTGAGACCTGGGGAGCCTCTGTGCTTGTGATTACTCATGCTGTGATTTTTGTTGGGTCTTACCATGTTCTGAGTGGGTTATTTGAAACAATAACCTTCACCTTAATTGTGATCCACTGTAACAATCGGTTGTAACTGAGCGTAAGGAGCAACAGGCTATCAGCAAATAAAACAAGCTTCTACTAACTCTATTTTCCCTCTTGAGATGCCAGACCCCTTCTGGGTTGTATTGGTCAAACCTGACTTTTAAAAGGAGGATAACTGGCAAAGTAATATCTATTACTGTTCCTGTTACAATTGTGTCATTCCTTTTCTTGATTTTTAAGCATTCGTGTATAAATGTAGTGTATTTTGATCATACTTCTTTGCATACGTTGAATTCTATGATGTCTTTTAGAATTTCATGTTATGTACTCATGCTATCAAGTACATAAGAACACCACACATGCACATATCATACATCATGCATATTTCACTTCAAATCATCATACCATCCTCTTTGTTTTTCATTTTCTTCCTGTTAGGTCCTCTGTTACTCTACACCGTTTCAACACTACTTCTACATAATATACACATGTATGATTCTATACATTGATATAAAAATCCAGAAATAGCATAGGAGAGGAAACATCTCTATTCATCTTTCTGAGATGTGCGCATGTGCTCATCATCCATCTCCCCTTATGTTGTCTTCCTCTCTCTCTCCTTCTTCCTCCTTGTCCCTCCCTTCTCCTCTCCCAACCAGGTTACTCCAAACCCACCTACCTCTATCCCCTCCAATAATTGGCTGTAGCCAATTTTATTTAACAGTTTTAAATCAAGGAACATGGTTTGCCCAACAAAAGCTCATAAACATGAAAAGACACTCATAGGCCTAGACCTTCAAGTAGAGAATTTAACATTACAGTACATAACAACAAACCAAACTTCAACACTACTGACTTATAAGTGGACATTAGCCATAAAGTACTGTATAACCATGCTATAGTCCACACACACAAAGAAAGTAAGTAGTTAGGAGATGCCCAAGGGAGGATGCATGACTTTGAGATTTTTATGCCATTTCCCAGATGCTTTTTTGGCTTCTTGCATGACAAGATGTAATCAGCCAGCTTCTTGCTTCTGACATCTGCTGCCATACTTTCCACGTCATTATGGAGCTCCAGTCCAGAACCATAATCCAGAATAAATTCTTTCCTCCTTAAGTTGCTTTTGGTCCCTGTGTTTTATCACAAAGACAGAAAGTAACTAATGTACACAAGTTTGTTGATGGATAGCTAGGTTGTTTACACAACTTAACTTAACTATCGTGAATGGTGCTATAACAAACAATGATGTGAAAATATCTCAGTGATTAAGTACTACATCAAGGGGTGGTATAGCTCAATCATTTGATAGATCTATTTTTAGTCTTAGAGGGAACCTCCATACTGAATTGTCTAGACTGGTATTAATACCAGTAACGTATAAGCATTTCCTTTTGTCTGCATTTTTCATAGTTTCCTGTTTGTTTGTTTGGTTGATTGGTTGTTTTTGTTTTGTTTGTTTGTTTTTTAGTTGTCTACTCTTTTGACTAGGATGTGGTGAAATTCCTAGGTATATTTGATTTGTATGTCTTTGATGAACAGTGAACTCAAAGATTTTTATGAATCTATTGGCTATTGTTGATATACAGAAAAGCTATTGTGCTTCAATTTTATGTCAACTTGACTCAAGCTGACATCAGTTGAGAAAATACATCCATAAGATTATGCTGCAGGCAAGCCTACAGGGCATTTTCTTAATTAGTGATTGATGTGGGATGACCCAGTTCTTTATAGGCAGAGCCAACCACAGGCTGGTGGTCCCAGGTTCTATAAGAAAGGCAGGTTGAGTAAGCCATGAAGAGCAAAACAGTAAGCAGCACTCCTCCATGGTCTCTGTATCGGCTCCTGCCTCCAGGTTCTCACCCTGCTTGATTTCCTGTCCTGACCTCATTAGATGATAAACAGTGATGTGAAATCCTAAGCCAAATAAGCCTGTTCCGCCTCAAGGTGCTTTTGGTCAGGTTATTTCATCACAGTCATAGTAACCCTAACTAAGAAAGCTGTTGTTTTTATATGTTGTTTTGTATCCTGCTAGTATGTGAAAAAAATGTGTTGACACAGAGAATCATATCATCTGAAAGCAAAGCAAACTTTGACTTCTGCTTTTCCTATTTGTGGTCCTGTTCCCCTTCTCTTAAGGTTTCAAACACCGTAAGAATGGAGAAAGAAGACGTCTTTCCTGATTTTAGTAGGAATGCATTTATTTTATTTTGCTTTGTTTTTCTATTCAGTGTGATGTTGATGTGGGTGTTGAGTCTCTGTGTGACTTTCATTCAGTGAGCTGTCTTCATTTTATTCACATTTTCTTCAGAGATTTATCAAGAAAGGTACATTTGACATTGGCAAAAGCCTTTCCTATGATCATTTGACTTCTGTCTTTGAGTTCACTTTTGTGATACACTATATTTATTAGTTTGTATATGTTGAAACATCCATGAATCTCTTTAGTTGAGTCAATTTGACCATGGTTAATGATCATTTTAATGTGTTCTTGAGTTTGGCTTGGAAACATTTTATGACAAATTTTGGTGTCTGTGTTTATTGGGAAGCTTAATCTATAATTTTCTTTTATTGTTGTTTTCTTATCTTGTTTGAATGCCAGGATAAATCTTTGTCAAAATGGTTTGACAACATTCATTTCTATTTTATGAAATAGTTGGAAAGGATTAATGTTAGCTTGCCTTTAGATGTCTGATGTAATTCAGCAGTGTAAGCAGTGTATCCAACTGAACTTATTACAAGGGGAGAATTTTCATTATTACTTTAGTCTTGTTGCTTGTTATATATCTGTTTAAGTTCTTGACTTAACTTACTAGTTCATACACATGTAGAATACAACCATTTTTTATAAAATTTTAAGTTTTATAGAATAGGAAGGTCCTTATAATTTCTAGAGTTTCACTAATATCTTTTGTAGTGTTTACATTTTTATCATGAGTTTTGTGAGCTTAATTATTCTTTTTTGATAAGTTTAATGAAGTACTTGTCAATCTTATTTAGTTTTTCAGAGAACCACTATTTATTTCATTGATTCCTTGTATTTTTTTCTTTGTTTCCACTTTATTAATTACTGCTCTTATTTTAATGATTTCTTTTTATCTACTGATTTGAGATTTGCCTAGTTCAGTTTTCCCCAAATTTGTGTCCTTTTTGATATTTTTAAACATAATCCTCTTTTTAAAAAATTCTTTGTTGGGATTTCATCTACTTTGGTCACATTGGAGGACATTATTGTGACATTAGTACTTTCAGGGGCAGTCATATTGCTCTGGATTTCTGTGTTCTTTGTATTCTAACATTGATACTTGTGCAACTTTGATGAACTCATTGATTTCCCTCATCACTCTTAGTCTTTCAGGAGAAATGCTTACAATGAGAGAACAAGTCTAGGTTTGGGGGTGTGTGTGAAAGCATCGTTTTTCTGTACTAGACTGATTGATGTTGAGGCCAACCAGGCTCAATATCTAGTACTCCCTGAATCTGCCTCTCATGGACTCATTTAGGCTAGTTAGCCAGTGAACTCTAAGGATTGTCTTTAACTCACTTCAGGGCTACAGCCACACACAGCTATGCCTGGCTTTTTCACATGGGTGTCAGGACTCTAAACACAAATCTTCATTCTGACCTGGCAAGTATTTTACCATCTAGCCATCTCTCTAGCCCCTGTTCTTGTGTTTTAGTATTTTTTTTCTGTCCACCTCAATGTGAAATAAATACTGTTTCGGAAGGCAATCCAGTTTTTCTCTAAAGCATTTCAGTAGTTCCTGAATGACTTCCTTCTCTGTCTCCAGAGCATCTTCAATATCAGGAGCACAAGTAACCACAAAATAGCAACATCACTGCAGTGCCACCCATTTCAAAAGAAAGCTTCATGCAAGCTGCATCTCCAAGGCCTACCTCAGTCAACATTCCACTTCCTACACACCTCATGATGAATTTCAAGTTAATTTGTCAGAATATCAATAGGAAACCCTTTTGGGTATTGTGAAAAAAATTAATTTAAATAGAAGATAGTGATTATTTCAAAGAATGGCACTAGGCATCATGATTGCCATCTTGTTACCTGCTGCAAACTCATGTATCATTCTTCAGACTGACTTTCCCAAGGCAGGAAGACACAAAGAAAGCAAACCCATGCAGACAGTTGCTAATATGGAACCAGTCACTTCAGAGAAAACAAGAATCGAGAGCGAGAGCCATGGGCTAGTGCTCTCGTAGAGGTCTCCTTCAAGACTGCTCTCACCAGGATTGGGGAGGTTTGCTTTCAATGTTGCCAGTCATGTGGGAGATGAGGTAAAGACAGGTGCTTGACCAGAAAACTAAGCCTCAAGCAGACAGTTTTGGGAAGCTGAGACCATAAACACTAATGGAGCAAACAGAGAGCAACAACCTTGTTGTGCTGCCACACAGACCTGCCAGCAAGGGGATAAAGCTTGTGTTTAAGCTTTATTTATCCTTAAGAATGTGAAGTACAGCTGTTTTATGAAAAAAAATGGGATGGTAATTGGCTGCTCAGTTTTGAACCTCTGAGACTGGCATCTATGCACACAAAGTGTTTTGATTTTACAGATAACAACAACAACAACAACAACAAATATGACCCTCCCCACCTCCTCAGCTGCCACCTCAATGAGCTTTTGAAGATGAGAGTTCTTTTTCTGTTAATGTGTAGAATAAAGAACTAAAACAATTAATATGTTGCTTTATTCCAAGGATAGATAAACTGAAGGGAATTAACCAGGATTGATATAGGGATACTGGGCAGCATTCCCATGCTCTGGAAAACATTGTCAGTTTATGATGTGTTCCAAACAGAAAGATTTCCTAAAATGATGGCGTGGGGAGGGGAGTTACACCCACCGGGAATGAAGATGGACAGAGAAACTGTCAAGAACCAAATACTCCACAATGGCCAAGTTGACACCTTTGATCATCAGTTCAGTAGATAAGACTCCCTGGGTTTGCTACTGTGTTGGTTTCAGTTCTGTTGCTGTGATCAAACACCCTCAAAAGGTCCAGAGAGATGGCGCAGGGGTTAAGAGCACTGGCTGTTCTTCCAGAGGAAGAAGGCAGCTCTTATCTGTAACTCCAGTCTCAGAGGATCTAACATCCTCTTCTAGTCTTCATAAATTCAAGGCACAGGTGATGCACAGACATGCATGCAGGCAAAACACCCAAAAATAGTTAAACTATTTTTTAAAAAATCTGAACACAAACAAACTAAGGGTAATGGGGCTTATTTTAGCTCACAGTAAGAGGTATAGTCCATCACAGCAGGGAGATAAAGGCAACAGGCATGCACAGCATCTGGCTGCACCAGGTCATATTGCTTTCACAAACCAAATAGCACAGACCCAGAAACCCAAGCTTCTGCTCCCAAGCAACCAATCATTATCCTGATTTTTTTTTCAGAAAATAGCTACACTTCACATTTTTAAGGATAAATAAAGCTTAAACACAAGCTTTATCCCCTTGCTGGCAGCTCTATGTGGCAGCATGACAAGGTTGTTGCTCAGTTTCTGTCCAGTCCAGGATCTCCTGTCCAGTCCAGGATCTCCTGTCCAGTCTAGGATCTTCTGTCCAGGAATGGTGCTGCTCACAACTAAAATATGGGTCTTCCTTTCAATTTTCTTCAAAGGTGTGACCCCCCCACACTCCCTGTATGCTAACCATGCTATGCCTGTGGCCCTATACTGATGTGTATAGGGGCAGCCCAATTGGACTTTGTAAACTATTAAATTTAAAAAGGCATATAGGTAGGAGAGGGTTAGATGAATGAGAGCTACATAATGAGTAGTTAGGGTAATGACAGGTTGTGAAGATAACAAGAAATGTACTGTATGTATATATCAAATTCTCAAAGAATTGATAAAATATACATTTTTAAATGTGGGTCTTCTCACATCACATAACATGATCAAGATATCCCCTATAGACATAGCCAGAGGCCATATCCCAGATGATTCTATATTCTATATTGCATAACACAGCATTACTATTCTTATTGATAGTAATGTAAGTGAATATGACCCTTTTAACTTGAGACATAAAAAGATCTAGACTGTTTATAGGAAATATTGTTTAACTTTCATTATATTTTTATTTATTCATAATGTGTAGATGTGTCTGTGGTGGGGTGGGGAATGGTGGGTATAAACATGCCATGGAAAACAATAGTGCAAATGAGAAAGCAACTCATTTGCACTACTGTTTTCCATGGCATTGGAGTTGGAATTGGTTTTTCTTTCCAGAATCCCAGGGGGATCCAGCTCAGAATGTTAATGCAGATGTAAATCATATATGTCTTCTCAGCCATCTTGCTGGCCCAGCAAAAAATTTTAAATAAGATGATAGACAACCAGGGTGATAATTTCTGGTACCTGACCCTAATGGAATTGCTGAGTGTTTTTATTTGCTACTGCAATAATGCATGCAGACATTAAACAGCTCTTGATACCATGTGAAGTGACTTTAAGAGCTAACACTTTTGACAGTATGTAGGGTACATTAGCTCATCTCATAATCACCCCACTGAAGGGAAAGAAATGGCTGAACTTTCAACTTGATTTCTAATCATTCAGATACCAAAATAAAGTCAGTTAGCCAACTGGCCAGTATTGCTTTCCACTGGCATCTGTCAAATCCTGGTGACCTTGAGATTCTGATTTGACAACTGCCTAGAGCCATTCCACAGGGTGGGGAGAGAAAATAAAGCCCAAGTACACTTCAGAAAAATACAATGAAGCCTCCCACATTAAACTGGGGACCCAGAGGTACACACTATCATCAGATTATGAGGATGAAGAGGAGACTATCTCAAATTCCTCTGGTGAGTAATAACAATCAGTGTGTAAACAAATTTCCCTTGTGTATATGTAATCACAAGCTTGTTTTTTACAAATATTTATGGTTAGAAAACCCTAATGCCAAGAAACCTATATTATTTAAGCTATAGGTTAGAAATACCCTAGCCCATATCAGAAGCAAAGGTAACTCTTCTCTGGAGATGCTTGACATCAAACTAGTCCTTACATGACTCCCACAAATAATGTTTCAGGAAATACACACCTGGAGTCAAGGATCACAATAGGTCATGAGGAATCTTCCAACTAGACACTAGAAATGACAAGCATCAGAATCCCTCTTTCCAAAAGGAGGGGGGAATATAATAAAGTATAAGAAATAATGAATAACACATCTAAAAATGAAGAAACATGAAATTAAGAATGGGGAACAAAAAAATTATAAGAATCAAACAAATAGGGCCTGGTAAGTTGGCTCAGAGGATAAAGGGCATGTCAGTAAGCCTGGACATCGGACTTCGATCACCAGAATCTACATGATAAACAGAACAGACTCCTGGAAGTTGTCCTCTGACCCCATAAGTCCTCTCTCTTTCTTTCTCTCTCTCTCTTTCTCTCTCTCTCTTTCTCTCTCTCTCACACACACATGAATGCACACACTTATGTATGAGCACATATACACAAATTGCGGGGTAATTTTTAAAAGTGTAAAAATGAAAGTAACATTATTAGAAATAAAAATATATTAAAATAAAACAAAAATAATGGGCAGATTCATTGATTAGGTACAACAGATGAAAATGTCACTATAGTGAAATTTAGATCTGAATGAGTTATTTAGATTGAATAACAATGTTTATGGAACAAAATTTGAGGAAAGATTAAGAAATATCCATGACAGGGTAAAAAGTGCTGACATATGTCAAAGTGAAGTTGCAGACAGAGATGACAAGAGTGTTGAAGACTCAATAGCTTTAGACATGATTAAGAGTTTTTAGAAAGTTTACACAAGCAGGCTCTAAGGTTTCATGAGTCTAATATAAGGATGAGTCAACAACACAAGGAATAAAATCCTCAAGGGTTAAGTCACAACGGTAGATGACTAGAACAACTCTGTGTGTCTATCTTCTGAAATGAAAGAAACTGATAAATTGCTATAAAACCTCTCAAGGCGGGGCTGGCGAGATGGCTCAGTGGCTAAGAGCACTGCTTGTTCTTCCAGAGGTCCTGAGTTCAGTTCCCAGAAACCACATGGTGGCTCACAACCATCTGTAATGGGATCTGGCGCCCTCTTCTGGTGTGTCTGAAGACAGCTACAGTGTATTCATCATATATATAAAATAAATAAATAAAATAAATTAAAAAAAAAACCTCTCAAGGCAGCTATAATTTATGAATAAATTTTCTCATCTATAATTTATGAATATTTTTACCATTATTGTGTGTACATGTGTGTTTGGGGTGCAGATACTGCCACACTTGTGAAGGTCAAAGAGGCGCTTTACGGAGTCACTTTTCTCCTCCCACCCTTACTGAACTCAGGCTGACAGGCTTGGACAACCAGGGACTTAACCCACTGGGCAATCAAGCCCCCTTTTCTTAATTAAAAACTACTCTATTGTACATTTTATATTTTTTCATTTATAATTACCGTGTGTGTGTGTGTGTGTGTGTGTGTGTGTGTGTGTGTGTGTGTGTGTGTATTTTCAAACTGTGACATAAAATATAGCCTTGTTAAACCATTATGCATGGACAAGTTGCCTTCAAAATTAGGGAGACTAGAGGGAATATATTTTGTATGGTCTTATTAATCTCCAAGTTTTTTATAATACAGAGTGTGCCTCTGAGGGCTCTGACTCACTCTGACTTCATGTCTGGGTCATTACAGAGGGCAAAGAATGGATGGTCAAAGAAGGGCACTGTGCTGCTCTGGGGGCAGGTTTGATAACCACATGAGTGTCCGTTTTGCATCTTCTGCTTCTCACTAAGGCATTTTTATCACCCTGAGAGGAATTTAACAGGTAGGAAGAGAGATGGGATGGGAACTAGTGTTCAGTGAGAAGATAAAAGTGTCATTTGCAGCTCAGTGTCAAGGAGCGTGTGTTCGCTTCATAAGTTAATGGAGTCTTTGGCATCTCCTGTCTCCTTTAGAATGTGTAACCATCCTTGAAATAGTTATCATATGTTCTTTCTTCACAGATGAGGCAACATATTTCTTGAAAATAAATACAAAATCATTCTCAATGAAGGTGTTTTAGGCTAGAACATTATGGCTCTTTATAACTTGCGATTTGTGAATTTATGCAAATCCTTTTATATATAAAATGAATCCATGCCAGCTAAGTATGTGAGTCCACAAAAATAGTTCCAAATAGAAACAGAACTCCCTCATGTCCCTCCCTGCTTTCCCACTTTCTCATCCTCCAGTGCCTCCTCCTTCTTTCCTGTTTACCTGGGGAGGGTGAGGATGGGTTGTTAAAGGTGTACTTCTGATGGCCACTATTTCTAAGAATTAAGAGTTGGACTGGCTCAGATGGACCTTCCCGGAAACTGGAACTTTCTTCATTTAAATTACTTAAATACATCCTGCCTGTCATTTTCCTCTCATTAATCAAAGAATCTCACTTTGTTTCCCGACTTGAGTAAAAATGGTGCAATTGACTTAGATTTGTAGAAAATTCTTCTCAAGTGCTCAGATCTAAATCTTCATGAAAGGAAATGTTTCTGATAATTGTTAGTGCCATTTTGACAGATGTTCAATATGTAATAATGATCTACTGCTCTGAGCAATGCACCCAAATCAACACAGCTTCAGACAGAATCCAAAGGCCAGTTTGGGAACAATGCCAATATCTATTCCAAGAGATTTTAACAATATAAATCTTTCCATGAAAAAAATGTGAGACTGTGTGTGTGTGTGTGTGTGTGTGTGTAAATCATGAGGCTGTTTCCAATAGCCAAGCAAGCATAGCACACAGCACAAAAATACCAAGCAAAATCCAAAGCAAAACAAAATATGACTAGTATAATAGTCCCCACGTTCAATGTTTACCAGTTTGTGTACCATCTGAGCTCTTTCCTTCCATCAGATATGCACATGACTCTTTTACTCTCTGGAGACATTATCGCCATGACAACTTTATCAGACTAAACACTAAAATGCAGCTTTTGGAGTGATCTCAATTTGGACACGGATTAGAATACTATTTATAATGCTCTTCTTTTATCAGTATACTCAGTTTGCCTGACAGAGATGAGAACATTTTTAAATGACGATTAAAATCACAATAAAACATGTAAAAAACTTTATAAAGAGAAAAGGAATAAGTCATTAGGCTGGAAAATGGGCAATCAGAGGAGCCATTGCGCTCGGCAGCTGGAGAGCAGCAGGTGCTGTGGTGTGACGGGACCTTGCTTCTCATCATGCATGCTCTACAGTGATGCAGGCTGACAGCAAGGGGAATTAATGTGTCAGAGCAGGTACTTTCTGTCCATTAGATGATTCCCTGTACGTCCTCATAGACTGCTACCCGTGGCTTTTTGATAAAATGGCTTACAGTACATAATTCCAAAAGTTGTGTGGAGAAACACAGCTGTGAGTGGTGCTGCCCACAATACCTTGGCTTAACAGAATGTGAATGACCAAGTAAATATTTCTGTACCCCACACTGGGATGTGCGATTTCAGTCCATGAATAAATTATTTGGCTCCAGATGCTGTGAATACATTAAGATGACCAAGGGCCACAGGGTCTCAGAGTGGGAGATGGAAGAGGACACCGATGAAGATAATTCTCAAGGTAACAAATTAGCTCCCAACCAAATGAGAGTATCAGAAAAAAAATATATCCCTCCCTCTGATCTAGAAGGAAACATGCCAGATTCTGAGTCAGCAGCCTGAATCAGTGGGCCAGCTTAAAGAGCCCAGCATCCAGGATAGCAAGCACTGGACATCAGGCCTTTGTCACCTGTCAGCTGCTTCCCTTTCTGCCTCAGCTCAGTCTTTCTGCTTTTGTTTTCTTCTCCTCGTTGTTATTATCATTGTTCACCTCCTTCCTTTCCTCCTCCTCCTCTTTCTCTTGCTCTCCCTCCTCCTCCTCATTCACCTTCTCTTCCTCCCCCTCCTCCTACTTTTCCTCCTTTCCCCCCTTCTCCTCCTCCCTTCACATTCCCCCTCCTCCTCTTGTAATCCCTCCTTGTAGTCCTGCTTTTACTTTTCTCCTCCACCTCCTCTTCCTTCTCCTCTTCCTCCCCTCCCTCCTGCCCTCCTCCTCCTCCTCTTCCTCCTTTTCCTTATCCTCCTTCTGTGTTAAATTGTTTTCTATGCCAGTTCTCTAAATTAACTTGTCTGTGCTAGCTGGTTTTTTGTTGTTGTTTTGTTTTTGTTTGTCAACATTACACAGGCTAAGCTCATTTGGAAAAAAGGAACCTCAATTAAGAAAACACCCCCATCAGATTGGCCTGCAGTCAAGTCTATGGCGGTGTTTTCATGATTCATGATTGATGTGGGAGGAGCCCCATCCACCATGGGCAGTGCCACCTCTGGTCAGGTTGTCCTTTGTTATACAGTAAAACAGGTTGAGAAAGGCAAAGTTGAAAACTGTCCACTCAGATCTGTTCTCTCAAAATAAATAGCCAGGATTGGCTATGAGACTATAGGTCTTCACCCCGTCAGAAATCCAGAATGACTGAGTTAACTGAAATTATGGGAAGCACTAAGCATAGCTTCTAAAACTTAGCCAATTTATAGAGACCGCTGAACACCTGGAAAGCCCCTATACTACCGAACGTTGGAGCATCCGATCTTCAGCCTTCTTATCCAGGATCATCTGACAGACTGAGTGGTGCAGAATTATTAAGGGCTGATTACTCTGTCTTGGCAGATATAATCAGTCGACTATTCTGTGTGTGTCCTTTTCTGGACAGTAATTTGTCTGTTTATGGAAAGAGGCAATTCTTGTCTAGTGGCTGTCTCACCACAACTGGAGTAACTCCAAGGATGCTCAATTTCTTCTTAGAATCCAAGACAGGAAGCTGTCAGGAGCAGACAGGTCTCTAATCAAAATGAACATTAATATAGAAATATTTGTAACGTCAACTCTATGGACTTCTGACGTTTTGAAAACCAACTATCCATGTAAGGTAATCTGGACTGTTGTCTGTTAACTCCTCTCAGCTATTTCTAAATAAAATATGAAAAACACCCTAACAATAAACTCAGAGCCATGAATTTGCTATAATACCTTAACTCATAGGCTAACCGTCCCAAATCAGTTAAAAAAGTTAAAGAAGGACTGGGTCTAAGCCTTGTATTCCTAAATGTGTTATACAGGCACAAAGCCCATGAGAGTATCAGTATTCATCTCCCTTTTATATCAGTAAGAAGCTCATACCAATGAAAACCTTAAATTTGAAATCAAAGTAAATTTTGTACCATTTAAGAAATTATACCTTCATCTTGATATTAATTATACAGATTTCTACCAATAGGTTATGGCTATGCAATGAGTCATAGCTAATCCTCCCTGTTCCATTCATTCAAAAGCCAAGAAAAAAAGCCAGGTTCAAAACTAAGTGCTTTAGTTAGTTAGGACAGATGACAGAGGTTCTGGTTAGCCAACAAAATGATGGACTGGGTATTAGGACTATCTTGTACCTCACCGGTACAATTAGGAATGACTATGCTATAATTGCATTTTGAGAGAAAAGTTCTATTTTAACAGGAAGGGTGAAGCTAGGTGATGAGAGAAAGAAAGAGAGAGAAAGAGATGGGGGGGGGAGATGGAGGCAGATGTTCACGTGTCTCCACCAATCAAGGATAGTTTATATATCTAGGTTGAGTATTGGGTTACACTTCTGATTGAGCATTACCAAACTTATAAAGCCTTTGATTATCATTTTTAAAAAATGTATAAAAGCAAAAAGGAGGAGGGGGAATGGGATAGGGCTTTCTGGGGAGGGGAAATGGGGAAAGGGGATGACATCTGAAATGTAAGTAAAATATAAAATAAATAAATAAATAAATAAAAAACAAACAAACAAACAAACAAACAAAAGACAAAGGCAAGGCAGGGAAGCCATTAACAGTGTTCCTCCTTGGTCTCTGCTTCAGTTCCTGACTCCAGGTTTCTGTCTTGAGTTCCCACTCTAACTTTCTTTCACAGTGGACTGAAGACTGGGAGATGAAGTAAACCCTTCCCTCTCTAAGTTGCTCCTTGGCCCTTGTTTTTATCACAGCAACAGAGAAACAAATTAGAACAGTGTAAAATTGTAATTTAGTTTCAAATAAAAATAGAGTTTAAAATTCTGTTAGTGGGGTGAAATGGCTCACAAGTTAAGAGCACTGACTACTCCTGCAGACAGTGTGAGTTCAGTTCCCAGCACCACTCTAGAGGAGCTCACGACTGCCCAGGTCCAGAGGATCTGATGCCTTCTTTTGACCTTCAAGGCACACAGTCAAATATGCATACATATGCATACACATAATTTTAAAATAAAAATAATTTTAAAGCCTCTTAAAATTGCTAAGATTTGCTCTTTCCACATCTTTATCTAATTAATCAGACTGCGGGATCATTCACTAACTTTGAGATGAAGAGATGGCTGATTTGATTTTTCTTTTTCAGCTAAATTAAAATATAACTAAGGCTAGCTCTCTCCCTCATTATGTGTAATTACTAGAGAATGGAAGGTTAAGATAAGCTGACATTTATGCTAAAGCCTTGGAAATTGAACTCATGTTCACACATATTAACAGGTTCAGGAGTCAGTTCTAGCTGTCTTCATCCACTAATCTCGGCAAAGGACATGTTGTTCTGTCTCAAAAAATATAGCTTCATGTTTTTATGCATAGTGCTCTTCAAATGCATTTATGAATAATTTTTATTTATTATCTGAAACCTCTACTAAAGAATAAAGAGATGTAAGATACGAGCAACGGGGGCAGGAATATTGTTACTATTGTATCTTCAGCATTTGCCAAATACTCATCACATCATTGAAGGTCAGAACATCTTTGGTGCAAGAAGAGTTTGAGTGATTGCTTAGTGGATAAAGCACTTGTCGTGGAAGTTAGAAGACCCGAGTTCAAAGCTCCAGCATCCACATAAGAGTCAAGCAGGCACGGCAGCCATCAGTAACACCATCACTAAAGGGGCCATAGACAGGTTCCCTCCATCCAGCTGGCTATTTAGAATAAGAGAATCGTAGAGTTCTTTGTTTATCAAGTGAAAGAGCGCTTGCTTCTGTAAATAGAATGGAGAGCAATCAAGGAAACTACCTAACATTGATCTCCAGCCTACATACGCCCACACTCACACAGGCACACACAAACATACCAAACACACCACATGCATATCTGCAAATTCAAAACAAATATATGGTGCAACAAAGATAAAGGAAAGGAGATAAAATGCAATGAAAAGAGGGAAGAAGACCAAGAGAATGGTCCAAAATGTGGGAAGTAGCCTTCAGCATCTCCCTGTTTCTTTATGTCTCCTTTAGAGTTGTGAACTGAAATTTAAAAGAAATCAAACAAGCAAACAACAACAACAAAATATCTATATGTTAAAATTATTCAAGGCTAATTAGTTGATAAAACAGTTAAGAAAAATGAAGTTATGAGAATCACAAGAAAATGGATGGAGCTAGAAACAATCATCTCAAGTGAAGGAACACAGACCCAGAGAGACAAACATCAAGTGTGCTCTCTTACTTGAGAATGTAGGCTTTTAAGCATCAGATATATGTGTCTCATTCAGAATACCCATAGAGGCTGAGGAGCTAGGACGGGACAAGGCAGGAGGAGGAGATCTTCTAAGGAATGGGAAATAAAACAGCATTATAAAGGAATAAAGGGGAAACGATTCCAGGAGGATTAAATGAGAGGGATGGAATGGTCTAATAAAGGAGGGAAAAGTAAAACTATAGGCCTCTTATAAAACATATGGAAACCTACTATTATATAAGCCTCCTAAAACACACACAGACACATTATATATGTAATATATATGTAGTATATTATAGGAGTTACAATATAATGAGGAAGACAATGCCCAAACTATATATCATATGCTACCAAATAAAAATCCCAGTGCAAGTAATGGGTTCCATCTTTCTGAGTCATTAAGAATACTAGGTGCACAGGTGCTAGCCACTGTGCCATGGTTATTAAACAGTAAGACAGACATTAGAGACACTTTCTATCTTATCAAAAGGCACAAGAGGGTTAAATGATTCCCAATCTGTTTAGACAGGAGGCCCCAGAGCTCACATCTCTGATTCAGATACCATCACACTCCGTGCTTGCCAAATTAACTCCAAGCTGCAGTTGACTCTAAGATCTGAGTTTGAAGATGTATGGTCCTCTGAAACATACTATGTCTGGGTATCCAAGGGACAGAAAATTGGTGTGATGCCAGCACATCAACAGTAGAGTCCCAAAGTGCCAGGCCTGTGAAGGAGGCCAGTCAATATCAGCCACCTCCTGAAGCCACCAGAGAAACTGGCTCTCTGGCTTGCTGTCATTTTAGTTTCTGTCAATTTCCAAAAAGGCAAGCATCTGGGGCTGAAATTGATGTACTTGTGTGACTCTTCCTGTCTGTAGAAATTGACAGTCTGGAAGTGATGAAAGTAACCAATTTTTCAATTTCAGCAGAGGACAGCTTTGCAGGTGGAGCTTCACTAAGTCTACACCCTTCTGTCTGATCAGAAAATTTAATTTTCCTCTCACTTTAAAAAAATTTTGTGTTCACTTTCAGAAATTATTTTGGACTCTTCTCTAGACACAACAGGAATTGGCCCAGCATGGAAACAGATGGTCAGTGCTGTCAAAATGCAGTCCCGTGTATTGTTCGGCAGAACTTTGCTCCACATTGGATTGATTGATCAAAATGGATTTTGTTGTTGTTCTAAAACAAACACAAAATATGGAATCACTTTCAATCATGCTGCTGGTGATTTTGATATGTTTCACAGAAAATCCACCTAGTTTTGATTAACCAGTCATAAGCTCAGTCAAATTACTCCAGCAGTCCCTACTGCATCTTTCAAAGACCTGACTTTGAAAGGCTTTTGATTGATTAAATCAAAATGGTTTGTAGAAGCTTAAAAGAATTTCACAGGAAGCATTGGAGTTAGAAGTTCTAAGGTCTACAGTGAACTAATTATATGACCTCATCCAGCTACCAGACTTTCCTCTGTGAAGTGAGGAAGTTGAGCCATAACAGCACTTCACAACTATATTCTTCATAAAAAGTCATTTCATAAGCTACAAGGAGTTCTAATGACTGTGCCATGTTTAAATAACTTTGAAAAGTACTGACTATGGTTATTTATGGCTATACTTGCCAGAACTTTGCTCATTTTAATAAAAAAAAAGTGATACAAATCTTAGTCACAAATGGTGTAAGATAAAATTAAAATTAATGTGGCTGGAGAAATGGCTCAGTGATTAAGAGCTGCCCTTCCAGAGGACCTGCCTTCAATCCCCAGAATCTTCATAGCGGTTCACAACCATCTATAACTCCAGTTCCAAGGGATTTAGTGTCTTCTTCTGGCCTCCACAAGCACAAGGCACACAGTTGGTGCACAGACATACATGCAGACAAGACACCCAGACACATAAAGTAATGAAATAAGTTTTTAAAAGAAACATTCACTATTCTTTCCAGACTCCATCTTACAACTTTTGAGTATTCTGTTCGGTAATGCTAGTGCTGTAGATCTAGGCTCTTTACAGGCTTAAGATAGCTTTAGTCATCAGCCCATAGTGTTTGTTTCTAAGACTGTCTACATTAAAGAACAGTAAGTTGTATTTATCTGAAAGTGGTAAAAATAGAAAATAATTTAGAATTTAGACTACCTAGGGAACTTTGGCTCTATTGAAATTATACTGATTGTTACTACTCGGTGCTATCATTGCATTGTAAAGGTATGCATTGCAAAGTCAACACATGAACATTTTTCTTTTGAAAACCATTTTAAAAGGTAAAGGAGAACCTGGGGTGTGTACACAAAACGCAGAGTGGATTAAGTTGCATTATGGGTTGGAGATGGTCAACCTCTGGTCTTGATAAACACTACATTATAAAGTATAAATACTTCACAAATACTTGCACAAGAAACCTGACAAGGTGGTGGATGGATGGTTTCCTCTCCCTAAACATATCAAATCCATTCTCTCCTGAGGTCTTAGCATTCCATCGTCTATATTTCAGAAGCTGAGCCCTGGTTTGCCTTCTTCTGAGACCTCTTGGTTACACAGTGTCTAACATAACAGAGTTTTATCATTTTTTACTTATTAGAATTCACAGGAAATTTAGCTTCCCATCACATCTTGACAGTAACTCTCAACATCCTTCTCTGGGGTATTTCTCCTTTCAACCTTGTACCATTCTTTCTGAGATACTGAACATAGGATCTGTTTCAATGAGGGACACAGAAAACCATGGGGTAGGAAGATAGCAAATAAATCCCTCAGCAGTCATCGTTAGCACATGCACAAAACTTGGAGTTCCCAAATGCAGTCCAGCATTGTCCTCATAGTCTTGCCCTTGGGACCCTTTGCATGAACATCTTGTTTTTCATTAGATACACATTTGCATATCAGTAGCCCAGAAGATGTTTGAGGTTTCTTATAGCCTTACTAAATACTCATTAGAACCTAGCACTCTGCAGAAAGAACAAAGTCAGATTTGTATATCTGAATTTCACTCATAGCCTCTCATTCTTTTCTTCTAATCAACACTTTTCTCATATATAATTAACTTTTAACTTTTTGTTCTTAGAAGTATATTTGGTGGAGCAAATACCAATATATTCATTGTCATGGATCCCCTATGCCTTTCATATGTAGTAGTATAACTAAATCATTGCCTATTTGTGTATATGGATGACAAATGTTTTTTCATCATTTGAACTACTTAAGCATTAGTCCCAGATTCTTGTATAAATCACTTTTTCATTTAATTTGATAAGCAAGTCTGTATTTCTGAAGATTATCTCTAACTAGTTATGTTGTATGACCACTGTGATTTCATAAAGACCATCTACCCGTGTCTAAAAGAAATCCCTTTAAATGCTTCCTCTATCTTTGAAAAACAAGTAATATAAACTTAGAAGCAGTCTCATTCTGAGATCTCTGACTATTAGGTTCTTTTTTTTGGCAGCATCCAGTTCCAAAGGCTCTGTGATGACTCTCATACTATCTTAGAATTAAAAAAAGCTGGCCACATCCCACAACTTCAATATTGTATTCTTGTACTACTAGTTCTGAATATAAGTTTCTTTTGACTCCTAGCACATGGCTTGCTGATTTGTTCATTATTCATTCTTTTACTATTTAATGTATGCCTAGAAAAAATCATGCCTTAATAAGGTAAAGGTTATGTAATATGAGCAAAAAATACAACATAACCCATAAGTGGCTTAATAGAAGAGAGATTACATAAGCAAGGAAACAGAAACATACAGAAATATAATTCAAAGTTCTACCAGTAAAGCAACTGACCAGACCAGTGTATCCATTACTGCTCAAGTTTTCACATTGAAAGACTTCCCCTTCCCTCCACTGGAAGTCCCTCTTGGCTATAGCAGGTGGCCACTTTAGTCTCCATATCCCCAGTTGCTATGTGTCTCATTTAGAATCACCTCATGGACTCTTGGGAGCCTCCCCCATGTCCTATGTCTCTGGCTCTTCCCAGAGATGTTATCCCCCTGCCCCAATTTCTATTCTCTCTCCCAGCCCATTAGGAGGTAGGAAGGAGTCACACCATAATTTATGGTTATAAAAAAAAAGGTTAGATCATGTCCTCAGTAACTTATCAATCATTATCTGATTTCAAAAGAAGACTTTTTAAAAACTAAGCCTGTATTTTGTGTCTAATATATATAATATATACACATTAATATATATTATATTATATTATATATTAATGTATATATATGTATATATATATATACACACACACTCACACACACATTAATACACTCCTTTATTTAAAAAATAAGTGATCTACTGGGTAAGCCATTCCTTTTATTTTTTTCAGGGTTAATTAACTATATAAATTAATGGGTTTCATTATTACATTTCATCTGTTTATGATACACATTGATCATCTTTAGCCTACTATTATCTTATCCACTTTTTCTTCCCGCCACTGCCCTCTCTTACTTCCTAGCCTTCCTTCTACAGTATTACTCATACAGATAGAGGATGATGAGATAGATGATACAGATAGATAGATAGATAGATAGATAGATAGATAGATAGATAGATAGATAGATAGATAGATATGTGTGTGATGTGTGTGTGTTTGTGTGTGTTTGTGTATGTTGGTGTGTGTGTTTGTTCAGGGCTAACCATTTGGTGTTGGATAACTACTTAAGGGACTAATTCTTCTCTCTCAGAAGTCATCAACTGCCTGTAGTTCTTCACCTACAGGCAGGACATTGGGATGTTTCCCCTCTACATATTGGTATGTGACCTATGCTTTTTACATACTCCAGAACTACAGGCTGAGCTCCTGAGTGAAGGGAAATGCATCTGTCTTACTTAGGTTTCTACTGCTGTGATAAACACTAGGACCAAAGTAATTTGAGGACAAAAGGGTCTATTTCCCCTTCCAACTTATAAGTCCATCACTGATGGTAGCCAGGGTAAAAACTCAGGGCAGAAACCTGAAGCAGAGGCTATGCGGGAACAGTGCGTACTTGCTTTCCCCCATGGTTCACTCAGCCTCCTTTCTTATAGCGCTCAGGAACATCAGCTGTGGGCAGCAATGCCCACACTGAGATGGGCCCTCACACACCAATCAATCATCAATCAAGAAAATGCATCCTCAGGCTTGACCACAGGCTATTCTGATGGGAAAAGTTGCTCAGCTGAGTTTTCCTCTTCCCAAATGACTGCTAGCTCATAGCAAGTTGACATGAAACTAGCCAGAATGATATTCTCATTTAATAACTCAAAGCATTCAGTTTGCATATGGGGTGCAATCACAGGCTGTTGTTTGAATCTTTCAAGCTGACTTCATAAAAAACCTGCAAGAACTGATACAGATTTTGTTTCTTGACAAAGCCTTATCTAAGAATAAGACATTTGATCAGCTTTCATTTACAATGTTGGAAATGAGAAGGGAGCTATTGACAGGCATTTCTATGCCATGGAGTACACACACCATTATAATGAGAAGTGCAGTTGCTAACTAATGTGTCACTGGATAGGAAAATCAGAATTATATTTCATCATTTTCCCGTGTGAAAAATACCCTTATTTAAATGTCCTGAGATTGTTCCCAACCAAGTCCAAGGAAGATAACTACTCTACAAATTTGCCTTTAGATACTATGATAATACTTCAACTGGACACCAAATAATTGTATTTATTAAAATGTATTATTACAGGATAGAATTCAGTACTATACAGAGGTCTTCCAGCCATAACTTCTCATCCCAATCTCACCACCTCTATATATTTAACATTTAAAAAACGCTGTTTAAATGCAGATGGCTTTATAAATTTCCTCTCCTAACTTGAAATATTTCCAGCTGTATCAGATACGACTAATTTGC
Organism: Arvicanthis niloticus; assembly: GCF_011762505.2. Taxonomy (NCBI): domain Eukaryota; kingdom Metazoa; phylum Chordata; class Mammalia; order Rodentia; family Muridae; genus Arvicanthis; species Arvicanthis niloticus. Next base: position 94,491,343 of record NC_047659.1, on the reverse strand, counting down.
AGTTTGGAGGGCCCATTTTTTCCAGAATGATAGGCTCTCCTCTGAAAATTCAATTCACTCTGCCTCTCTCAGAGTAGCACCTCACAGCAATGCTGGACATTTTATCTTTATTCTCTATCACGACTGAATTTTAAGCCACATCCAAACGTTAGCAAACTTGCAACTTTGGTTTGGGAGCAAGTTTGGTTTGGGAAGGTCATTCTCCTGGAGTTCAGAAATTCTCAGTTGTTTTTCTCTAATTTTTTTTTATTATTATCAAAGGCTAAGTTCAGTGTCCCTGACTATGTTCATCACTGATGAGTGTTGACAAGCCACAAAAACTGTCACTAACTATAGTTAAAAATGTAGCTGGGTTAATGCTGACATATTGCTGCCTTCTGATGTGTGTTCATTTATAATCTAATTGTGTGTCCGCATTTAAAAATCAGCTCCCAGTGTGGGATGGATAAAAACACAATTACCAAATGATACGTGTAATCACTCAGTGTTGTTAGTCCTGAAAGGTGATATTGCAATGACATTGGGGAAATTAGATCTATTCTTCTCACAATTACCTAGCTACATGTTCACACCACTGTCATTCTAACTAGGAGGAAGCTGGATGCACCCCAGTCATGAATTATCACCAAGCAACTGGTTTTTAAGAAAAGACAGTCTACAGAATGCTCTGATAGTCCCTAATGCTCACAGTTGCTGCCACCAAACCAAAAGCTTGTTTTTCTTCTGCAAAATTGAGATTGCTGCTGAAAGATGACTAGAGAGAGAGACTGTGGTGAATGTGAACTATTTAATCTATGTTTGTCTGCAGAGAAAAGACATTCATATGAACATATGTCCCTTCTGAATGATCCCTCAGCATGTGAATACTGGAGCCAAACTTCATCACCAAATGTGCAGGCCACATAAACATTTTTCTCAGTGACTATTGTGTTGTGGAGAGGAGGAGGAGAAGGAGGAGGAGGAGGAGGAGGAGGAGGAGGAGGAGGAGGAGGAGGAGGAGGAGGAGGAGGAGGAGGAGGAAGTGCATGAAAAGGAGGAGAAAAGAGGAAGAGAAGGAGGATCTAATGTGTATTAAGACAAGGCTTCAGCAATTACCTCTGGGGACAATGTCTCTAAAGATTTTGGTTAGATTAGTATCACCTGTTTTAATTCAGTTGTATCCCTTTTGTCAGGGTGTTTTGATATGTGTATATTTATTCAAGAGTCCCCATCCTTGGGACCTTGTATTTATTTAACATAAGGTATAGTGTGACATTATGGCTGATTCTACTGTCAGACTACAAATACTAAAAGGAACAAACTCTGTTGCTTCACAGAAAACATTGAAAAAATAGCCCCAGACAGTCTGGGATGACACAGTCCCATTACATAATTCTAATATTTATGATTTTCTACTCCTTTACATCAGTGAGCATAGCCATGGCTGCTTTAAAGTTTTCATCAACAAATTCTAGCATCTCACTTATTAGATATGATGGCCTAAGTCTTTATTGTCTATTTTCTTGCTTCAAAATATGCAACATTTTCTTCATTTTAAAATTCTGTTTTGTATCTGGATATCATGATTGCTATTTTAGACACTCTGGATTTGAGTGTGTTCCTGCAAAGATTATCTAGATTTTTTTGTTGTTGTTGTTTTTGTTTTTCTTGTTACTTTAATAGGAACTTTGGCCCGACTCACACTAAAATTCTCTCCTGATTAATAAAATATCATATTAGTCCCATTAGTGGCTGGCTGCCTTGCAAACTGAATGCAGATGGTGCTGTATACATGGAACAACCTCATTACCTTTCCTGGCTCTTTTTTCAGAACTCTGTCCACCCTTTCTAATGACTGTGTTTGCCCCAATTCTGTCTTTTAGTTATTGATGCTAGAGAGATCAAGTTTCCACAGTCATTTTGTTTCCTGATACATGTTTATTACATCCCACACTTGATCCAAAGGTAGCAAAAGACAGGAGGCTCATCATGCCATTTCTTCACTCAGTGTCAATGCTACTTGAGAATCTGCCTCCCCTTTTCACTCTCCAGAGTTATAGTCTTCACAGCTTAGAATTTTTATCTGTAGGAAAGGTTTTTATTTTTACATTATATTTTACATGGTAGAAATTAGGTTAAAGGAGGTTGTATGATTCATCTGAGGTTGCAGAGGTAGCTTTAATTCTCTAGTCACGGCCTCACAGCCATGTCCTGAGGTCCTGAAGATCCTATCTTAAGATTCCTTTCAGCTGAGATTATTCTCCTTTGGGTCAGGGAGCCTGCTGTAAAGGATCCATCTCAGTTTAAATTTGTGTTAGGATAAAGTTTAAAGATGTCACCAGTGTACTCCAAACAGCCTGCAGGATGCTTCCTCTTGTTACTGGAGCTTAATTCCACGACTATGACTATGGTTTCCAAATAGCCAAGTATCAGTTATTGGCCACCTCAAATGAAGATATGAAGCAACCATGTATTAACTCAGATATTAACTCAAACAAAGCAATCATGTCTTTACCTTACGAATTTAAAATGCACTAATCTATAATATAATATAAGAAATGTAATCTCTACAGAATTACTAAGTCATCACAGTGAGAAAGTTATGACTTTGATTTCCTCTTTAAAAGTAGAAAAGCTGGATTGAGTAATCTAATACTTTAGAGCTTTAATTTAATACTTCACCAAGCCTGTAAATTATCATTCAAATGCTATCTTTGGGCTCTTATATCACAATAAATTTCTTCTGTGCTATTCACAGATACTGTTAGTGTCTGCATTCTCAATTCAAACTACAGGTCTAGAAACTTAAGATGAAAGAGACAAGAGAACTGAAAATGTATGGTGTGTTTTAGGACAATCAGCAAATAACCTTTTAATTAGATTTCCCATTTTCAAGATGTGGTGAACTAGTGTACAGAAAGAACAATAATCTTCTTCTTAATGTTTGCTATTGCAAGGATAAGTTTATTTTTATTCCACAGTTAATGAGTTTATTGTATAAGAATTTAACTGCCTCTTGTGTGTTTCACTGAGGAGCAACTTCTGACTTGGTTCTGTTGTTGTGCTTGGGTTTTTATTTTTAATTATTAGTATTGATTTACATTCTCTGAGCTTCTAACATCATTTATTGGAGGAGAACTAACATATATGCTAATGGGGCTAACACTAAGATTAGATCAGCCTTTCTGCAATTTATAGCCCTGTACAGATGAAGACATAGTGAAGGCCCCTAGGACTTGTAGACAGTGCATCTCTTTCAGAGTAAAACTAAGTTCAATACTTAGTAAATGAGTCAGAATAAACCTTAAGGAATAAAAGTAGGATATAATCACAAAAAGGTACTTTTGTGAAACAAATGTAGCATTAAAATAGACAGTACTCAAGAAGACACATTCTGTGCTTGAATTCTTTCATGAATTACTCACATAATAACTTCTTTGAATAGGATACTGCCATCTTAAGTTTTAAAAACAAACAAACAAGAAACAAAACAAAATCCCAAGCAAACTTTATGAAGTTTTGTGATTTGACAAAGGCCATTGGTTTGGTTGGTATCAAAGCCAGGAATCAAATCTTATTTTGTGGACTACTAAGCCAACACACCTTCCAGTTCTGGTTCTCATAAGCCCTCTGAGTATGCTCACATCACAGGAAAATAACAGTTCCAACATATTGCTTTCTACAAATCAGAAAAGGAAGGCGTTTCTTCCTTTCTGGTGACTGCTGTTCAGGTTTCTAGAAGAACTCAATCTTGTCACAATAATTCTTTGCATCCCAAGTGAATTCTCAGTGCTAAACTTCTCTCCACATCATGGGCAAACTTCCGCACATGTTAGTGACCTTACTTGTAGGCACTGACTCTTATCTTGTGATATCCTACAGCTTTGGAGGATGTTTCCAGGAACATTGCTTGTCCTAGCTGTTTGCTTTCTTTTCTGTTGCTCCTTTGATAGGCTCTGTCCCTTCTGTCTTAGCTCAAGGATAGATTCAGTGATCCTGGTGACTTACGCTTCAGATCCTATAAGAAAACGACGACAGTGTGACCCAGCCTGTCCAGACAAGCCCTAAAACTGTAACTTCAATGTCATGTCCTCACTGCCAGACTAATCCTTCTTAGATGTCAATCACAGCTTGACCAGTAGGCATGTCTGCTCATTTGTGAAACAGGAGGGCTGAAGTGCATGACCTTTAAGGTGACATCTTTTCTTTTCTTCTAGTATCTGTTAGGATGCAGGATGAATGAGACTCCAAAACATATTCTTAAATACTGTTTTGAATAAAAGTTCGACAGAGATGTCAGTCATACAAATATGTCACAGTTTGATTTTAATACAAGCTGTTTAATCACCAAAGTACTTTTAAATGACCTACTCTTCCTTAGTCCATTGATGTAAGTTATAATATACACTCTTTGTACTAGAAAGTAAGATGGAGTGGTTTTTTTTCTCTAAAGATATTTCCTGAGCTTAGGATACCCATGGAAAATGTAGAATTCCTTGTGAAATGCAAACACATCTCCTTCACTAGTGTTCAGTTTTGTTTCCATTTTTAACGTTACCTTAGTGACAGCCCCCCCCCCTTCAAATCTTGTTAGAAAACATTATCATATATCTGTTTCAGGAGCTAATGGCTACAGGAAAGTCACTCCAGAGCTCTACATGACTGCGATTCACAGAAAGTTCTGCTCTTCCTGCGGAGTCAGTTTATCCTACATCATCCTCTTCATCCAGCTAGTGAAGTTCTTCTTGGACTTGTGTCTTTGTGGACAAACTACTTTTATAACTAGACACAGCAGATACCTTCCCATATGATGATTTAAACCTCTCAAGTGGATTATATTTCCTTTTTTCTTTTAATAATAATAATAATAATAATAATAATATTTTTATTTATTTATACTCCAGATTTTATTTCTCCCCATCCACCCTCCAACTGTTCCACAACCCATACCTTCAACCCATTCCATCTCCATGAGGTTGTCTCCACCCCTCACCCACCCTCACCGCACCTGACCTCTAAACTCCCTGGGTCTCCAGTCTCTTGAGGGTTAGGTGCATCTTCTCTGATTGAACACAGACCTGGCAGTCCTCTTCTGTATATGTGTTGGAGGTCTCATATTAGCTGGTGTACACTGCCTTTTTTGGTGGTCCAGTGTTTGAGAGATCTCAGGGGTCCAAACTAATTGAGACAGCTAGTCCTCCTACAGGATCTCCCTCCTCCTCAGCTTCTTCCAGCCTTTCCCTAACTCAACCACAGGGGTCAGCAGCTTCTGTCCATTGGTTAGGTGCAAATATTTGCATCTGACTCTTTCAGCTGCTTGTAGGGTCTTCCAGAGGGCAGTCATGATAGGTCCCTTTTTGTGAGCACTCCATAGCCTCAGTAATAGTGTCAGGCCTTGGGACCTCCCCTTGAGCTGGATCCCACCTTGAGTCTGTCTCTGGACCTTCTTTTCCTCAGGCTTCTCTCCATTTCCATCCTTGTAGTTCTTTCAAACAGGAACAATTATGGGTCAGAGTTTTGACTGTGGGATGGCAACCTCCTCCCCCATTTGATGCCCTATCTTCCTGCTGAAGGTGGGCTCTATAAGTTCCCTCTCCCTATTGTCTGACATTTCATCTAAGGTCCTTCCCTTTGACTCCTGAGAGTCTCTCACCTCCCAGGTCTCTGGTGCATTCTGGAGCCCCTCCCCCCACCTCCTACCTCCCTAGGTTGCCTGTTTCCATTCTTTCTGCTGGCCCTCAGGGCTTCAGTCCTTTTTTTATCACCCAATCTCAGATCATGTTCCCCTCTCTCCTCCACCCCTGGCCACTTTCCCTCCCAGTTCCCTTCCAGTTCCCTCCTGACTTGTGATTACTTTCTTCTCCCTCCCAAGTGGGATTGAGGAGTCCTCACTTGGGCCATTCAGCTTGTTGACCTTTTTGAGTTCTGTGGACTGTATTTGGGGTTTTCTCTCTCTCTCTCTCTCTCTCTCTCTCTCTCTCTCTCTCTCTCTCTCTCTCTCTCTCTCTCTTTCTCTCTCTCTTTCTCTCTTTCTCTTTCCCTCTCTCTTGCTAATATCTACTTATTAATGAGTACATACCATGCAGGTCTTTTTGGGTCTGAGTTACCTCACTCAGGATGATATTTTCTAGTTCCATCCATTTGCCTGCAAAACTCAGGATGTCCTCATTCTTAATAGCTGTAAATGTGTAAATGAATCACATTTTTTGTATCCATTCTTCTGTCATAGGAAATCAGGGTTGTTTCCAGCTTCCAGCTATCACAAATAAGGTTGTTATGAACATAGTGGAACAAGTGTTCTTGTGGCATGGTGGGGCATCTTTTGGGTATATTCCCAAGAGTGGTATTGCAGGGTCTTCAGGTAGATCTATTTCCAATTTTATGAGGAACCTCCAGATTGATTTCCAGAGTGGTTGTACCAGTTTGCAAGAGGATCCCTGCATTCAGAGCAGTTGACATCACAGCTTGAAGGCATGCAGGGCAAGTGATTTGACAAACTGAAAGCCTCCCTGGAGTTCTGCTGCACACAGGGAAACAGAAACCACAGTCCATAGGACCCCTGGAGAACATCTTCACACAGGACAACAACTTGACTGCTCCACTGAAGACCCAAAAGTCTGAAGACCTCTCAGGAGATCTACTGCAGCCAGGGCTGCAGCTTCTCTGCCCCTCTAAAGAACTCCCAGTTGGAAAGCGCCACAGGTGGTCTGCTACAGCCAAGGGACCTGGAGTAAGCCAGGGACAAAAGAGGCAGACTCCAGACAGAGTCATTCACCAAACACGGGAGTATCCAGACCGCTAGAGGCAAGCACAATACCATAAGCAACAGAAGCCAATATATGTGGGTATCATCACAACCCAGTTCTCTCACCACAGCAAGCCCTGAATACACCAACATGCCTGAAAATCAGGAATCTGTCCTAAAATCCTATCTCATGAAGATAATAGAGTCTTTTAAGGAGAATGTCAGTAACTTACTGAAAGAAATACAGGAAAACACAGGTAAACAGGTGAAAGAATTGAATAAAGCGATCCAAGACCTAAAAGGGGAAGTAGAAACAATAAAGAAAACACAAATGGAGGCAAACCTAGGAATGGAAAACCTAGGAAAGAGGCCATCTCCTATAAACTAAAGTAGACCCTTTCCTCCCCTAGTTATTTGGTTTCTATTTTATCACAGCAATAGAGAAAACAAACTACAACACTCTCAAGCTTGCATTTTTGGTGCCTGCTCTACATAGATGCTGCTGCCAAGATCTACTGCTCTCTTGGTGTCTGTACCTTTTGGATCACATCTGCTGTACCCTCTGTGTTATGACCTTGGGGAAACACTTCCCTAGGCAACTACTTTCAGAAACAGAAAATCCCTTCAACAACATTTTTAGATGGTGCTCTCTCAAATGCATGTGCCTCAATGAGTGGGTTCTTGCCCTCACAAAATTTTTTTCGCTGTTTCCATGCAAAACAACATGTTTCTCCTTAATGGTTCTAATCTCTTTAATAGTCACACTTGCTCTCAAACCTGCCCTGTCAGCAAAACTAACCATGCCCACATAGTTTTCACATCTTCCATTTTTTGTTCTTTCTCATTTTGACATCAAAATCAGTAGACATGACACAGACTGAATACTATTTGTTCCAAAAATTTCTTACCCAAATAAATTAGTCCATTATCTCCATATTAAAGTTTAATCAACTTCTCAGGACAGGAGTGAAATAGAATACAGTATAGAAAGACAGGTCCTACATGATTTCAGTTATTTGTGGAACATAAAGTTGGTATCTAGAAGCTGAGAGTAGAATGATGATTTTCAGATGTGAGAGACATAGGAAGAAGGGAGACATTCCTAATGTATTGTTTTAACGATTATGGTGGGTATTGAGTTCATGTAGGAGTAAGAATAATTGTTATGGCACTACACAACTGTTAACTGTGAATAACAATTACCTGATTATGATTCTCACAAAGGTGGAAGAAATAAACCAAGTATTTACACCATGAAGGCATAGTAGATGTTTGAATTATGTCTAGCAATATGTCTAGCATAACTGAAACAGCACATATGTTAACATACAGGGCATGTGTACATCAAAATATCCATGATAACCCATTCATGAGCATAGCTTTTTATATAAATATCAGTTGAAAATGTGAAACAAAAAGCAACAAGTTTTCAGAAGAGTACCTAAATATAAATAAAGCCTAATGTTTCTGAGAAAGTGGCCCAGGTTACTGGCTGCTTGAAAATTACTTGTGTGCACTGAGACAAGGAGACACTCAACAGTGATTCATTTCAATCACTGGCCCTGTTTCCATCAAATTTGTAGCCTGGATATTAGTGCATGGCAAATGGATTTCCATAGACCAAAAACAATGTAGAAGCATAGCACACAAGATGGAAAACTCTAATAGGAGATGCTTGTGCTGCTGCGTAGCAAATTGTAAAAGAGTTCCAGGAGGAGCCATGTCAGGCAGAAAATGAACATGAGCATGTTCTCTGCCAACAGCCATACCCAAAACAGAAAGCAGCACTTGCCATGACACAGGATGGTCATGAGAGCCAGACGGCCCTTGCACATTGTCTCCATGAAATTATCCATCAGGTTGCTCTGTGATGAATTGATCTCACTTTTTAAAAATTTTATTGACACTTAAAAATATTTCATTTTTTAATTTCTCTTTCAGCTTGTTTATATTTGCATTTTATCAGCTGTATTTTTGTCTTGGAATTCCCCTCCCTCCCCCACCAGAGCTGAGATATAAAGCATGTAAGAACTTTGAAAATATTCTAATTCATTGTATTCAAGTTTCAAAAGTTATACTCCTCAAGGGTGAATTATGAGGCTTATAGGTGTGGTATGCAAGCATTGTTTGTGTGTGTAAGGATGTTATGATGGCCTCAGTAAGTAAATAGAGGTCCTTTTGAATGTTTCTATTTATGAAAGATAAAATTTATTAAAATCTCCATTATTGGGAGTTGACTTCATGAGATGCAATCAATTGGTGTTGAGTACTTTGTTTACAACGTGGGTTGTTCAGAACACTGCAGTTCTAAATTAGGTGCCCTCAATCTCAAACCACAGGATCACCTGCTTATCTATTTCATTTTTGACCTATTTCTTTGTGAATCTATTTCACCCATTGAGATATGCTTACACAAATATTACCATTAGTACACATGAGTTCTGTTTATTCTTGCAAAAAAATAGGAATGTTCAGATTATTTTATTGTCTAAAATAGTATATGCAGAATTCTGCCATGTTTTTATGCTTTTAAAATAAATATAGTACTAATGTAAATAAATATCAAGAATGCTTTATTAATTTTATCAGAACTGTATTTTCAGGTTTCAGGATTGGATGGTATAAATATTAAGCTTTTGGGTCTTTTGGTATTTCAACATTCAGGACTTTCCTATTAAAAATTATGATCCAAAACCAGTGTCCTAGAAATTGCTCTCATATTTGCAACACGTATTAGTTTGGTTGGTGCAGCATCTGCTATACCTGTAACTGTTTTCCATTTGTTGTGTTCTGTTGTAGTGTGGACATAAAATGCACCCTATGGGCTCATTTGTTTGAATATTTGGTTCCCAGCTAGTGTTAATCTTTGCAGGGGCTTTGGGAATTGAGATCTATTTAGGGAAGTAGGTTATGAGAGATAGCTTTGAAAGTTGTATCTGAAGACCTTGTTTGTTCTCTCTCTCTCTCTCTCTCTCTCTCTCTCTCTCTCTCTCTCTCTCTCTCTCTCTCTCTCTCTCTTGTCATTTAGGACATGATCTGTCCCTCGAGGTACTCCTCAACATAGAGGAGTTACTTCACTGAATGGTGAACTAGAATCAGGGCTTGCTCTCAGCAAAGCAATAGTAACCAGCCCAGTCTTTCATCTCTCTGCCTTTCATCATCTGCTTTCCTGCTTTTAATTGAACATATTCTAAGAACTTATTTTTCTAATATCTCAGTATGTCAATTATATGTTTATGTTAGTGATGTTTATATAAAGGCTGTTTCATTATGATTTTCCTTCATGTTTGCTATATACATTTTTAAATTATTTACACGCACTCAATAACACCACACAGCTTCACAGGTGGCATAAGAACATTATAACAAAGACTTCCCAGCTCTCCCTCCATCCCTTACTGTGGCATAACTGAGTTAAAGGCAGCATTTGCATATTGGTCCTCAGACTGTTCACTGCATGCTGAGACCCATCTGCTCAAAAGCCCACCAGGGTCAAAAAACACACATCCAATTACTTAATAAATACTGCAAACAAGTAGATTTTTAGCTATTTAAAGAAACTTGCTTTGCATATTACATGAAACTTTGCCCCATGTTTGCCAGACGTTGACAAAATGGAGTTTTGTGGTTGTAAGAACTCAAGCTCTGGGGCCTTTGGGGGACTCTGGCCCTGGGACTCTTTGTTGACTAAAACTGACAATGCCTAGGAAGATAAGCTTGCTTATAGTTTCCTTGTCTCCAACCTCTGCCCTTACCTTCCTTACCTAGATAGAGACCCCCTTCGCCTCTGGACTAAGGCTCCTCCCACAGAAATCCTGCCAAGCTGTCACCAGTTAGGGATTGTGTATGGTATTGTCATTAGAATCACAGTATCTTTCCTGGGTCACAATCTAAACCAAGTATATCTCCTTTGAACACTGCTTATCCCACTTCTCCACATGCTAAAATTACCCAATACTCCATTACTATTATTAATGTGAATAACTGTGTCTTCAATGAATGAGAGTAAGAAAAACCAAAGTGCTTAATTTCATTTACTCTTCCTCAATGCTCTCTCTTATGCAGATCTCAATTTCTGACCTTTCTATTTTCCTCCTGACAGAGACCTCTGTAGACGACAAACTACCTGGTGTTGAAGGTCCTGTGAAATGTTGCTCATTTACTTGTGAGACATGCTGCTGGGAGATATGACTTTTGCTCTCTCTTCTGCTCCGCTACTGTTAGAGGATTTTCTTTATCTTCTGCTTCCTCAAGTTTCATGTCTGTGTGTAGAATGCTTGGGTTTGATGCTTCTTTGTGTTTTCTGAACTTGGGTTTCCCTGGCTGTTTTCAACAACAGTGACTTATTCTGTCACCATGGCCAGTTAACTGGGAACCCATTGAACGCTTTCATCTCTAGAACGTCCTTTGACTCCTTCTCAGTCTTTTGCCTCTGTTTACATTGAAAACTTGTTACTAAATGCTTTGCTAGTTATTAGAATTTTTATATTTGTTACGGTTATTGGCAATTCTGTCAGATGCTATCAAACTCTTTGCTAATTTGAAGTTTCTTCACGCTATGATTATGCTGGTCTGTTAGCACACTTTGCCATTGATTGTGGAAAGGTGAATGGGCCTTTAGCATCAGGTACTATGTTAACCTGAACTAGACCTTGTCTAGCTTTTGCTGTTGTAGTGTTAAAATTCTTAACCTCCTCTTCTGTCTATAGTTTTCCCTGGAAACTCTTCTTAAGTAGAAGTTGAGTCTGGTGTTTGTTCTGTGAACTGAATCTCATGCTAATACACTGGAGGTTATATGAAGAAATGGAAAGCATGCACTCTTAGGATTATGATCGCCTGTGCCATTGTATCTGACCTTCCTAAGTATTTTTCATCTTTTCTCTTTTTATCCTTGGTAAAAAATAAAAAAGCTAAAGAAGGGACTGCAGTGGTGATTCAGTACTTAAGAGCACTTACTGCTTACTTTCCAGAGGACCAGCACTCAGTACCCAGCATCCACGTGGGCAGATCACAACCACCTATACAACTCTTGCTCCAGGAAGCTGGAAATCTTCTCTGATCATCATGAGTACCTGCACATATCTGCTCAGACACATACAAAACACATAGACACATAGACACATAGACACACAGAAACATTGCCCCACCCCCACATATATACATGCTTAAAATATATATTAAGGGCTAAGGAAGCTAGAGTTAACTAATGTCACTATTCTCATCTCTACTAAGACTCTGGTGATGTCTCTTCCTTTGCTGATATGATTTTGTGAAGAATGTTCTAGTCACATTTCCTCACACTTCAAATGTTCTACTTTTCCCCTCACCTGGCAAAACAGGTTTTTCTCTAGCATTGTCAGTTGAGCCCTCTGGGAGGAGCCCTCCTAAAGCATCCCACTCTGAAGCAAGATCACTTTCATATTCCAGGACCCTTCAGCAGTATCCCATCAGTTCCTGGCACCATCAACCTCTGTTCCACTTAAGCTGGTCTCAGATGCAATCATCTGTATTCACCTGTCTCTCCAAATATCATGGAAGCAGTTTGCCCTGAAATCTCAGTTTTCTGATGAGTCCAAGAAAAGTCATTGATTTTTTTTCCAGTTTGTTCAGCTTTTCCTCGTCAAAAGGACTGTAATAAAAATGTCAGAGTAGGAAATAAAAGTTCTCTTGACTTACTTCTGAATGATGAAACAATCTTGCAATACAGGCATAAAGCCTTTTTAATTATGATGTATTATTATTTTATGTATTACAGGATTAGATTTGCTAAAGAATATTTAATAAAATTTGCATTTATCTTCACAATAGATATAGTTCATGGTATCCTTTTTGTGTAATACCCTCCTCTTCTTTGAAACTATGGGTTACCACTATGGGCTATCACTATGGGCTATTACTATGGGCTATCACTGTGGGCTATCACTATGGGCTATCACTATGGGTTATCACTATGAGTTATCACTATGGGCTAGCACTATGGGCTATCACTGTGGGCTATCACTATGGGCTATCACTATGGGTTATCACTATGAGTTATCACTATGGGTTATTGGTTTTGAAGAGTTAGTAACTTGCTGTCTTCCTTAGTTCTGTAAAGTAGTTGTTATAGATTTTACACAAATTATTCCTGAAATGTCCATGGTAATCACTAGTAAATAATCTGAATCTGGTAGGTAGCATTTACCATAAATTCAGTTACTGTCATATATACATGTGTATATCAGCCTTTTAAATAATATGGTTATCACTCTTCTTTTTATTTCTGTACTGTTAGGTATCTAACTCATAGCCCGTGTATGTGAGGAAAGTGCTCTACCTCTGAGCTACATCCTAGCCCTCAATCATTATAAATCTGCTTCAATACTTTGTCATCCCATATAATTGAGTTCATTAAAATTAGTTAGTTTATTGGCACCTAGGTATTCACAGTCCTCCCGTTATTATTTCTTTCAGATCTGTAAAGCTTTTACTCTCAATCTCAATACTGGTATCCTCTCCCTTTCCCCTTCTCTTCCCTCCTCCCCCCCCAGTCTTTCCTTATATGTGTTGCTAGTTAGGCTTGTATTGGTTTTGTTCATTTGACTGTCATCCATTATTCTGCTTTTGTTTGTCATTTGTATGATTTATACTCTTGCTACTTTTTCTTTTCTTTTGTGTGACCATCAATTTCTTCCTCCATTTTGCCCAGGTACATACTAAGGTTGTTGACTTGATCACTTTTCCCTTTTCTATATAGGCATTTAGTGCTATAAATATATGTACTGCATGGGTATCATTCTGAAATGTGTCCTCTTTTTCATTCAAAATATTTTCTAATTGCTTCTTTAAAATCCTATTTGAACCAAAATATTTAGAAGAGTTATACTTAATTTTCAAATAGTTTTATAGTTGTAGTTTGAATAAAAATGGCCTCCATAGGCTCATAAGTAGTGGCACTATTAGCAAGTTGTCCTTATTGAAGTAGGTGTGGCTTTGTTGGAGGAAGTCCATCACTAGGGTGTGAACTTTGAGGACTCTGAAGCTTAAGCCGACTCTCTGCCTGCTGCCTTCAGCTCCAGATTTAGAACTCTCAGCTTCTTCTCCAGAACCATGATGATAATGGACTAAACCTCTGAAACTCTAAATCAGACCCAATTAAATGTTTTCCTTTATAAAAGTTGTTATGGTCATGATGTGTTGCTTAACAGCCAATAAAACCCCAAGACATTTATGTTACCAATGTATTTTATATTTAATATTAATTTAAGTTTCTTTATAGTCAGAGAACAGAGTTGACATAATTCGAATACTTTTTTAACTTGTTGAGACTTGTTTTATGGACCAGAACAGAGTTCATTTAGGTAAAAATTTCCCAGTACACTAAAAAAGAAAAAGTGAAAAATTATTTGGTTATTTTTGACACAGTACTCTATAGATTTTAATTATAACTAGATGGTTGACAAGGATCTTAGTTAATTTTATATTACTGTGAAGAGATACCATGACCAAGGCAATTTATAAGAGAAAACATGCAGTTGACTTACTGAGAGGGTTAGAGTTCATGATCATTATGGCGGAAAGCATGGCAGCAAGCAGGCACACACGATTCTGCAGTTTAGCTGAGAGATTACATCCCTGCTGATCCACAAACAGGAAGCAGAGAGAGAACAAACTATTTGTGAATGATTTGGGATTTTGAAACCTTAAAGCTCACCCCCAGTAACACATTTCCTCTTACAAGTCCATATCTCCTAATCCTTCCCAAATAGTTCCACCAACTGGGAATCAAGAATTCAAATATATGACCCTATGGAGGCCATTCTCATTTGAAATACCACATTTACCTCCTAACACTAGGACCAACAGCCTCAGAGTGACCACACTCTTAATGAACTGGGCCCTCCCACATCAATTACTAATGGAGAAAATGCCCTCCAAGCTTGCCTACAGGCAAATCTTATATAGAAGCATTTCTCATTTGAAGTTCCTTCCTCTCAGATGACTTTAGCTTATATTAAGTTGACATATAAACTCATCAGGATACACGGTGAATGGTTTCATATAATATGACATTTAATCAGTTCCATCGTATAATCTTATTTCTATGCTACATTGTGTTATTTTCTTGCTTCAGAAATAACAAAATTAAAAAGTAAGAAAAATATAGTTTTCCAAAACTCACTCTGCTATGCCCCTCGAGGTTAGTCATATCTGAGGAGTATTCTTCAATGAGAGGACTCACTCCTAATGAGGGAGAAACACAACTTCAAATTCAGTAAACCTGGCCAGGTGAGTGAGAGGCTTTAAAATCATATTATACCTGATGGAAAACTGGAGGACTTTCAAACTAGAAGAGAAATGTCAGCACAATGAAAAACATCCATCTCAAAGTATATGAAGGGTACTCGTGTAAGGAAGACAATCTATTTTTTATGCTGTACAAAAGTTTATGACAGGAAGTGATGTCATTAGAATAACAAAATTGTAGGGTGTCTGAGAGGACAAAAGAATCCCTTATATCTCCTATCATGTAGACACATCCCAGTCATCAATATTCAAGTGTTCAACAAACTTGAGTTCAACCCAGCTGTTGCAGAGGGAATTCCAGCCCAGATGTTGCTTGCACTGGGTAACAATTAGGCATATCTTTCAGCAATGACATTTTAGAGCTTGCTATGGACTCGGTGTTTCCTGAGAGAGGGATCTTCCCAGTATAGGGCTGAAGAAAATACTGAAAGTAAATGCAAACATCTTCAGTTATGTAATAGTATCTTGTACAGGTGAGGAACCAACAAGGAATGGTTTAAAATCAAAATGCTTCAGTTCCCTGCATGAAGCTCAGATATTCTGGATGAGATGTATTCTCTTGCAGGGGGAAACAAACAAACAAACAAACAAACACTTGGTTACTTGGCAGCAGAATGAGCAGTCCAATGGGAACCTCTCCAGCTGATTCTGACCCCCTGCCAGTTCTAGGTACAAGTGGGTTATTACTCAAATAAAGACAGACCACAAGCCTAGTGAGTCTCTCAGCATGCCAAGATGTGGTGAATTAGCTGTTTATCGATGATGACTTGCCTTCCCTCAGTTAACTCTCACCTAAATCTTTTTTTTCCTGACACATCATAAAGCTAGGAGAAAAATACATACTTCTTCCTCCAGCCTTTCGGTTCCCACTGGGCAAAGATCAGAGAGAGGGGTGAGTCAGAAGTGTGAAAGGAATGATGCTTAAGACAGGCTCAGGGGAAGAAGAGGAGACCGGTCTATCCTGGCCAAAAGATCTCTTCAGTGTGTAATTTTCATCTTGCCCATGGGCAATTTTCTGCAGGTGTACATTTAGTTTCCAAGAAAATGTGAAGCTTGAAATTGGAGCCCTGTTCTGTGGCTGCAGTTACTACGGCATAAATTTAAGATGGAGAAATGAAGAGTGGTTTGTTTTTCTCCTGAAGTAAGACCCTAACACTCTTCCAAGGTTGTATGGAGGGCTAAAAACAATCAGTGGTAGAAACAATGACAGCGTGTGGGACAGATGGCATTTGATATCCATTCAGGATGCTTGTATGATACAGGGTTTGATTATTTCCATTCATGTGGCATAAAAGATGGATTGTAAAAGTTGAAAACCTTAAATACCGAAATATTGTTCTGAAAGCATAAAGAAGACTGGAGAGACATCAGACAGGTGTCTTCAGGCAGGACTCCCGCCTTTCCCTGTAATCTGGTTCTGAAGATGGTATTACATAATGATGTATAATTTTGGCATTCACCTTTTACCAGCAAAAATACAGACCCTTCACTAGCTTCTCTGACTTCAGATCCTTTATTCCCACACATGCCACACCACTTCCTCTATCCTACAGCCAGTATTCCACCAGCAATGGTAAAATGATGACATTATCTCTGCTTAAAAACATTTTGATATCACTCCGCAAGATGTTTAACATGGGCTGAAATGTCCATGACTCCCCAGTCTCCTCCATCTTCTCCGCAGTCTTTGTCTTGCTCATAGCTGTCCCTCGGTCCTTGGAAGTTTCTGACAAAAGCACATTCTTTCTGAGTATCTGCTATCTTCCCTCTAAGCATATTCTCTTCCTCTACCAAGTTCTGGATTCATCTCTCACCACCTTTTCCACCTCCCTCCACCATCCCTTCATCCTCCTGTCTTGATGACTGCTCATCCCTGACGTTTTCAACATGAGAACTTGACTCCCTGTCACTCAAAGCATGTGATGGTGTATGTTCCTTCTCCATTCGTGTTACAGGAGCTCAAGTTCTTCTTTGTATCCCCAGTCTCAGCTGCTTATTATATGCCTACCAAATGAAAGAGTAAATGAAAATCCATTTTTATTACTTTAACAATACATCAGTAATATTTTGCCAAAAAGTCAAGTGAGGCAAGTGTAGATAAATCACATAAAGGAAATATTAGTGGGAGAAAGTATCACTAGCAATTAAGGAGCTAAGTGAAAGTACAACAGATGAGCAATCAAAGGTGTGTTTCATATTCAGTGATGGTTATCTTCTAAGAAGCCTCATCGCTTCACCTGCATTGTGGTTGATGGAAGCCCGCCCCTTTTCCAGTAACATTTACAGAAAAGGCAGATCTCTCTCACACAGTATGGAGGCTGAGCCTAGCTCTGATCTTCACTGACAACAACTGCATAGACACAGGTTGAGAATCCCACAAAATGGTGGTTCTGATTTAGTGGCACTGTAATTTCTAAGACTAGAATTTCCAAAATAGTAAACTCTCACCTAATGTTAATAGCCAACATCCTATGCTTGATTTGGATAAGGAAGAGAGGGATTATTAACTATGGGAAAGAGGTGTTTGCAAGGGTGCTTCTGGAATATTCTGCATCATCTGGGTCAGAAGACCCCAAGCTCTTTGCTCGAGAAGAGCAGATTACAGCTGCTCAGATGGTATTAAAACGTGTAATGCTTAGAGTCACCAAATGACTTTGCGCTCTCCAATAGGAAATAATTAAATAAGCCCAATGTGAAAAGGTAACTTCAGTGTTTCATCTCATTGACTGTGTCTAGCTTGCTGGAGCCAGCTCTGATACCAAGCTGTGTGGAGCTTTTGCTATTTTGAAATGTTTCCACAGAAGCTTCCTCAATCAATATCTCTAGATCCTTATAGACTCCAGACAGTCTTACAGAGAGTCCAGCAAGGACAACTGTTCCCAAAATAAATTTTGTCTTTAGGGTTTTCTTTGTTCTATTTTGTTTTATTCTGTTTGTTAATAGCATTGAGGCAATGGTATATATTTTACTTTACCAAAAAATCAGGGCAGTGACACCAAGCTGGGTTAATACCATCTTTCATATGGCTATTGTTAGCAAAGCAATCCCAATTATTATTCCTAAAATTGATTCTTAAATATTGTTTTAATATTTTGTGTGAAAATAGAAAATACAACATACCAAAATATGCTAGTTACCACGAAGAAAATTCCTTCTGAGATAATTTCCTTTAAAACTGAATATGCTTTTTTAGTGAAATAAAATTTTCCTTGAATTAACAAACAGCCAAAGACAGATGAGAGCTTCTCAGAGTTACTTGTCTGGCGATTGTTTCGTCAAAAGTCAACAAATAAGCTCTCCATTTCAAAGACAGGGGAAAAAAGTCAATGCTTTTTCCTAATAAAGCTTGAGGTTCTAATTAAAAGTGATACTGTGATGGGTTTGTCTCCTACACTTTGAGTTGGATCACTTCCTAATACTGAAATGCTTTCTACAATGAGGTACTTATCTTAATTTAAATAATATGACTGAAAAAATACTGTTAAGTAAATGGCATCATCATTTAATAGTTCTGATAACTCAGTGTGCTGAGATGCTCTGTGTGATCATTATCTTATGTTTCAAGTCCATAGGAAGCAACAGAATTGACTGATAGTGTGTGATAGGTCAATGGGTTTTAATGTAACATAAATTCATAGAAGTTACTTCATATCCTGCATCACAGCTCTACTACAGGGATTGCCACTTGACAAGTTTTAGTATACAGTTAAAGAATGGTCACATCTACCTGAAAAAAAAAAAGGCAACTTTTCCAGCTATCTATTTTGTGAAGCTAGATTTTCTGCATACACTTGAATCAAAATAGCATATATTTTAGTTGATCTATCTACACACACACACACACACACACACACACACACACACACACAAATACCCTTACTGTATACATAACTTTGTGGTTCTACATATTATGTCTTGCTTATCATTGAATTAACAGTTAATAGCTACATATAAGTGAATACATACCATATTTGTCTTTTTGGGTTTGATGCACCTCACTCAAGATTTTTTTTCTAGTTCTACCCATTTACCTGCAAATTTCATGATTTTTTTTTTGATGGATGAGGAATGCTCTGCTATGTAAATGACCTACATTTCTCTACCTATTATTCTGCTGAGGCCTCTCTAGGTTATCTCCAGTTTCTGGCTATTATGAATAGAGAGAGACACAATGGACATGGTTGAGTAACGGTCTCTGTGGTAGGATCAAGTATCCTTTTTGGGTATATGCCTAAGAGTGGTATAGCAAGATCTTAAGATAAATAGACTCCCATCTTCCTGAAAAACTGCCACAAGGATCTCCACAGTGGATGTAGAAGTTTTCCCTCTCACCAGCAAAAGATGAGATCTGTCACTTGTTTTATTGATCTTAGTCATTATGACAGGTATAAGATAAAATCTCCAAGTAGTTTTGATTAGCATTTCCCTGATGAATGTTGAATATTTCTTAGGGTTTCTTAGCCATTTGAGTTTTTTCCTTTGAGAATTCTCTGGTTAGAGCTGTATTCCAGTTCTCCAGATTTAATTGGGTTATTTGTTATTTGTTTTTTTTTTTTTTTTTTTTGATATCTAGTTCTTTGAGTTCATTATATATTTTGGGTATTAGTACTCTATTGGATGTGGAGTTGGTGAAAAATAAGTATTTTACCATTCTGTAGGCTGCTGCTTTGTTCAAATGATGGTCTCCTTTGCCATACAGAAGCTATTCAGTTTCATGTGGTCCTGTTGATTTATTGTTGAGCTTACTGACTATGCTAACAGTGTTATGTTCAGAAAGTCTTTTTCTATGCCAATAAATGCAAAGGTTTTGCCAATTTTTTCTTCTATCAGGTTCAGTGTATCTGGTTTTATGTGAAGTCTTAGATATATTTGGCGTTGAGTTTGTTCAGGGTGATAAATATAGATCTATTTGAATTCTTCTATAGGCAACTGGTCAGTTTGATCAGCACCAGTTATTGAAAATGCTATATTTATTCCAATATGTATTTCTGGCCTCTTTATCAAAAGTCATGTGTCCACATGTATGTGGATTTATGTTTGGGTCTTCAATTCAATTCCTTTGATCAATGTGATCTCATCCCCACCCCCACCCCCTACCCCCACCCCCACCCTCTCTCTCTCTCTCTCTCTCTCTCTCTCTCTCTCTCTCTCTCTCTCTCTGTCTCTCTCTCTCTCTGGTAGGGAGGGGCAGGGAGCTGATACTGTGCTGGGTTTTGGTATTGTTGTTTTGTTTTGTTCTGTTCTTAACTATTGCTCTGTAGTACAACTTGTAATCAGGGATGGTGATGCCTCCAGCAGGTTTGGTTTTGTTTTGTTTTGTTTTGTTTTGTTTTGTTTTGTTTTGTTTTTGTTTTACTATACTAGATCATTTTAACTATCCTGGGCTTTTTTGTGTTTCCATATGAAAAGGAAAATTGCCCTGAAGATCTGTGAGAAATAGTGTTGGAATTTTGATGGACACTACATTGAATCTGTAGATTGCTTTTGATAAGATGGTCATTTTAATATATTAATCCTGCTGATCCATGAAGATGGAGGATCTTTTTATTTTATATCTTCTTTAATATATTTGTTTAATCTCATAAGGTTTTTTTTATCAGATAAGTCTTTCACTTGCTTGGTTAGAATCACCCAAGTTATTTTATATAATTTGAGGTGATTTTGAAGGATGTTTATTTGATTTCTTTCTCAGTTTGCTGTTCGTATATAGGAAGGGTACTAATTTTTGTGAGCTAATTTAGTATCCAGCTACTTTCTTGAAACTGTTTCTTAGCTGTAGGAGTTTCTCAGTGACATTTTAAGGGTTATTTATATATACTATTATATCACCAGCAAAGAAAAATACTTTGGCTTCTTCCTTTGCAATTTTATCCCCTTGATCTCTTTCATGTGTATTATTGCTTCAGTTAAGACTTCAAGTACTAAATTAAAGACATATGGAAAGAATTGACTATCCTATTCCTGATTTTAGTAGAATTACTTTGAGTTTCTCTTTATTTAATTTGATGTTGGCTATGAGTTTGCTGTAAACCACCTTTATTATGTTGCAGTATATGCCTTTTATCCCTAATCACTCTAGAACTTTTATCATGAAGGGATATAAAATTTGATCAAAGGCCTTTCTGCATGTAATAAGATGAACATGGTTTTTGTTTTGTTTTAGTTTTTGTCTTTTCTATTTGTTTATATAGTGGATTATATTTATCAAAAACTTTAACACATTCTGAATGATCTCTGCATTATTTGAATGAAGCCCCTACTTGATCATGGTGGATGATCTTTTTGATGTGTTATTGGATTCAGTTTGCAAGTATTTTTATTGGGTATTTTTGTATCTGTTTTCAAAAGGAAGAATAGTCTATAACACTCTTTCTTTGTTAGGTCTTTACGTAGTTTGAATTTAGGGTAACTATGGTGTTGTAAAACAAGTTGGGCACTGTCTTCTGTTTCTATTTTGTGGAATAATTTGAGGGGTATTGGCATTACCTCTTCTTTAAAAGTCTGGTAGAATTCTGCACTCAAACCATCTGGCCCTGTTCTTATTTGTTTGTTTGTTTCTGTTTGTTGCTGCTTTGATTTATTTGGTTTGGGTAATTGGGTAGATTTAAAATTACTATTTCTACTTTACTAGAGGTAATAGGTCTGTTTAAATTACTTGTCTGGTTCTTATTTAATTTTGATATGTGGTATGTATCAAGATAATTATCCATTTCTTTTAGATTTTTTCAATTTTTAGGAATGCAGATTTTTAAATTATTTCCTTATGACTCTCTGTACTTTCTTAGTATCTGTCATTATGCCCCCCCTTTCAACTCTAATTTTGTTAGTTTGGATATTCTTTCTTTGACTTCTAGCTAATTTAAATAGGGGTTTGCCAATCTTACTGATTTTCTCAAAAAAACAACTGTTTGTGTCTTGATTCGTTCTAACTTTTTATTGTCCATTTGTTTGTTTTATTGATTTTTATCCCTGAGTTTGATTATTTCTCACTCTCTACTCATTTTGAGTGTTATTTCTTCTGTTCTAGAGCCTTCAGGTATGCTTTAAGTTGTTAGTATGTGATCTATCCAATTCTTTCATGTAGGCACTTGGTGCTGTGAACTTGCCTCTTTGAACAATCTTCATTGTGTCCCATGAGTCTGGAAATTATTGCATATTAATCTTCATTCAATTCTAGAAAATCTTCAATTTCTTTGTTAATTTCTGTCTTGACCCATTTTTTATTGATGTAAGTTGACTACATTCCATGAGTTTGTAAGCTTTCTGTTGTTTCTGTTGTTATTGACACCCATCTTTATCTGATATAAAGGTCAGATAAGATGTGGGATGTTATTTCAATTTTCCTGTATCTGTTGAGACTTACTTTGTGCCTGAATATGTGGTTAATTTTGGAGAAAGTTCCATGAGGTGCTGATGAAAAGGTAAATTCTTTTGTGTTTGGTTGAAATGTGTTGTAGGTATCTATTAGGTCTATTTGGTTTAGAGCATCACTTACTTGAACATTTCTCTGCTTAGTTTTTTTCTGGATGATCTGTCTGTCAGATAGAGGGAGAGAATAGAGAATTGAAGTCTCCTACTGTCATTGTGTGAAGGTCAATAAGCTGTAATAATGATTCTTTATTAACTTCAGTGCCCTTGTGTTTGGTACATAGATGTTAAGAATTGAAATGCCCTCTAGGTAGATTTTTCCTTTTGTCTCTTTTAATTAATTTTGGTTTGAAGTCTACTGTATGATTTTAAAATAGATGTACCTGCTTGCTTCTTAATAATTTTTCTTGGAATATATTTTTTTATCCTTTTACCTGAGGTGATATCTATTCTTGATGTGTGCTTTTTGGATGCAGCAGAAGGCTGGATCCTGTTTTCATATCCATTCTGTTAGTCTGTTTCTTTTTATTGAAAGAATTGAGACCACTGATGTTGAGAGATATCAATAAACAATGTTTGCTGATTCCTGTGATTTTGTTGTTGTTGTGGTGGTGGTAGTGGTGGTAGTGGTGGTAGTGGTGGTGACTCTGTGTGTGTGTGTGTGTGTGTGTGTGTGTGTGTGTGTGTGTGTGTGTTTACCCTCTTTTGATTTGCTGGTCTAGAATAATTTATTTCTTGTGTTTCCTAAATGTTTTACCTCTTTAGATTGGAGTTTTCTCTTCTAGCACTTTATATAAGCTGAGTTTTTAGATAGATAATGCTTAGATTTGTTCACCCTCTCCCCACATAATATCTTATTTTCTTTACCTATTGGGATTGAAAAACTTCTGGGCTGGCATCTGTGGTCTCTTAGATTTTGTATAACTGTTTAGGCCTTTCTGGCCTTTAAAGTCTCCACTGAGAATTCAGGTATTTTTCTAATAGATCTAGTTTTATATCTTACTAGGTCTTTCTTTTTCCTTTGAAGTTTTTAATATTCTTTCTTTGTTCTCTACAGCCCATTTAGTATTTTGATTACTATGTGTCAAGGGAATTTTTTCTGGTACATTTGATTTGGTGTTCTGTGTGCTTCTTGCACCTTAATTGGATTTTCCTTCTTTAGACTAGGAAAATGTTCATCTACATTTTGTTGAGATATTTCTGTGTCTTTGACCTGGGTTTCTTCCCCTTCCTGTACTAACATTTTGTTCTTTCCTAGTGTCTCAGATTTCCTGGATGTTTTGTGCTAGGACTTTTTAGGTTTAATATTTTCTTTGACCTACATGTTCATTCCTTCTATCTTGTCTTTCAGGCCTAAGATTCTCCTTTCCATCTCTTATATTCTGTTGATGAGGCTTGCCTCTGAGGTTCCTGTTTGATTTCCTAAAATTGTCATTCTCAGAATTCCCTCAGATTGTTTTTCTTTTTTTAATCTATTTCCATTTTCAGGTCTTGAACTGTTTTATTCATTTCCTTCCACTATTTGCTTGTGTTTTTTTTTTATAAGCTTCCTTAAGGGATTTCTTAATGGATATTTTATTTATTTACATTTCAGATGTTATCCCCTTTCCCCATTCTCCCCCCAGAAACCCCTTATCCGGTTCCCCTTCCTGTTACTTCTATGAGGTGTGCCCTCACCCATAAACCCACTCCCTCCTCTCTGCCCTAGAATTCCCCCACACTGGAGCATCCAACATTCATGAGACAAAGGACCTCCTTTCCCAACAATGCCTGACAAAGCCATCCTCCACTACATATATAGCTGAAGCAATGGGTCCCTCCAAGCATATTCCCAGGCCTGCAGTTTAGATCCTGGGATCTCTGGTTGGTTGGTATTGTAGCTCTTCCAATGGTGCTGCAAGCCCCTTCAGCTCCTTCAATCTTCTCTCTATCTCTGCCATTGGGACCCCATGATCAATTCAATAGTTAGTTGGGAGCATCCACCTCTGGCAGAGCCTCTCAGGAGACAGGTATATCAGGCTCCTGTCAGCATGCACTTCCTGGCATCCACAACAGTGTCTTCGTTTAGTGACTGCACATGTGATGGATCCCCAGGTTAGGCAGTCTCCAGACAGCCTCTCCTCCAGTCTTTGCTCCATACTTTGTCTCCACAAGTACTCCCATGAGTATTTTGTTACTCCTTTTAAGAAGGACCAAAGCACCCACACTTTGGTCTTCCTTCTTGAGCTTCAAAATCTACAGATTCAATGCAATCCCCATCAAAATCCCAACTCAATTCTTCACAGAATTAGAAAGAGCAATTTTCAAATTCATCTGGAATAACAACAAAAAAATCTCAGGATAGCAAAAACTATTCTCAACAATAAAAGATCTTCTGGGGGGAATCACTATCCCTGACCTCAAGCTGTACTACAGAGCAATAGTGATTAAAACTACATGGTATTGGTACAGATACAGGCATGTAGATCAATGAAATAAAATTGAAGACCCAGAAATGAACCTACACTACTATGGTCACTTGATCTTTGACAAAGGTGCTAAAACCATCCAGAGGAAAAAAGACAGCATTTTCAACAAATGGTGTTGGTTCAATTGGAGGTCAACATGTAGAAGAATGCAAATTGATCCATTCTTATCTCCTTGTACAAAGCTCAAGTCCAAGTGGATAAAGGACCTCTACATAGAACCAGATACACTGAAACTGACAGAAGAGAAAGTAGGTAACAGCCTCGAACATATGGGCACAAGGGAAAAGTTCCTGAACAAAACAGCAATGGCTTATGCTCTAAGATCAAGAATTGACAAATGGGACCTCATAAAATTGCAAAGCTTCTGTAAGGCAAAGGACACTGTTAATAGGACAAAAAAGCAACCAACAGATTGGGAAAAGACCTTTATCAATCCTACATCTGATAGAGGACCAATATCCAAAGTACACAAAGAACTCAAGAAATTAGACTCCAGACAATCAAATAACTCTGTTAAAAATGGGTACAGAGCTAAACAAAGAATTCTCAACTGAGGAAACTCGAATGTCTGAGAAGCACCTAAAGAAATGTTCAACATCTTTAGTCATCAGGGAAATGCAATCCTGAGATTCCACCTCAGACCAGTCAGAATAACTAAGATCAAAAACTCAGGTGATAGCAGATGCTAGTGAGGATGTGGAGAAAGAGGAACACTCTTCCATTGTTGGAGGGACTACAAGCTGATACAACCACTCTGGAAATCAGTCTGGTGGTTCCTCAGAAAATTGGACATAGCATTACATGAGGACCCAGCTATATCATTCCTTGGCATATACTCAGAAGATGCTAAACATATAACAAGAACATATGCTCTGCTATGTTCACAGCAGCCTTATTTATAATAGCCAGAAGCTGGAAAGAACACAGATGTCCCTCAAGAGAGGAATGGATACACAAAGTGTGGTACATTTACACAATGGAGTACTACTTGGCTATTAAAAACAATGAATTCATGAAATTCTTAGGCAAATGGATGGAACTAGAAAATATCATCCTGAGTGAGGTAACCCAGTCACAAAAGAATACACATGGTACACACTCACTGATAAGTGGGTAAAGGATTTTTTTTTTTTAATGAAGCGAAACTGCTTAATAGTAGATAAAGTAAGGAGTAGAGATTCAGGAAAAATGAATTTACCATAGGAAACCCAAAAATCACCAGCTGACTGTAGGTATTAGGGGAGGTCTAAAGGATACTGTACTCACTAAAGCACTAGGGAGGGCCCAATCCAGTGAAGCAACTGATCACCTGTAGCTAGAACAGCATAATCCATATCATAACCTTAATCACAAGTGGTGAAATGACCAGTGTTATAGTGGTAATCTATGTGAATGATGTGGCCACTAGGGAGTCCTGACTCACGGTGATCTTCCTTGTGGCCAAGAGACTCTGAAATTTATAGGAGAAAATCTATGAGGAATTTGATCACAGTATTTCATGACTCACGCAGTTAAACAGTTTTGAAATGGAAAACAGAAGTTTGTTATCAGTTGACACAACCTATTTTCCATATTTTCACTAGATCTTAAATGGGGAGCTCACCACAGAGAATACATATGTCAAAAATATTCCATCAAACTACAAACAAAGGAATCAGCATCCATTTACTCACGAAACACTGGGAAAATAGAAAAGTTTCTTTCTTATGGTGGCTAGTGATCACAGCACACAAAATATAAGGTCACCACAAGTTCTGCAATACTAATCTTATTCAATTACATGAATATGAATACAGGATAAAATATGCATGATTAAATGGAATTCTGGGTATAGTTATGTTTATCTCACAGTTATTCTACTGGACCATTAGTCCATGTTCACTTCTCTTATCCTTGAATGAGGTAAGTATAACTTAGGAACTAAGTATACCCTCTAGTCCATTTCTCACTACATAGAATATAAGAGCCATTATAACAAAATGGGCCAGATAGAAGCAATTGAAATTTCATCTCTCTTGTAAACACACTAAATTATATTCCATATCACAACCCAGCTGGACCTGTAGAGAGTAGTGCAATCCTTAAAGAATCAGAGGATATCAGGTTGGTGGTCTGCACCATGTTCCTGCTTAATTTATTAGTATGGCCCTGCACCAAACAGACTGGTATGACAGATGGTGATAGACTGTAGTAAACTTAGCAAATGATTGCCCTAATTATAGATGCTGTGCTGAAGAAAGCATCATTGCTACAACAGATAAATACAGCCTTTCATTTTAGTAGCTACTGGTTTCCTCAATGTATTCATTTTGAACCTCATCAGAAAGGAGACTCAAAAATACTTTTTATTATACACCTGTATCAAATAATAATACATTTTCACTGTCTTGTCTCTCCTTCTTTCCATCATAATGTAAAACAAGGTAAATTAGATCACCTCAGTACTTTTTAGGTCATTACAAAAGTCCTGCATGTTGATGGCACACACAATTAGCCCTATCTGCAGTGTTAAAGCATATTAGCTGTATGATATGCTAAGATCCAAGCAAGCTAGGCAATGAAAAATAATTTCCAAAAATCCAAAGAGATTGATTTAAACATTTTTAAAAAATAATTCAAATATGCCGTTCAGACCTACTTTAAGAAGTTTGACTTTAGGTAGCACAAAGGGCCAACATCCCAATACCTCCATCTAGTTCTACCAGCACATCAAGGCTGTGTTTCCCCACAATGTTTTCTTTTTAACTGAGCACTATGAAAGTACAAATGCCAGAGCATTTGTACATGATGTGTTCTGACTGCTTCAAAGGTTACTTTGAGTCAAAATGTTCTTAAATCAAGACAGAGCTTTCGAGATGTATGCTGCAGTCTCAGAGTCCTGCCTCATCCCTGATAACTTCTCTTCTTGGGTCCTGAGCATCAGAGATGCATCACAGCCTGGAGGCTGTACTTGCACTGGCATCAGCCTAACAAATCTCTTGTATCTTTAAGAACATCTTACATGTTTGCTTTTCACAGGACCTGAGATAATATGGAATTCAGAGGCTTGAGACATATTCAGACAATGCCCCAGCACAAAGGATAATTTATTGCAAAATTTGTTGTAACTTTGCACCTACTGTCACAATGAAAGAGGTCTGTGTTAGAGGACTTATTTCTTCTTTGACAGAGTGTCTATTCCACACATGAGATGTTCTTTCAACTCATATCAACTGCAGTAAGAGGCTGCTAATTTTCAGTGTAGCCCCACGCAAACACTGAGTGACCATCTGCCAAGTATTTGTCATAATATGAATATTTTTATGTCTAGAATGTACTAATATTGAACAACAGCCCATCACATATTCACAACAGGATATTCAAAATCCTAGGGAAATAAATATGGCATCCAAGAGGTGCTCTGTGATTGTGGAATAGCATCTTCCAGACACAGTGTGGCCCTTGCTTTTTTAAAATATCAGAACAATTGATTACCCAGATAAAGACCCTCACAAGACTGACCCATTAATATCACAGAAGCACCAGAGCATACAAGATGGTCTTCAAAGACTTTTAATGGTACCTGGGGGCATGAGTGCCACATGGGGTGCACTATGAGACTGCAGAGAAAGGTTCTCATGATGTCCCTGCTCCAAAGAGAAGATAATTATCACAGAGATGAGGTAATTAGAACTGCCTATACTCTTGCAAGCAGCTCCTCATTCATGTTCCCATAAATAACCTCAATTAAGCCCATTAGTATTCCAAGAGTCTTTTCTTCGGTCTTCAATTGATAACATTTTCATGGGTAACAGTCATTTATTCATATATTTCCAAGAGAAGTTCACACAGCATCCAGATACAGCATTTACCTACACTTATGGTACCTTTGGGCCAGTCAGTGTACAAATAAAGAACATACCTCAGGTCCATTGATGATATAGCTCTATTTATATTAGTCCATAGTAAAATGTGGCCACACTGCAGTTTCACTCAGAAGGGTATCTAAGTGTCAAGATCCAAAGGGAAGAAACTAGGAAGATTCAAGACAAGTGTTCCTAGTGACAGGAAGGTCAATATGAGAAGGAATGATGTGTGAGGATGTATTTAGGGTTAATGGTCATCTGTCAATATAAAAGAGGTACAAACTATCAATAGATAGAGGTCTTGCTGCATGGCTCTGATCACTTACTCCATGGCTTACACAGTGGATCTATGGATGCAGTAGCAAAGGTAGTAAAAATAAGGGTTACTCATGGCTTCCTCAGCATGCACCCCATCACAGGAAAGCTAACCTGAGTGTTGTCACCACTCAGGTGTTCAGGCTTGAAGCAATGATATCTGTGGGAATATATCAGCCTGCTGCCATACTTGCAAAAGTCACCTGATAGAGTCAAGTGCAGTGATTTATACTACCTAGAAGTGGCATGTCTTCTGGGCAAGGATTTAATACTCCCTATCACAACTATCTGAGGGCTTGCATGCTTTCTTATTTGTTAATAATGGAATCTCATATAAGATTGTTTGTGGAAAGACACCAACTGTCCTGCCACAGAATATGTCTTTCATAAATCACATCTCAGGGCTAATAAAATTTTAGTGTTGCCCTTTATGACTTACCTACACTATGATTTGGGGCACTAGCAAGCCCTGTTTGCTGTGACTATTTGTCATATCTAATAAATAGTATCAGGGGTGAGGAAGGAGGAAACAAGAAGGTATAGAATCAGCCTAGATGGCATTAACAAATGAGTACAAAAAGAAAGTGTAGCTTAGACACATGGTGGACTATTGTTCAACCATAAGGCGACAGAAATTCTGTCTTCTGCAGCATCAAGATGGAGTTGGAGGGTGCTGCATTAAGGAAGGTGAGCCATACCACAGGAAGACACATGCTGCATATTCTTTTCTGTATCTGGAAGCTGAAGTAAAAAAGGCAATAGAGGGGCAGTGCCTACTGGACACTGGGGAGGGGAGTGCACAGAAAGAACATAGATGTGTCCAGAGTACGATGGATGCGAGTATGGCTATATCACAGTGAGCATACAATCATGTGTGTTAATAACAGAAAATGTTCTAACTTAGAAATACATTCTACAAGGTTAGAGTTTTCTCCTTCAAATTGTATGGTATATGATAAATCAATGAACATTTTATAGTGTTCCAAATATACAGATAACATAGGCTCCAGAGCCATGGGCTAGAAGGAAAATAAATCCCTTTACTGTTTAAGATGACCTTTGGAGAGTTTGAAATTACTATTTCAAATTTATACTCAGCTGTATTTTTTTCTCTTTTTAAAAAAAGTTTATTTTATTTTGTTGGCATTACTTCCAGACTCTCAGTAAGTATTCAAGTGAACTTAAAACTATGAATGCCATCATCATGGTTTCCTTATGCCCATGGTCCACCTGACAGTAAGTGGGTTGTTTTAAATTACGTTTATTTATTGTCTCCTTTCTTCAGCATTATTCTATCCAAGTCCCTAGTATGTGCGATGGTGCTTTCAAATAAGTGTGTCGTTCTCCTCCTTGTAAAAGCCCTTACAGGCATAGCCAGACTCATGCTTCACTATTTCTTGGATCAAATTGCCCATCACACTTTCACAGTCTTTCAGATTCCATCTCTTGTCTACACAACATTTACCCACCTCTAGCCACAGTGTCATCTTTGCAGAAGCTCTGGTTGAGAGAGAATACAGTTTCACTTTGTCGTTTTATGGCTTGCTTTTTATAAACCATAACTGTCCTCCCATGCTATACATGAAAATCCCATTATTTCTCTTCTACCCATGAGAACAACTTTCATTATAGACTGTCAGCTTATAATTAACTCTCTTTCTGAGACATCAACCTATATTATTTCTCTGCTTATCTTTCCCAACAGTAATGATATGCTTTCTATGTACAAGGCCAATATTCTCACCTTTTTTGTGACTGCAAAAAATAAGTAAATATTCAGATTTATACATAAATTTCACAAGTTTGTCAAATTGGACCAAAGTGCTAATTGAGGCTTCTGCTAATAATATACAGAGATTCTCTTTTTCCACTCCCCAACACTTATTATAAATTTAAAATAATAATCCACTAATGTTTGAAATGATGGCCCATTGCAGTTTTTTCTTCCATCTGAATGTAGTGTTGATCACATTGTCATGTACTTGCATAGCATTTGTGTTTCACTTTGGAGAAAGTTTTATTTAGGATTTTTCCCAATTACTTTTTGGGTCACTTCACTGATGTGCTGTTGAATTTCTTTTTTTCAAGTTCTCATGGAGAGAAACACACTAGCCAAATGAAATATGTTCTCTCTCTCTCTCTCTCTCTCTCTCTCTCTCTCTCTCTCTCTTTCCTTTTCTCCCTTTCTCCCTTTCTCCCTTTCTCCCTTTCTCCCTTTCTCCCTTTCTCCCTTTCTCCCTTTCTCCCTTTCTCCCTTTCTCCCTTTCTCTGTATGTCTCTGTCTCTGTTTCTCTCACTCTCTGTGTGTATATGTGAGTATGTGTTCATATGTATGTATATGAATAGTGAAAAATTTCCCAAACACAAAGTATCTAGATTGACCAGATTAGCATCTTGTACTTTGTTATTAAGGAAACTGTCTGGTAAGACTGTATACCCTCTAGAAATCATGAAGTCATTTCTATGGATGTTAACCCAGAAAGTTAATAAATGATCAGTGTAATACTCAAGCTTGAAAAAAAGACTAATAAAATTTGTCACACCATGTTCCATCCCAAAGATTCAAAGTAGCCATTTATATGTGTGAAGATTAAATCATGCCACTAGCAATAGAGTTTTCAGTCTTGAGAGGTTTTCAAATCACATAAAGAATGTACAGGCTATATGTGGTTCCTGTAACCCTCCGCATGACAACACCATAGGAGGCTTTGAAATTTACAATCGTCAATCCCATTGTGCCATGTGCTGAAATAGCTGACTTCCCTCCAGAATATCTGAGAGCTCAAGGCTGCTCTCACAGTAAATATTATCACCCTGGGAGAATTTGGAAACCTTTTTCCAGTTGTAGGTTCAATTAACTTGTGAAATACATCCTGCAGATAGATAGATAGATAGATAGATAGATAGATAGATAGATAGATAGATAGATAGAGAGTGTGTGTGTGTGTGTGTGTGTGTGTGTGTGTGTGTGTGTGTGTGTGTGATGAAAGTGATCAATAACTTTTAAGCAGCAGGAGACTCAAGGCCAGGGTCACCCATAGTTGATGGTGTGCATTAGAGTTGCCTAGATGTGATGACCTAAAGCACACTCCTTCTCTATCCACAACAGGAGTGGGAAGTGGTTCTTGACTTCAGCTATATATCAGAATTACCCAGAAAATTAAAAAAAAAAAAAAAAACACCAATGCAAATCTCCTAACTCACACCACTTGATGGATACTCTTTGTACAGGGAGCAATTTGCTTGTGAGAGGATGAGCACATAGCTATAGTCAGGCAAAGATACAGTCTCAGAATCAAAGACAAACACTGGGCTGGCAAAGGTGAGCTGGGAAGTATCAGGGAATGATGGTGGAAGCTGTGGGAGGTAGACTTGATGTATTGCACTGATAACATGTAGCAAGAGCTGACCTAGGTAATGCTGAGGAGGTGGTGAGAATTTCTAGGAAGAGCACCAGTAAAGATAAAAAGAATCCTTGATGAGATAATAAATTCTGCTGTAATTAATTTATTTTGTTAGAGACTAGCAAGGAAGAAAAATAAGGACTCACATAGAAAGGAAGAGAGGAAAGAAAAAACAGCTGTCCTATGGAAGGGTCCCAGCATTTGGGCCCCATGAGAAGAGACTGGATTGTTAGAAACTATTGAAAACAGTGCTTTCCGGATGACAAGATAGCTTCCTGGAAGGAAGTGGTGGAATGCCTTGGGAGCATGCCAAGAGAATCACTGGGGAGGAAGAGCTGAAAAAATACAAGGGCTAGCGCACATCATGAACCAAAACCCCGATGCAGCAGAAAGAAATACAGATTAACTCCCTGGAAGCACCCATGTTAGTGGATTGCAATCAGAAAGCAGTCCAGAGGCACTAGCAGCTCCAAACTCACAGGAAGGGGGTCACGTTTTCACATGGTCAGAAGTGCCTGGAAAACTCCTGCCTTCTACACCAGTCTTTACAGGTAAGGAAACTTGTGGGGAGGACCAGAGATCCATTGGCTATTTGCTAGGGAAGATGCTTTTCCAAGGTAGCTGAAATTCCATCTCAAGAGGGAGTTTCCATCATGCCTGGAATTTATTTTACCAGAACTGGGCATTTGTAGGTAAAGTAGTATTTTTAGCCGTGAATGATCTTTTTTCATAAAATAATTTGAGCTTTTCAGCCACCTAGAAATGAAAGCAGTATGAGCTAAGACTCACTTTTGCTTCTCCCTGGACTTGGCTACCTCCTTAATAATGACTCAGTAACTCCTGCTGTCCATCCAGTGGTTCTATAGACCAAATATACCACCCTCTTACCACACTTCTAAAGATTGAGGTCTCCAAAAGAAGCAGACTCTTGTCCTGCTCTTTAAAGGTAAGCATCAGCGCATCCTATAGGTTGCACTTGATGTGCGCTAGCACTTGTGTATATGCACTTTGCGTGCTAAGAGAATCCATAACTAATTTTTAGTTCAGTAGCTTTTTGGGCCATTATTTTGCTAAGTAAAAAATATCTCATGCTTGCCCGAATAAAATTTCAGATAGTGCTTTATGAGAGTAAATAGGTAGAGCTCCTGTTACATATAAAACAAAGGCTGATTGGAAGACAACAGAAGCAAAACAATTAGGTTCGTGTGATCACGGAAGAGGCTCCCAATAGTATGGTACTGGCTTCATGACTCTTACATTTTTATCCTATTGAGTTTTTCATTCACAGAAAAGATTTTCTTACTCAACAGAACACATGATTTTTGTCAGTCACCTGACTGAGATTAAACATGAGCTCTTTTACTTCTACCTTAATTACTAATATTCACTCTTATAACACACAACACATAGTAAATATTCTCTACATATCTCTCCTCATGAATCAAAACTCTGATGCCTCAAGAGAAATAAATACAGATTAGCATCATGGCTTCACCCGTCTATACTTACAATAATTAGAAGTCTGAAGTGTTTGTGTGGTTTTGTATGTGTGTGTTTGTGTGTCTGTGTGTGAGCATGTGTGTATGCATGCATATGTGTTTGTGTGTGTATGTGTTTGTGTATTTATGTATGCACACACACATGTGTGTGTGTGTGTGTGTGTGTGTGTGTGATGGTACAAGTGGTTTAAGAGGCTTCAGCAGAGTTTAAAGTTTCTGAGGTGAGCTCATAGAAATGTAAATAATGTCTGTTACGATGAGATAAGAAACCCAAAGGAGCTGGAGGAAAGAAACTGTCTCTGTAGAATAAGGCTTCTGTGGATCACAGGCTTGAGATGATAGGTTGGTGGGGGCACATACTGGGTGACAGATGACAGGTTGGTGGTGACTGCCAGCATCCCAGTGCTGAGCATGTGGCTCTTAATGATGCTCCATGAGGAGTCCCACCCTCTCTTTGGTCTGGTGTTTGTGATAAGTTCTTGGGCCTGTTTCCTCCAATGTGATTTTAATACACCCATGTGTCTAGGTACCCTCCATTTTCCCTGATATAAAAATTGGTGACACACATTCTGTTTCCAGAAAGAAGTCATTTATCAGTCTGTTCTGCAGAGCTGAGACTGGACAGATGGTGTGATTCACCTGTCCAGCCTAGCACAAAGTCACTTCACTCCTCAAAAGGGACCCAAAGATTGCTCGTAGAATGGAGTCTCTGCATGCAAGACAGAGCCTGGGAGACTGCTATAGTGTGTGCAGCGTGGAGTCACTTGAACAGAGCACAGCCTGATCTCAAGAAGCAGTCAGGAAGCAAGGACAAAATAACAGGAAGTAGAGTCAGGCATTGCAAGTCTTAAACCCAGCAAATCATCAGACCATAAAAGGTTCTCAACTTCCCCAATCAGAGCCACCTGCTAAGGACCAAGTGTTCAAACACATGTACTTCTGGGAGACATTTTCCATTCAAATCAAAATGGGGAATAAACAATCAAGGCCTTACTGTACATACACAAACACATACCTATGCATGTATACGCACATGTACACACATGATCATCTTCTCTAACCATTCTTAGAATCCTAATTCCCCATACCCAACTGCCAGTGCTTCTGCATGTCCCTCTAGAGTATCTCCACCCCAGTCAAAGGAACTCAGATTGTTCATCTGATACTTCAACATCATTTCTAGTTATCATGGCTTTGGTAATTTCACCTACTTTTTAGGACAAATGTGTTAGTGTTGTTATTTTTGTCAAACATATCATCTAAATTTGAACCCATAGTCTTCTGAATTATACCTTGGATTCTGTTTCTTGAGAAAAAAAGATGAACAGCTCATAGCCAGGCCTGATTCTTATTACAGAGATCATGCAGTCACTGATGTATCTTACCCTGAACACTATAGGATGGGTGAGACACCTCAGGATGTCTCTTACTTGAGGGTATTCCTTTTGCAGTCACAGCTCTATATAGTCTAGCATGATGTGTAGTCTTTTCAAAGATGAGGAAAATGGGGAAAGCAAGGAGCAGGCAAGATGGTAATTATGCCCCCCTGAAAAAGCATCAGGTAGGTGAATGAGCCTTTCCAGGGCCTGCCCTGTTCTTCACGCTCTAGACAGCTCCCCCAAGTCTGTTTTATAAATCTTTGTTTTGTACATTTTCTTAAGGTTTATCTTTAATTTTGTGTATAAATACATGTCTGTATGGTAGGTATGTATACCAGAGTACAGGTACCCACAGGAGACAAAAGTATTGAATACCATGGAGCTGAGGTTCTGAGCACCCATGTGGCAGCTGGGAGTCCTCCAGAAGCACAATGCATGCTCTTAATCACCAAGTGTGCTCCCCAGCCCTGCCTTGTACACCTGCAACCAGGGCCATACTCGAACTAAACTCCAGTTATACAAAGTCCTCGATGTGTTGCTTTTTAGGACCTGTATATTCACTATTATTTGTACCAATATTGAACAAGTAAGCTAGTTATTGTCAAAAGTGAAATATTCCACTCATACTTGCTCAGAAGTCATTTAATAAAATTATATTCATAATTTGTAGACATTCTACGCACATTATGCACATTCTTTTTGTCATTACTATTCTTGGTATGTTCTACCAAAAGAGAATGTAAGGAAGGAATTTAATGATGTGAATACATTTCTATGGATTCTATGAAGTCTATATGCTTTACACGTTGCCTGCTTCAAAACAACAGAAGTTTGTACCAGAATCTGAGAAGGTGATGTGTAATTGTGAAACTTGTTGGATGATCTACCAGAGCCCTGTTGAAAGATATGGTCAGAGAATTAGTCTTCTCTAGATTTAGACTGATACAAGTTTTGTTTCACAGATCAAAGTGCAATTGTGAAATTAGCTGTTTGTTACATCAGAATCCTGCTTAATTATATCTGGAAACTTTGTAGGAGAATTAAGTGTGTGTGTGTGTGTGTGTGTGTGTGTGTGTGTGTGTGTGTGTGTGTGTTACTTTCAGAGTCAGCTGAAGAGCTGGTCCTCAGGGCTCATTTGGCCTTGGGTGGAACTTCTAGCTTCTCTAGTCTTTCATTTATCAATTAATCCATCTATATAAGGTAAGTCATGGCAGACCGTATTCAACACTTATTTCACTTGCAATTGTTGAGATAATTTTTTTCTCAATGTTGATCCTCCTCTTTATAGACTGGGCACTGGTTAAAATTCACTTAGTGGCATCTCCATGACATTACTGAACAAGAGAATAGCTCAGTTCACATAATTACAGGATACTTTGAAAGATGCCCTACAGTCCACTGGGACTTAGTTGACCTTTGTAGAACAAGGAGGAAATTATTCTCCCTTTTAATCCCTTTGACCACATCAGTATTATCAGTATGGACATCCAAGAACTGTTATTAAACACTCAGAGAGTCTATTGCTCCAGTTTGATATTTTTAACTATTGCATAATATTTAACCAGAGCAGAAATTAAACACTTTAAAATAATCCTTGATTAGACATATAGTTCTTAAGCCATTAATTGTAGTGAGAATTCTGAAATTTTGGTTTCTTTAAAATCACAGAAATATAAGCATATGTTTTAATTTTAACCCAGTTGTGGGATATTGGACTGCTTCAGACTATCTACAGCAACTGACTATGATTTGACTATGATTTGCTCTAGCAGAAGTGCAATTTTTCCAGCTGCAGAGAATTTCTGCAATTGTGTGACATTTGAAAGTCTGGGAATTTTTTAGAGGGAATATAATTGTTAGAGCCCCAATAGGTAGTGTTGGTGGTTGTTGGTCCTGCAAGGGGGAATGGGTGTAGTTTGTTAGTGGTCATTCTCAAAGAAGAAATGAGAGAGAGAAATTAGATTGGGAGATCCTTATATCTCCCCGGCCCCTATCCTTCTTTCTTTCCTATCTATCGATAGGTTGTAAAACCAGAGGGAATGAAGGATGGGAAAAAGAAGAACTCACAATTTAATTTTAATCTTTATACACAAATTTCATCTTAATGAAAATATTTTTACTTTTACATTCCAATATCTTACTGTTTCTTTAAATACTATGAGACATACTTACACTAAAAAATACATTTACCATCTGTTGTTGGACATTTATGGGTAGTAAGAGGTATTAAGTCATATCTATCCCCTACTCATGAAGTGTCAATGACAAATCAAAGGTTTGATTTTTACCAAGGCTCTCCCTGGGGGACCAATGAGCTTGTAAAGCTTATTTACAGGGCAGAGGTAGAGAGTTACTGACAAGAGCATCCCGGGAGCAGCCACACTGGAAAATCTTTATTCAGTATTGATGATGGCTTGGCTATATGTACCTATATATATGTTCCCTATCCTTTTCAGCCTATATTTTTTAATTCTTCACCAAGACCACTCAGCTATGTATAAATAAGGAAGAATTTTATGCTGTCTGGGAAGAGTGCCTGGATATTCAGGTGAGGATATAAAAATCCCATCTATTCCCGCCTTCTATGAAGGAACATTTAAAGTCAGCAAGTTCAGCTGCATTGGGTTTGGAGAATGTAGACACAGCTGAATTTATGAAGATGGCAGTTGCATGTCTTGAAAGATAGTATTTTATAAAAAACCCCTTAAATAAAGCAAAGTAGGATCCAAGCTACTTGTATAGAAAAAGGAATTGAGATTATATGAACATTTAGAAAAAATAAATTTTAACAATCATTGTGACACAATATCAAAAAGACCTTGATGTGAAGAAATACCCTATGCAAACAAGAAAATAAAGCACAAACATAAATCCTTATATGTTAACCCCATGACTGTAGTTTTAGATGATAGAAGTTATTTATTTTCTCTGCTTTAACTAAGAAAGATCAGTGTACAGCCAATGGCCAGGAACAAATATCACCTTCTCTCCCTCTAGTCCCATCTTACAGACTTACCAAGGGTTTCTGGTGCAACCCATTGCAAAGAAGTTCTAACTCCCCTAATCTTCAAAGTCTGGGGATAATAACCTTTGGTGGTTTTTACAGTCCAGAGAATGGTCCACCATAGCTGTGATTTTTGTTTTGAATGAATTCAATAGAAAGTAAAAAGAAGCACAGGTGTGTAGCAAAACATCTTTCAATCTATATTTACAACCTCCTCTAGAAATAAACTAAGGAATTCCAATTATTATATTGGAGTTACTGGTTGGGTGACTTTGAGACAAAAATTCTTTTCTGTGGTTGAGCATTCCATTAGGTGCTTTACCTATAGACAGTTCTGTATCACAAGAGAAAGAATAATAACCTAGTCTGGAAATAATTTACCTATTATCTGTCCTTAAGGGTACAGTATTTTTACTTTCAAGGCTGTTATATTTTCCTTTTCCTTGTCACAGAATTAAGGGACCAGCCTGACTCAGGACAGGGGTTTAGGAGGACATTTTGAGATGAAAATGTTGACTTTGTTATGGAAGAGACAGAGCCAGCTTCTCATTGATTAAATGGCACAGGATAATTTGCTAATATAGCATTTATATAGGAGGCATTTACTTCTTTATGAATCTAAACTTAGTGATTAACTGACAGGAAACTTGCTGTTGAGTCCTGACAACTGGCAGGACCCAAGCATTGGACCTTCTTATGACCACTAAATAAGGCTTATTTGCTGGGTCTTACTTTGAAAACAGGGACTGACAATGGATACGAAGTAGTTTCTTTTCTTTTAGAGGTTTTGGAGGGTTGTAAGGGACAGAACATTTGATTTTCACCCTCTGGTTTCTTATATTGTATAAGGTTGTGGTTACATGATAGTCTACACTCGTGACTATGACGGAGATATCTACCTTTACCTTGAGATCCTTTCTGACTAGCCTTGGGGTGACCAACTGCTTGTAACTCTCCACTTATAATCAGTATGTATGAATGCATGATGTGTACATGTTAGTGGGGGGACTCTGTTTATGGGGGTGTCTGTATGTGTGGCTTCATATGGGAATAGATGTTTGTGTCTGTGGGTGTCTGAAAATGGAGGTGGGCAGCTTGAATAAAAGCTTTCCTCCTATAAAAAATAAGAGCTGTTCGTTTACCCTTTCTTTGAGACAAAAAAAGGAAAGAAATATTCAGAGACTTAAGGCCTTTGAACTTCTTGGAGGTTAGGGTATTTCCCTAAGGATCATTTTCTATGAACAAAAGTTTTTAGACATGATATTTTTTAAATTTGGCATCGGGATTTGTTAGAGTGTGTTTGTTCTTCCTGCAAGTTATAAATCACATGTGGAAACCTGTAAATATATAAAACAATGTATCAGAATTAAAACAAAACAGAAAACTAAACATTGCAAGACACAGGTTGGAGGCCTGGTGCTACTTCTTAGTCTGATATAAAAAGAGGCATAGTAGTATAGGCTACAGGGATCAGAAAGCTACACAGGTACCTCCCTTTTCTCTTATGTCATGTGGTTACATTAACCAGGAAGTCACAAGGCTTTTGCCTTTATGTGTTATCATTAGCAAAGATGGCAGCCAAGGGTCACGATTTCCTTCATCTTAATAAGGTGCCTCGCCAATATGGTTGCTTTCTGCTCTGGGTGATTTTTGACTCCACAATAAAGTAAGCCCATTTCCAAGTCAGGGCACAGGTCTACAATGGGATCCACATACCTCATAGACTAAATGTGCAATGTAATACAATTTTATTTAAAATGACACACTTTAGTTAGGTTCATAGGGTTATAAGAGGGGATGGTTACTCTGGCCTAGGTAAAAAAAGGCCAATATAGCAAAATAAAGAAACAAAGGAAAGAATTCCATGGTCTCAGATCAAATAAGGAGTCTAGACATAGCTGTTAAGTATTTTTTTTTCTTTTTAAATCAGTGTGATGTTACACCTCAGCTTCTAGAGGAGAGACTATACTGATGCTTTGAGGAATCCAAAGATTAATCAGTGTCCAGGTGGATAGTAACTCCCCAAATCTCTCTAGTGAAAGTCCCTCCTTCTTCCCCCTGGATCAGGCTTTACACTCAACATCATGAGGGAGCACCATTGCAAGCAAGGCTCCAGATTAATGTGCATTTTAGTTTCTATTCACAGGTTTGTAGTCACTAGTTTCACTTGTTGTGGTACACAGACATTAGAGTTAGGAGAGGTATGTGTGAGAACCTTCACCTATAGAGAGAAGGAAATAAAATTATCCACTTGTTCTAGGGTGGGGTAAAGGTGCTGGTAGCTCAAAGGCCACTCTTCCTCTCCATCCAGGGTCTGGCCTGCTTTATTGATTAGTCAGTAAATCCTCAGAAGAAATCATAAGACAAGGTCCTCAAAATGTTACTATTTTAAGGTTCTTGATGGGGTTTGGTTTTTTCTGCCAGTTAAAGAAGTAAATGGCAGGAAAAGTCTGCATGGACAGTAGCAGTGGGGGAATTCTCAGGCACAGCAAGCAAAATCAGCCAGTAAGGAAAGATGAAAAGGATTTATTAGTTATGAGTATATAGGTATATATGCATCAAAGCAAACACAGAAAAAGATCTACAACGTGTGTATCGTGGGATGGAGAGACTGTAGTGGCCAAAGGTCATCTACTTTATTAATTTTTAATTGATGAAAATTGATCCTTAAGAATTTCATAAATGTATATAATGCATTTTAATTACTCTTTCCCCCCAAGCTCTCTTATCTCCCTCCCAAACTCATTAATGCCCCTACCCTTATCTACAAATTCCATTCTCACATTCAAGTACTTTTGTTTGGTTTTCTGATCCACTGGGTTTAAGCTGGGCAGCTAGGTGACCATGGATTTGGAACTATTCACCGAGGAGGAGGAAACTCCTTTTTATTTTGACAGAGTCTCTCAGCGTCCATCACTCATTGTTTTGGGTAGCATAGCTGGCCTGAAAATTCTGAAGACTACTAATATTTCAGGAACACAATGCCACACATGGCTTTTCTAGGGATCCGACCTCAGGTCACCATGTTCACATGGTAAGTGCTTCCCTCTAAGTCACCCCACAGCCTGTGTATCAAAATCTTAACTTTGAAGTAGTGAATTTGGAAATCCTCAGGTACTGTTAATCTTGATAATTTGTAAAGAAACAGCCTTTAAAAATAGTCAATACTATGAATTAGCATTTCTCACCCTTCATAAAATAACATTTTGAGCTTCTCTTTCTGGATAAAGATTCAACATAGAAATCTGTCTTACACTCTACACATCCCTGTGAGCCACACTCCCAGACATAGTGAACAGGTTGCTTCCTTTCCTTCTATTCAACACTAATCAAGTTTCTGAGGCAGTGTGACAAAGTCATGAGCAACTGGCAAGCAGGTGCCAACTCTTGTGTGTCTGGTGACACTATTGTGTGTCCCCAGACTACATGAAGCTTCATACAGATGCCTTCCCATTTCCACTGATCTATTTTGTGGCTCACTCAAAAGTCAGAGACAGAGAAATCTCAACTCTTTTTATATGCCAAGGATTTTCACTAAAAGTATCCACTGGAGAACTTTCCCCCCAGAAAACTCCCTGACAGTTACTGTGTGCTCTGAACTCAGAGGATTCTATAGCACAGAGAAGATATACCCAGAAGTTTGCATGGTGTCCACCCACTTCATTCCTGACAATGTGCTAGTTATGCCTGTGTTCTCTCTGAGCAAAATTTTCTGCATTAACTCACTTCTAGATTTACTACGTTCTGAAGCAGAGCTCTCTACCTGTTCTCCCTCTGTGGGGTGGGCAGAACAGCATCCAGTATCACATTTTCTACCTCTTAGTACAAAACACAGTAATTTTATTTAAGAATATACCCATTATATAAAGAATACAATGATTCACGAGAATGTTGATCCTTAGTTGAAAATGGTGCAAAGGCATCTGATGGTTTATACAAACTTCCTTACAAATGAGGAATCCTGGGCAACTGCCAATCCTGCAGAATTCAATTCGTAGTTTTATTCCTTGCTGCTGTTTTGGCTGCTTGAACAAAAGAATTACACAAGCTCTTGCCTCCATACATAAAACCTGAAATTCTCTGCTTGTGTTAAAGGCTTGTTAAATTCTTCTTAACAGTATTCTAGCTTGTAGGATTTCATTTTTATTATTATGAAAGTATTGTAACATATTCATTCCTTTAATTGGAAATAACAATAACAAAGCATCCTTCAATTATAGCTATGAACCAGATATGTAGCTACATATATAGATGAGAGGATATTGTAACATCCTTATTTTCA
Source organism: Arvicanthis niloticus (assembly GCF_011762505.2). NCBI lineage: Eukaryota > Metazoa > Chordata > Mammalia > Rodentia > Muridae > Arvicanthis > Arvicanthis niloticus. The sequence goes on along the minus strand of NC_047659.1, from coordinate 94,448,769 downwards.
GCTACTAAGCCCCTAGGATGCCAGTCTTATTTTTTCTAGAGCTCAGTGATATATTCGACCCTTGCTTCAGATATAATCATGTTCTACTCTCCATGTTGCTTGATGCCACTCAAACAATTTTCAACTAGTTCAAGGCTGATTTCATTTCCACAGCCCTGAAGATAGTATGGCAGGAATCCAGTTCTATTCAAAGCCAGATACCAATAAAGTCCTGAATCATTAGAAGCATTCAAGTGAACCATTTTTACCATTTTATGCAGCTTTATTCAAATTGAATAGGTATTTAATTTAGGAATTGATGTCATAATAGAAGATTGAGAAAACAATGTAAGAATGTTTTTCAGAAGTGAGTGACCAATAAGAGACTATCTGAAGTCTCTTGAGAATGATTCAAAATACCTCGATATAGCTTGACTGTTATAGCCTAAACAATTAATCTGATAATTTATATTTTTAATTGACCAAGATTTCACCTTCAAGTTGTTAACTGTATACTATACTGCCTCAAGAGAACAGCAAGATTATTTGGTTTGAACATGTTGAGGATCACAAAATGGAAAGATGCATGACTTCTACTTGAGAGTGTATGTGGTTGACAAGAGATAAGTTCAAGCACCCACAACTATATACAACAAATAAAATCAAGTGAACTGAAAGGAAGTGACAAAAGACCCCATGGTTGCCTCCACAAATGTGGGGGTGAGCAGACAGTGCCAAGCACACTGTAAATGCCCTGGGGGGGTCTGTTAAAAAACTAACAAGTACACAAATTTCTACATTGACGATTTTTCTGAGGACTCAGAAGGATAATATTATCCTGTCTGTGAATGAATCATTTATGGCTATAAAAGGACAAAGCCATCAAACTCGGAAACTCTAGCCTACTGAGTGGATACAGCACATCAAGTTGGCTACACATAAAACCCAAGTTTAGATATATTTCATAGAGTAAAGTTTTCCAAAAATAAAAATCATGATGGTTTACTGACAGTGATAAGCATTATTAAGATTGATATTAAAGTTGCCTATCAATAGAAGGCATGGAGGTAGATAACAAGTGTGTGAAAAGGTAGAAAGGAAATATAAATAAAACAATAAAAAATCAAGCTCACATCTGTTAGGATAGCTATTATCAAAATAAAGATAAGATTGCAAGTGGTGGTGTTTTGTGAGGCTGTGGATAAACTGGAGCCTGTGTACACTGTTGCTGAGACTATAAAATGGTTCAGGCCACCATGAAAACTAGTATGAAAGTTTCTCATCAAAGACAGAACTTTGTGTTCTATCATATCAGAGGAAATTATGTTAAATGAAATAAGCCAGGCAAGAAAGACAAGGTGTTCATAATTGTCCTAGTTTGCATTTAGTTGCTATGATAAAACACTATGACCAAAATCAACAAGTAAGAATGAACTTTGAAGGTTGCAGTCCATTATCTGAGGAAGCCAAACAGAAATCTGTTAAGGAGTGCTGCTTACTGACTTTTCTTATATAGCCTAGACCCACATGCCTAGGAATGATACCTCCCACAGTGGGCTTGGTCCTCCTAAATTGATTAGTAATCAAGAAACTTGTCCCATGGGTCAGTTTGATGGAAGCAATTCTTCAATTGAGGCACTTTCTTCCAAATTATTTTAAGTTTGATGTCCAATAGTATCAACTACAGTGGTTGTTTTATATAAAAAATTTGCAGTGTCAAACCCACAAAAACAGAGAGTAGATGAGTGGTTACAATGGCCAAGAGATATGAAAAATGAATAGAGTGCAAGTTTGTAGCCATGACTAAGTCCTAGAAATCTACTGCACAACAAGGTGATATAGTGTATGTGTGTATGTGTGTGTGTATATGTAATATATTTATAGTATATGTGTGTATGCATATTTTTGAAACTTGATAACAGTCTAGATCTTTTTTTCCCATGAGACAAGTCGTACAGTCTAGATCTTAAATGTTCTTATCACACACAATTAAATTAGTGTATAAATGAGGTGATGTTTATCCTAATTAGCTTAATTGTAATCATTTGGCAATGTATGTACCTATTATAATACTACATTTTACCTTGACTACATATACTTTTGCCAATTATATCATAATAAAGCTGAAAAGAATGGGAGTCTTCCAGTGGCCTTTGTTTTCCAATGTATCATTTTAACTGCGTGCATAAGCATAACAACACCTGAGAAAACATGCCAAGTCTGCATGAAGGACTTAGTAGTTTGAAACACAGGATGCTGATGCCTAAGGCTGCTTTTGATTAGTCAGTATGAAGATTTTGGCTGCAACAGTGGTTCAGCTCAAATCTAAAAACCAAAACTGTTCCCATTCCCTGGCTTGTCATTCTATGCTTTATATGCCTCAAGAAATGTAGACATGATCCCTCCCTATACTCTGTACCAATCTTCCAATTGAAAGTACTTCAACTTTATAGTCTTCTAAGTGAAAGGATTTTATTTAAAATCCCCCAGCTAAAGTGGGATTCTCTTGGCTCTGCTAATACTCCAGATTTCAGATTTCCGCATTAATCTCTGTTGGCAAAATTTTATCATATCCCATCTGTCTTCACTCTTTGAACCTACAACTGATGACATTGAAGAGTGGCACTATTGGATGTAGAATATTAACAACCACTGAATTAGTAAAAGGTATGTTGTTTTATGTCACCCAGTGTCTCTACATAGCTTTATTTGAAACTACCATCGTAGGATGGAACAGAACCGATTCCAATTTAAGTAACCTATGAAGCTCTTGAATATCTTCCACTCCAAATATTTCACAAAGTCCTAAAATTTCCTACTCAGAATCTATAGACCCTAAATCACTTCATACCTTCTGCTGAAGAAGAATACTGATTTGGTAAGTAAGATGAAGAAGCCCATTCCAACTCCAGTATTAATAAGACAAGATGAATAATACAAATGAACAAGAAACTTAAATAGTTTATCAAACTCTTCAAAAATATAAAGGGTATCAACCACCAATAAGAGGAATTTAGGACTGGAGCTATAGCTCAGTTGAAAGTATTTGCCTAACACCTACAAAGCCCTGCGTTCAAACCTACTACCTCATAAACCAGGTGTGATGGTACATATCTATAATCCCAGAACTTGGGATGCAAAAGAAGGACTTAAGATCAAAAAACAGAGAAACAAACAAACAAAAAAAAAGGTTTTAAAAGAACTGAAGAATTAAGCATAAATTCTATCAAAATGAAGTCTTTGCAAACTTAAGGTGACTTAAAAGATAAGCACTATAATGTATACAAAAATAAAACTAATTAACTTAAAAGAAATTATGTAATGAACATGTAGCATAACCTAAAAAAGAATTAAGCAAAGAGGGCTAAATGAATTTAGAAGACTGATAGTAGGAATGTTGAATGAATTACTGATAACAAGGAGATTTATAACTGCCACACCAATCTAGTTTGCTTCAAGGCAGATCTGGGGCAACCTAACTGGATCTGTGGATAAGCCCCAAAACTTTGTGCAATTGGGTGATTTTGGCCTTCTGAAGAGCTTTTCCAGTTCTTCACAGGAAGCAAAGGGAACAATGTCTCCATGATCCCAGTAGTACATTGTCTTCAGGGCAACCCAGACATGTTCCTCTTTAACGTTTAGACAGTTCTAAGCCTGAAGTGCTTCCTCTGTGTGGATTAAGATAATTCTACATATCAACCTCAGTTCTCCATGTCTGTGATACATCCATGTGCATGACACATCCATGGGCATAAGTATCCACACCTGTGTGTGTTCACACACACGAAAACATGTGATGCATACAAATACACACCACAATCCACACAATACCCATGAGAATGAAAGGAGATGAAGCTATATATGTGAATAAATTCAGGCGGTGGAAGCTAGAGATAGGCACAAACTCCATGGAGAAGAAACAAACGTATGAATGGCACTTGTGGTGGCCTCTGTAGTACAGGTTAGAGACCAGAAGTCATCTGAAATGTGTTTCGGAGCTTGGGAGAGAAGCACACAGGCAATAAAAAGATTTCCAAAGCAATTGGTGACTGCAGGAGAGTCTAGAAGAAAGCACCAGGACTACAAGCCTTTCCTGTCAGTTTAGAGCTTACCCTGTCACTTAGTTTGAGGGAGAACTTTAAACAGAGAGACTTGGGAATGAAACTTTTGTGTTAGACATCATAGACATCATCAACAGAGGCCAGAGGCAACAAATGGTTTTTTAACTTTATCACCTTGAGTCAAGAGGTAAAATTCTAGAAAATAGTCTCTTATGTACTTTTAGATTGGAAACAAGATAGGGTGTGTGGACACACAGCTGGTTTCAATAATTTCTCTAGGCTCTGAAATGTAGAAGTTTCAGCTGCTTAGTGCATCTGGGCATGGTGACTAAAGAAAAATAAGTGATTGGGACCTGGGTGTGAGAACCCTGTGAGCCCAGCAGGGGAAGTGGCTATGGGTGTGAGTTTAGGTTTGGATAACTTATGTACAAAAATCTTGTGAAGTCATTCTCTATGTCAAGGATCTGGGTTGCCCCAAGAAGGTAGTATCCCTGTGATCAAAAGGATTATAGATTTCAAAATATAAAATAAAAGACACAAGTATTACAGAGGTAAAAAGAAATTTAATATGAGACTGCTTTAAGTCTTCTGACACAAACGTCAATACTAACCACCCATATTGATGTAGTTTATCAGATGCAACTTCTGGCATCCACATGATGTACCCCCTACTCCCATTTGGCATTGGCAAGGTTAGATATAAAAAATTGACTTTAGAATCTCATTTCTCAACCCAGATATGCATCCATTTTATCTTCAGCCATACTCACTCCCAAGGCAACTCAAGCCACTTCTCTCATAGACAAATTTTTGATACTTCTCCGTGGGTCCACACAGCATCCCAGTACTGCTCCACATGACAGGGCTGGAAATTGTGTCCAGAGCTAAGATATCCCAGCTGCTATGTTATGTTCTTCATTCTTCTGTACTGCTGTGGCTGGTGACAAGAAGACGCAGAACATCCTCAGAATGGGGTCATGCCAGCCTGAATTGGATGGGAGTCTATTATTCCTCCTTGGAATAAGGAGGGCTTCATCTTCTGTATACATTTACAACAGAAAAGATCTTCCGAATGAACTCAATAAAATACTTATTCTTTAATGTGCTACTATAGGGACACAGGATCTCTGAACGGGAAGAAATCATAAGAGACTAACAATATGAAGTGAATAAAATCAGAGCTCTGCCTCTCTGATTAGTAGACAACCTCCAGTGCTTTGACAATATTAATATTTTAAAAGAATGGAAATCATGACAGCTCAACAGACTGGAAATCAATATTATAAAGCTAGTCCTTAGGGAGGCAGCTTTCAGGACATGTCCAGCTCAGTTCCTCTGAGTACTGTGTCTGAAGTACTCTGTGAAGTACTGTGCTGAAGTCTGTGGTAGCCTCAGCATTACAGACTTTACTTCAAACCTCTAGGAAGCAACCAAGGACAACAGCAATAGCCAGTATTGTTTGGGGAGTTGCTTGGAGTCCCCTGACCAAAACCTCAAATGGTGATTTTTCATTTCTCTTCCTGGAATTGTTGTTTGATGGTCTACAGCCTTTAACAGCTGTCTAATAAGACTTAATGCCTATTAGAAGAGAAACCGTGCCAGCTCAACAGAAGGAAATAATGCCTGGTACTGTGAACCTAGCTAATTACCCCTGCTTAGTGAAGTCATGGATCTTAGGGGAGAACATTCTACTGCCACATTTCTAAACCAATATAATTTATAACTGTATTCAAAATATGTATACCCACTGCTCTCACCCCTGATGAAAGAAGTTTCATCTTTTAGCAGAAAGACGTTGTCATGAAAAGCCACAACTGGTCAAAATTCAAAGAAAAATGGACCATGAAGAGCCCACTCTCAGCTGATACATCTACAGAACAATCTTTATACCTTAAAAGTGTGGGCAACAATATGGAAGGAGTGTGAAGGTTGTTAAGAACCAGGAAATCTGTTGCAAAATTTCATCTTCTCTAATGTTACAGAGAAGCTACACCAATAAAATCTCAAAAACATGGCTGCCTAAATGAGATCTGAATGATGACTACATCAGTTGATATATCAACATGCGTGGGAAATCTCATGAGATTGAAAACCAGAGCCTGGATCTGGGAGTCCAAAGGAGGAAGATGAACTTCATTAATGTCTTAGTCTCTTTTTATGTTGCTGTCATAAAATATTTTGACAAAAAAGACCCATAAGCGTAAAAAGATTTATTTTGACTTACAGTTGGAAGTACAGTCCATCATAGACAAGGGAATCAAACATGGCAGCAAGAGCTTGAAGCAGCTGGTCAGAGAGTGTCCAAAATTAGGAAACAGAGAGAGATGAATTCATGCTGGCATTCAGCTCCCTTCCTCCCCTTACATAATTGAGAATCCCAGTCACAGAAAAACAGTAGCACAAAGTGTAGGAGGTTTTCCCATTTCTATTTACAAAAGCAAGACAATTTCCCACAAGAATGCCCAGATGCACGACTCCCATGGGATTTTAGATTCTATCAAGTTGATAACACTAACTATCACTATTACCCAAGTTTTGACAAAGCCAGACATCAGTGAGTTTACAGGGAATTTACTTAGTGTTGAAGACAATGAGCACTTTGTGAGTGGGCAAGTCCTGGGTTAGGAAACACAGTGACGGGTGTGTAGTTCTCAAAGCTGGCTTAAAACTCCTATGGAAGTGATGATACAGCTACAAACAGCAGAACTTCCATGTATCATGTCCTCAAGATTCAAAACAAAACAAATAAAACCAAGCAACAACAATAATAGAACACATAGACATTCCTACTAAAGATGCAGAAAAATAAGCAAATGTACAAAACTGAATCCATTTCTAGAAAAGGAAGCAGTAATGTCACAAACAATAAAGTACTTAAGGATAAAGCTAACTGGTAAGATAGACTTGTAGAGACCTGTGTCACTTTATCAGGCTTTGTGCTGTTTTTCTATTTACAGATTGAGAGTCGTTTTGGTAGCTTACCACTCAGCACACCAACCATCATCCTGTTTTCTTGCTCTTGCTCTTTATCATACTTTGGTTATTCTGGAAAAACTTTTAAGGAGAAATGTTATGATATTTGTTATGGTGATTTGTGATCAGTGAACTATGATGGTTATAGCATAGGTGTTTTGGGGGTTTCATGAGCCAATAATAATTTGACTGCCAAATGCATATCTATTGAGTTTGCTTCTGGAGCCAATCCCTTATGGCTCCCATTCTCTTGGACTCCCTTTCTCCTGAGAACACAATACTAATATAGGTCCAATTAATAACCTTACAATGGCGTGGAAGTATTCAAGTAAGAGCTGCATGCCTTTCTTGTTAAATCAATGCTCAAAATAATTAAAGCTAGTGAGGGAGATATACTCAAAGCCAAACTGCCCAAAGATAGACCTCTAGCACCAAATATTCATTTTGCAACAGTTCTCAAAGGGAATTAAAAGCATTAATTGGGCGAACACACAAAAGCTTAAAAAGCACAGTAACCCAACTGCTGCCAGGCACGAAGTTTCATTCGGTATCCTGCATAAAAATCAAAGCTGCTTGAAGCAGAGCAGGGACCCTGGAGGTGAGGAAGCCTCAGACGAAAGCCTTGACACTAGCAGAAATGTCTTTGTGAGACAAAAGAGAAGAAGCTGTGTGGCACATAAAAGTGCAATGTGAGACAGCGGGTATTGATGAAGAATCTTAGGCAAGGAACTTGGAGTATCTCAGATAATTAATATAGATAGCTACACATAAAAACCTGTCCAGAATAAGAAAAAACCCTAATATAGGGTCTTTTTCTCTTCAACTTTCTAAGTTAGAAAGAAGTCTGGGTCTGAGTTAATTTTTAAAAAGTCAACTTTCTTACAGAGGCTACTGCAGCTGTTTGATGCCAATGTTCCTTTGTTACCATGAAAAGCCCACTCTTCTAAATTACACAAACTCCACTCTACCCATGTTTTATAAATGGAAAGCACATGGATGGCAGCACAAGTGTTTACAACATGGCTTAGTGAATACTTCCAGCTCACTTTTAAGATCTATTGCTCAAAAGAAAAATAAAAACTTCAAAAAAGTTACTACCCATTGTCTCCAAGTAACCCAAGAATTACAATGGAGATGAGCAACAGAATTAACGATATTTTAATGCCTGCTAATATTTGTTTTACATCTCATGGGTAGAAGCAGTTCTGATTTTCAAATCTATATTCAAGAAATGTATTTCATAAAGCTGCAGGTACCACATAGATCATTATTCTTCTAGTGGATCTGGAAAAAGTGAGTCGAATGCCCCTGGAAATGGCTCAATTTTCCAGATACTGGTTACCATGCTCATGGGTTTTGGGAAATGGCTGTCAGTGAAGTGATCAGCCATGATAGAGGACTGCAAACAGGTGGATCCCCCAAGCTCACCAGCCAGCCAATCTAGCATGATCGGGGAGCTCCAAGTTCATGTACACGTGCACTCACACACTATCTCCACACACCTGAACACACACCAAAATAGCACTCATGATTTATGAGATGTCAAAAACATAAACAGTTGGTCCTAGCCCTCAAGGATTCAAGTCTTGAGTGGAGGGAATAGACTCAGCAGGATTAGCAGGAGACATTCCAGGTGAAGCAGGACAAACTTTTATAGAAATTACTTGTTACATTTCTCTGTCTCTCTGTCTCTCTGTCTCTCTCTCTCTCTCTCTCTCTTTCTCGCTCTCTCTTTCTCTCTCTCTCTCTCTCTCTCTCTCTGTGTGTGTGTGTGTGTGTGTGTGTGTGTGTGTGTGTGTGTGTGTAGAACAAAGGGTAACTTGCTGAAGTCAATTTTCCCCTTCTACTTTGTGGGTCTTAGGGCTCAAATTTATGTCATCAAGATAGGCAGCAAGACTCTTTGCTGCTGAGCCATTTTGTTAGCACCAATATAAACTATTAATTGAGAAGGAATTGTGCCTGTTTCATTAGCTTTCCCTAGGAAAACATGAATATTTATTCATCTGTAATGGAGAACCAATAACAGACCAAATTATAGTTTTGCCAAAGTCCAACTTGCTGAACCAATGATTTTATTGAGTTCACTTTGTTAAGAATACATGAGGGCAACTTATGACTCCCAAACTGCTACAGCCCTAAAAAATTCCACCGCATCATGGATGACAACTTCATGAAAGCTACATCACAGAGTCCCCCCATCAATTAGCCTTCCACCTCCTCTGAATCTTAATATCTTCCCACCTTCTCCTCTGAGTGATCCCTGAGCCTTTGGGGGAGGAGTTTGATGGAGACATCCAATTTAGGGCCAAGCATTCCAAGTTCTCTCACTCTCTTCAGTTATGAGTCTGTGTTACCATTTACTGCAGGAAGCTTCTCTGGACAGGGTTGACATGTCCTATCAGTAAAGCAAAATGTCTCTAGGATTTTTTTTTTTTTTTTTTTTTTGCTATGTTCATTTAACAGAACAGTAACAGTAGTTTTCCCTCTAAGGCCCATAGCCTATATATAGTCTCAGGCTGTTGGACTCATTAACACTTCAGACGTGGATTCCGTCTCACGGAGCAGGCCTTGAACATAACAGTTGCCCTACTATTGAAACAATGTATCCTGCAGACTGGCTGCTGGTATCCGTCAAAGGTTCAGCTGGGTGATGATTACTTTCTCCTCTAGTAGTATATTTAGCATCTTATAGCACTGTGAATGAAGTCAACATGGTAAAGCTTCTAGATGGGCACCAGACTTACCTGTCTATGCTTAGTGACAAAAGTGGTGTGTTCAGCATTGAGGTCTTACCCTCAGCTTGTGGAGAGTAACCAAGAGCCTTCTGAATAGCCTGTAATATTTGAGCAAGTTTTTTGTTTTGTTGTTTTTGTTTTTTGAGGCAGGATTTCTCTGTATAGCCTTGGCTGTCCTGGAACTCACTCTGTAGACCAGGCTGGCCTCGAACTCAGAAATCCACCTGCCTCTACCTCCCAAGTGCTGGGATTAAAGGTGTGCACCACCACCACCTGGCAAAGATTTATTTATGTATTTTATATATGTGAGTACACAGTTGCTCTAAGACACACCAAAAGAGGACTTGAGTTCCCGTTACAGATGGTTGTGAGCCACCATGTGGTTGCTGGGAATTGAACTCAGGACCTCTGGAAGAGTGGTCAGTGCTCTTAACCGCTGAGCCATCTCTCCAGCCCCGAGCAGGTTTACTTAACCCCTTTGATCAATGACTCAAAAATAGTATTCTTCACTTCTGTCACTGGGAGTTTATGTTATCTACTTGGAGAATTATCTCCTTTGTTATATAGTAACTCCATTTAAATCTCATATAGTTTAGTCTATTTCTAAAGTAATAGGCTTCTACATGGCTTTTCAAAAGGCTTTTAGTGTTAGTTGCCTCTCCTCTCTTTCCCTGCTCTCCCCTTCCCCATTTAATCTCATTCCATTTCCCTTTTATCCCTTTATAACTCCATGTTCTATTCCCCTTGTTCGGATGATCCTGTCCTCTACCTTGGTCCTGTATGAAGTACTTAACCTCTGTGGTTATTTGAATTGAAGCTCACATCTAAAGCTTTAAAGCTAAAATCTCTATCTATAAGATAAAACCTGGGTTATTTGAGTTCTGGAATCCCCCATACTACAGGGATATAAAAATGAGTAAACAGTGGTTGTGGGGAGACTATGACCATAAGAACTGCAGGAAAGGTGGATGTTAAGACTGCCAGCTGCCTGAAGGCTGTGCAGAGAAATCCAGGGCTGCAGCTTTTACAAAGTATCAACCGTGTTGGGAGGGAGCATTTCAGTGATGCAGCTCCTTTTGACACATCCTTTTCCTAGTAATACTCCTGTTAGTAAGTACCTAATAAAATGTCATTGGTTCACCAGGTTAAACATTAATAGATTTGTTATTTTTGTCGGTTGTGTGTTCCATTTTTAGAGTGAAAAGGTGTGTGTGTGTGTGTGTGTGTGTGTGTGTGTGCGCGCGCGCGCGTATGCTATGTCTCCCTAGGGAAAGTCTGTCACACAGCAATCTCCATTGGCCTTCAGAGATAGAATGATATACCTAATATTTTAACTAATGTTATAACTAATGTTATACCACCAGTGTATAACATTAGTAACAGATGTTCCACCTCTCCGTTGATATCAAGTAGCATGGGTCACTCATTATTGGGCCCAATCTACCTACCCAGAAAAAAACATGACCACTGTCACCTAAAAGGAGTCACAAGTTAACTAAGCCCGCTTCCTTGCGGTACAAGTCCTTCCCCTCCCTTAACAAAACACCTTGTTTTATCTTAGGAGGGGGCAGAATAGGGGCTGAAACTATATCAGAACCCTGTCATGGTGCTACTGTAAACACTAATAAACCTTTGGCCTGAAGGATTATTCAACTTAACACCTCTGTAAGACCTAATAACTCCTAAAGTGATATACAATCAGGTCAAACTCGCCATAAACCAAAGACATATTTTACAAAAAAAATATGTAGGAAATAAATACTACATAAATAAATAAATAGTAGGAAAAATACTAAAATTCGCATGGACTCTTAAAGGACTTTGAACAGCCAACACAATCTTGAAAAAAGAAAGATTTGCATGAAAGAAATTTTCTGTGTTAATTTAGTAATAAAAACAAATCTTTAGTGTGAAGGCAGGTGGGCTAAGTCTAGAAGACAATGGACTGGCTCTAGAGAGCCCAGAAACATATCTTTATACCCAACAAATGTGCCAAGGCCAAGCAATGAGAAAGAGCAATGCTATCAACAAATGTCCTTTAGCCAACTGGATATGTACTTACATAAGAATGATGTTGAACTCACAATAAATACAATCAACGCCATTAAGTGGTTAATTAGGGCTAGTGAGGTAACTTATCAGGTAAAGGCACTTGCCAAACAAGCCTGACATACAGAGTTCAATCCTCAGGACTCACATCATGAAACAAGAAAACTAGGGCCCACAAGCTGTTCTTTGATTTCCACAAGGTGTCAATACAGATTTTGTGATCCATGTGAAAAGTGCTTTGCTTGTTTGAGCACAATGCCATCTATAGGGAAAAACAAGCTTATAGTGGCCTTAACAATCTTTCCTGTCTTGTGATGATGTAAAACACTTTTGGACATAATTTCAGAGTTGAAGAGGTTCATAAATATGATAGAAATGTAAGCTGGTATTTGTCATGCATCAGAGACAGCCCAATGACTGCAAATTAAATGGTTTCCCAATTTAGTTAAAAGCTGTGATTTTCTGGGTGGCAGCAAGTACCTTGGGAATTCTAAGGCAGTCCATCATGCTGAGCTAACAAGAGTGCCTCACTCAACTTTGTTAATTTGGATTAAAATGGGAAACATTTGGTTTAGCAGCAACTATGCCTCCAACCACTCTGGGTACAGACTTCCAGTTTTGCAGGTCAGAGAGTAAACCTAGAAAACAATGAAATGCAGAAACTATAGAGAACTACATGCGAGGTGAGCATGGACTGCGTGACTAGACTTCAAGGAAGTCATAGGCTGCTCTCCCATGACAGAACGACTGGGCATTGATAGCATGAAGGCAGGTGGATTTAAAACCAGGATCACATTACAGTTCATATTTGCCTGTTATTACCAGAATAGCCTTTGTTCAGAACCTTATCTGTGCCTCGCCTGGAACTTTTAAAATTAAATTAACTAAACTAAAATTGAAAATAAGCAAAGCAATCAGGAAGCAAGAAGAGCCGAGCTACTCAGGACAGAGAGTGAGCAAGGCCTGGCTTTGTCATACTGATTCATCATTAGGTAATCCTCAAGAAAGCAGGGTGACCACATGGAGACACAAGGAGAGCTGTCTAACTTAGAGACATTAAAAAAGAAGCAAGCCCATAATGAGGCTGGGATGCAAGGAATTGCTTGGGGAATTGGTCTCAAGATCAAACAGAAGCAGAGAGAGTACAACAGAGTGGTGAGGGGAAAGAAGGAAGGAAAGAAGAGACAGACACAGACAGGCAAGCAGGCAGAGACAGATGGGGAGGAGAGCTATGTTTGTGGTAAACAATGTCTAATATTTAGGGGAACCTCTGATATTTAAGGGCACTAATACCCACTGACCAATCTTGTTTGAAGAAACAAATACCTTAATGGGGCAGATAGCTTTATTTCAAACCCCAGTGATGGATGTGCTAAGAACAGTGTTTGCTGCACTGTGGGTAAGCAGGGGAAGTCGCCCAGTTCCAACAGCCTTTCAAAATGGAGTACATTCTGTTTCCTGCCTCCTTTCAACCTTTCTTCACTTCTTTGTTTCTTTTCCTTCTTGTCTTCTTACTCCCTTTTTTTCTTTCTTCCCTTCCTTCCTTTCTATTTCTTGTCTTAGTTTGCTCATCTTTTTTCTGCTATGTTGTTGCTGCTGGACCCTATGTTTTCATTTAGTAAATGCTACTCTTAACACCTTGTATGACACCTGTGAAGCAGTGTTTCATAGTCTGACTTAGTCTTTACATACAGATGATGTGATGTTTGGGGAATGACATTATTTATCTATTCTAAGTGCCTATTGCTAGTCCCTGCAGTCCTGTCTATCTGTCTCTTGTCCGTCCCTGAGTGTGGCTCTCACTCCCTATTTCATACATTCTTCTCACTTAAGGAAGGACCCAAGCATTCCTAGATGCCTCTCCTTGGCTCCTCGTGCTGTCTGGAAATATTCTTAATGGTTTCCAAGCTTATCTTTATGCTTCATGTCCTTCAGGACAACAAGAGTCTGAAGCATTTGTACACACAGCTACCCTCCACTGGTAAGGACTCCCTTTGGAGACTCAAAATTCCTCTTCTGAACCCCACTGTAATAGAAGAGAGTGATTTCCCACAACCCCCAAAAGAGAAAGCCTAAGAGATGTGTTAAGCCTGTCAGGAAGTCACAGTAGGCCAAGCTGCTCACTGCATTTTCATTGCTAGGAGGTGCGAAGGGGATTCAACAGAATTGACTACTAAAATTTTAACACTAAACACAAATTGTATATTTGTTTATTTATACCTTTGCTTTATACTTATTATAAGACTTGCTGCTTCCAAGAAACTGATTTTCACCTCTGTGGGGGTTCAATGACTTCTATTGAGGATATGCTCTGCAGAGAAGACTAAAATGCTCAAATGCCTCGTTCTTCTAACTCGTTTTTTGAGGTCGAGTATTTCTGAGCACCTCTAGACTGAAATCCCTTGGATGTTTGACAGTGGACTCTGCAGTATGTATATGCTGTTTCACGGCTTTTGTTAAATGTATTCTTGAACTAAATAGACATTCTAGAATGCTTTAGTTCATTTATCCATAATTACGTACAAAAGAGGTTGAAGAGCTAACAAAAGAGGTCCTTCCAAGGCAAAATGAGAAGTGCTGGTTTAAATGTCAGCTGTCCAGAAGCTCATGTGTTTAAACACCTGATCCCCAGCTGTTGGTATTTTTTTGGAAAGATTGTATGTGGAAGCTTCAAGCAACAGAGTCCAGAACCTGCTGGATTGGAGGAAGTGGCCCACTGGGGACATGCCTTGAAGCTTTCTAGCCCATTTTCACTTCCTGTTTGTTTTTGGCTTCTGACTTCTGATGCAATATGACCAACTGACTTCCCTTCCTTCTGTCATCACAATGATGGATTCTATCCCGTGGAACTATAAACCAAAATAAATGCTTCCTTTTTTAAAACTGTTCCATGTCAAGTGCTTGCTCACAGCAATTAAAAATAAAAAACAGAAACAGAGAAACAGAAACAGAAATTCTTTGCTTTGATTGGCTTAAAGTCCAGAATCTATTCTACACATATGAGACTGGTCCTAGTTCTCTCATATTTGGCTCAGCTCTAGCTGTTTGTAACTGACTGGCTTAGTTCTCTTTGACCTCCTAAAATGAGCCTGCTATATGTTCAATATCACTCTCCCAGAGGATGGGTCCTAGCTCTGAATATGGAGGGCACTGAAATGACTGGGAGAGTGCAGAAGAACTCTCAACAGAAAGACCCAAGTACCTCTGAAAACCTTTCTCAGGTCTGTAGGGCAAGAACTGTGTCTAACAGGAATCAGCCACCCCTCTGCAGTCCATTGACTTGGGGCATCAGAGGGAAGGAAGCACCAGACTCTTGTGAATTCTGCCAGGTTCTGCATGTTCTACAAGCCAGGTCGTATCAAAATTGCATGACCTGGGGTTCTTTGGTTAGGAGTTTAGCGCTGGTGTTATGAACTTCCTTGTCTTTGATATTCCTCTCAAAGATATATGCTACTTTGGTTTGATGAAATCAATGTTAATTTATAGCCATTAAGTGATCAAAAATAAATTGTGAATTCAAATAAATTTGCATCTGGTGATTAATCCTTTTTTACTTCATCCAAATGCCATTATCACACAAAGTTTTCAGGTGATACGAACAAGAGATTCTACAGGTCAAAGGCAGGGCTTAAGTTGTGATGGTATGATCCAAGGCTTGCCTACACTGAGATATCGTCTCATCGGTGCCTATAAAAGATGAAGAGTTAACTAAAGGCAACAACTTGTTTCAGAGAGAACTAAAATTACTCATTCCTTAATGTTCACCTTGGAAGCTATTTAAAACCTGTCCAAATTTATGGAAGATCCTTAGGCATGGATAGGACCACAGAGGCATTGAGACAGCTAGAAGGAAAACAAGAGAAGATGATATTACAGAGTGAGATTGTCTTCTTTTAAACTGGGTGAACATTTCTCACAATAATTCTGTCATTTGAGCTATTTTCTCCCTCCTGGACCCAAAATCTATTTGGGGGGATGATGCACCTTTTGGCTGACGATGCATCTTTCTCTGATATCGCAAGATTACCAATGACTTCATTTCCTTTATAGCTTTCCACCATCACCTTAGAACTAGCTGAAATTCAAGTGATTTCAGTTAATCCTACAGCTGTATTTTCATTGCTTATGAAAAATAGATCCTGAGATGGTAAATCTGAAAATCATACAGCAAAGTGTTTTGTAGTCCCCCCTGAGCTACCCGGGTAGACACCTGGGAATGACAAGAGAGCCATATCGAATCCCATACACAAAATGAGCATCACAGAATTTGACCTTGTGCCACTCACTACTTTTTATGGTCACGGCTCCACTCATTCCTCAAATACCTTAGCAAGCTTCTCCTGCCTTTTCCCAACTCCCCATTGTCTATGGCTTGCTACCTACAATATATTTTTCCTGAGCTCTGCTTGAACGCTATTACTGTGTTCTTAAGATACAAATACCTCTAACCAGCACTGACCTCCAAGTAACAATTCAATCTTTTTACTCTCTCATCCATGTCTATTTACAGTTATCCCTGTACTAGCAAACCATGACAAGGAAACTCTCCATCACTTTAATGGGGAAAACTGAAACGCAGGTGTATATTTGCATAAACTTGTGGGCAATTACCACTTTCAGTTTTTTCAAAAGGATGTTATCCCCAGAAGGGTCAAAGATGTTTTTCAGCTTGTTTAATGTTTCTGTGTTTCCTCTCATTTCCTAGGGTCAAGGATAAGATAGGAGAGTCTGTGGCATCAGCAGGCACTAGGGCTGTCTATCAAGAATGAGAGAAGGTTGACAACATCAAGTGGCTAACAGGTGACAATTCAGGAATACACATATAATAACATGCAGCATTGCTGGGTACTAAGGAAGCCTAGCACTAGCTGTTTAATTGCTTGGGGGGGTCTTATGGTAAGGAAAGCCTCCAGCTAGGTCACAATATTTCAAGTGTGGAGTAAAAAACATTTAGGTTACAAGGATGAAAATAAACCTGCCTCAGATACCCTGCATTCCTATAAAGATATAGATTACAGTACCACTCCTTCTGGGTTACTGAGGTGCCTCTACCTAAAATGGCGTTTATCTGTGTGCAGCTCTAGTTCTTTGGAAGGACAGATGCAGATGAACTCAGAATGTGTTCAGTCCAGAAACACTTGCCTTTGTAGCATATTACACTGTCTAATTGAACATGGCAAGGTCAGCTGAGCTCTCGTGTACAAAGCTGAAGATGTGCTTGCATACTTATTTGAATTTAGTCTCCTGGGTCTACCAATAAAGTAAATGTCCACAACTAGTGTTTTGTCTATAGTGTATCATATTTTAACTGTATTTGCCATAGGTTAAAGCCTGTCACAGACAAGGAGACAGATACATCAGCATGTATAAAGAGAACAGAAGACCAAAACATATGAACAGGTAACCGTGGTCTTTCACAGATTGCCAGGCGTGGCTCCCAGGACCACAGCCTTTGTGAACACAGGCCTCAGCCCTACTTCCTCACTAGGAAAGAAAAGTGTGAGCTACCATGCATCCTTACCACTATTTCCGTAGTCCTTAGCTTACCAGCTACAGGTACAGGCTCCTCAGTGGTGATAAACTTGGTTACTCTTTATTAGCCAGCAAACATCACACACAACGTTATCACAAAGAACTATAAGCCAAGGTATGCCTTCCAGATTGTCCTTTAAACAGAATATAGAACAATGTACTGAGGATTATATCCATGCCATTTTAGCAACTGGGACATTTCTCATTTTCTCTAGAACAGTACATGATACAATGTATTGCTCACTGTTTTTAAACATAAAATTTAAAAAAAAAATGTGATTCGGTTTTGTTTGATGAAACTTTCAGTCATTCCAAAAAAAAAAAAAAAAAACACACTTTTAGATTCTAATGAACATTGTGGGGTTTTCAAAACAAAGGAATCTTCTGAAACACAGGTAACAGCATTCCAATGGACATCTCCTTTGCATCTTCTGGAGTTCTCTCGCCCCATTCTGATTTGTTTCTCACTGGTCCTTGCAGCACCTACTATCATACCATCCAATGATACAGTTTTATTCATGTAAAACAGATATAAAGCCCACTCTTTCTCTACCTCTTGTCTGTTTATTAATTTTTTAAATTAATTATTTTAATTATTATTCCAGGGAAGTGGTGGCGCACGCCTTTAATCCCAGCACTTGGGAGGCAGAGGCAGGTGGATTTCTGAGTTCAAGGCCAGCCTGGTCTACAGAGTGAGTTCCAGGACAGCCAGGGCTACACAGAGAAACTCTGTCTCAAAAAAAAAACAAAAAAAAATTATTTTAATTATTTACCTCCCAAATGTTGCCTCCTCTCAGTCCCCTCCCCCGAGTTTTTCACACTATTCCCCCCAGGCATCCCCCTTACCTGGGACATCAAGTCTCTACAGGATTAAACACATTCTCTTCCACTGAGGCCAGACAAGGCAGTCCTCTGCTACATATATACTGGGTGCCTTGGATCAACCCTGTGTATGCTCTTTGGTTAGTGGCTTAGTCTCTGGTAACTCCAAGGGGTCCAGGTTAGTTGAAACTGTTGGTCTTCCTATGGGGTCATCCTCCCCTTCAGCTCCTTCAATTCTTCCCATAACTCTTCCATAGGGGTCCCTGATCTCAGTCCAATGGTTGGTTGTAAGTATCTGCATCTGTCTCCCTCAGCTGCTGGTAGAGAGCCTCTCAGAGGACAGCTATGCTCGGCTCCTGTCTGTAAGCACACCATAGCACCAGTAGTAGTGCCAGGGTTTGGTGCCTGCCCATGAGATGGATCCCAAGTTGGGAAGGTCACTGGACAGCCTTTCCTTCAGTTTCTGCTCTATTTTTGTCCCTGCATTTCTTTTAGGCAGGAAAAAATCTGGGTCAAAACTTGAAAAAGGGTTGGGGACCTCTGTCCCTCCACTGGAAGCCCTGACTATGTGCTGGAAGTGGCCTCCTCAGGTTTCATCTCCTCACTGTTGGGTATTTTGGCTAAGGTCACCCCTATAGAGTTCTGGGAGACTCACATCCCAGGTCTCTGGGACTTTCTAGAAGATCCCACCCCCACCCCTATCTCCTCTCCACCCCTACCCCCTGCAGCTGTGTATTTCCATTCATTCTTCTGGCCATCTGGGCTTCTTTCCTGTCTCTCCCCCACATACCTGATCCTGCCCCCTTTTCCCTTTTCCCTCCCCCTCCCACCCAGGTCCCTCCCTCCCTCTGACTCCCATGATTATTTTATTCCCCCTTCTATGTGGGATTGAAAAACTCTCACTTGGGCCTTCTTTTTTGTTTAACTTCTTATGATCTGTGAGTTATATCATGGGTATTCTGTACTTTTGGGCTAATGTTGTGATACATACACACACACACACACACACACACATTGGTGACAGAAGGCTCAACAGGGCCTCACAAGTAGTAAGCATGTGTTCTACATCTAAGTCACATCTCCAGCTATTATGTAATAGTCTTTAAAAATTCACTTCTGTGTCCATACTGTATTCTAGATCTGTTCATCTATGGAGACATAATGAAGTCTTATTTGTAAACATGTAAACATTTGTCAACATTGGTAAACATAAAGCACTTCCATTCATAACAATTCTTTGCTTCATATATATATTTATATTACAATGTTTGTGGATTTATGACTCATGCTATATGATTCAATCATCATAATATTTTGAACACTGTTTCCACCAATTTTATTGATATAGAGTAAACAAATTTTCATATTTTGAAGTATACATGTGTATATATATATACATACAGAATATATATATATATTAGAATTAATACTAGATTTAATACTAGAATTAATGTCATTCAAATTTCTATCACCTCATATACTTATAATTCTGTAAGGTGAGAACATTCAAAACCTAATCATACAACAAACTCTAAGTATTCGGGGGTATTAGAATGTATGAGTCCATTCTAGGCATTAGACTTCCAGAAGGTTTTGATTTTATACAACTAAAAGATGTACTGTGTAAATCTATTTCCCTTTCTCTTACCCATGCCCTGGCATCCCTCATCGTACTATTTCTCTGTGGCTTTGACTTAAGCATAAATTTCATGGGTGAGTAACATAATGCAGACTTTGTTGTCCTGTGCTTCATTATTTTATTTAGTAGAACACTCTCCAAGTTGACCCTTGTTGAAACAAAGCCAGAATTCTTTTCTTTATTAAGGCTAAGCAATACAGAGTGTGTGAGATATAAATAAAAATGCGGATAATTGCACATTTTCTGTGCCCATTTCCCCATCAGTTGACACTTAGGTTGGTTCCAATGCGTGGTTACTGAAAATAGTGCTGCAGTGAACACTGGCTTTACTTTATTTGCATTCATTTCCTTCATGCCTTCATTTTGACCTTAGTCATTTGACTTAAGCAATTCTTATGAAAGATATATAAATGACTTTCATTTTCTTAATCTAGTATGGCAAGAACTGAGTGTAGCATATTTAAAGGAATGAGTCGGTAGTCTCTCTCAGCTTTACTCCAAATTCTTTCTGTTTCTTTCCTCAATGCTTTCTGGTGTTATAACTCACTATGCATTAGTTACTTTTCCAATTCAGTAATAGTTACCATTCCTTTCTTCTCATAGTTGAAAAATTGCTCCTACAGAAGAAAGAAACAAAACTTAAGAGAACAAATAGATGATTTTCAAGCTCAATAAGGTCAACAGGACAGTTTATATTTTTAATGATTTTTGTCCTTTCTTCTCACTGAATGCTTCTACTTTACCTCCTCACTGTGGCCTCCCTCTTCTGATGCACTGATGACTTCTAGATTTGTCTGATGTGGCTCAGTGCACAGTCAATAGCAATTACAGTTTTAGCTTTCCTGATTCATCATTCATTTTGTTTCAGGTGACCTATGAGCTATTTAAATTTAAATGTGTTACATTTCATTGTTCACAATTGCTTCCTGTGTGCATCTTTCTCATCTTGCTCAGAGGTTTGAGGATTAATATCAAATATTTTCTCAGACATAAAATACATGTGGTGTTAGTGTGTATGTATGAATTCTGATATCGTTTCCTATTTTCTTATGAGATGAAAACATTGCAAGCCAAGAATCCTATATAAACAAAGAATGCCACGTTAAGCCAATATTTCCTTCTGCCTGTGTGGTAGCCCTGAGAAGATAATAAATAAAAACGGCATGGCAGTTCCTTCTAAAGAGATATCTATCCTTCCTTTGAGTTTCTCGAGTTTTCTAGCCAAAATCCTTTGTATATGGGTTTTAAGGAATATGAATAAATTATGTGTAAGCAGGTATTTTATCATCAATCCATGCTTGAATTGAATGATCCTCAAATACATTTCCAGTCTTGATTTCATGAAAATTTTCCTCTATCAATATTGCTCTTCCTATATATCAATGGTATACACTCATTTATTCATAATTAAGACTTGAACTACTTATTAATTAATTCATAAATACCACATATAATGTTCATTTCTATTAGAATACCATATGTTATCTGTAAATTAAATTTATATATTTCACATAAATAAATACAAACATCTTCCAACTCTCTTCTTTTTCCTCTTAGGATGTCTTTCTTCTTGTATTTTATGTCTGTGATTTAAAAAAATGTTAGTGTAAATCTTACATGGAAGACCAATAATCAGATTAATTATTCATTTACTCAAAAGTTTACATAGGATATCAATGTGTTAAGCTTCAGAGAATGACTTTGTTACTCTTGAATATTCTTGAAAAGAACAGACCTGAGTTGAGTTAATAATTAAGTTGCCATCATTCTCCTCTAGTAGCATTGATTCACTGAATCAATCAATGAATGATTCACTGATTCATTGCTTTGGTAGGATAGAACATACAACAACATGGAGCTATATGCTAATGACCTCCAAAAATAACTTGTACCATGTAAAGAACTACTTAGAATCCCCTACAGAGGTCAAAGCAAGGACAAGTGCTTTCTGGGAAGCTATTGGCCATTTCCTTGGATGTGATAGGAGTACTGAGTGCTGAACCAGACAGTTCTGCATTTATTGTCTGGACGCTCCAGGCAACACCAGTCTCAGCCCTTGCAGTGGAGAAAGACACTCTTAGAGCTGCATCCTGGGCAGTTGCTTGTCCCTGGATTCATCTTTTCTTTGATTCTTCCTTTACTGTGGTCTGAAGTATTTCTCTTTCTCTCACTGCCTTTTTTCTCTCTCTTATCCTTCTCAGCATGTTTATCTCTGAAGACTGAAACCTAGAGCATTGGTAATGGTAGAATTTTGAAAATTGAGGAGGTAATAGAGAGTTTTAAAAATAAGCCAGGCAGTGGCGGCGCACATCTTTAATCCCAGCACTTGGGAGGCAGAGGCAGGTGGATTTCTTAGTTCAAGACCAGCCTGGTCTACAGAATGAGTTCCAGGACAGCCAGGACTACACAGAGAAACCCTGTCTCAAAAAACAAAACAAAACAAAACAAAAAAAAAGACTCCTGATCATCCAGGCTTGTGGACTAAGCAAGCACTGACTCTCATCCTTATCAGTGTTATAACAGCCATCAATTAACAGCCCCAGACCACATACTATAAGCCAACTAACCTATCCTCTTTTAATATGCACTTACAATATTGTTTATGTTCCTCTGAAGAGCCCCAACTAATATACCCCTACAATATGCCGGGAATATCTGAAGCAGAGGGGAGATATTATGAGCATTGGAAGTTGTGACGAAGAGTACTCCTGTAGGATTGAGTTGTAAGAATTCTTGGTCATGAAGATCAGCTAACAAAACTTAACAAGTAGTAGCTGATTGATTGGGTTGTACTTGAACAGTGTTTTCTCCATTCCCAAGAGACAGGGCAATCTCTGAGCTAACATGGCACTTAGAAGCCATAGGAAAATGTTCACCAATGCTGAGCAAAACTGGATTGCCTGAGTTGCCATGGTAGATTATGGGCTGCCTCATTATATCCTGCAAAGGATGGATCTTCAAAATGACTGTGGAGTGCTGAAAACTTAGCCAAGCAGAAACCATAACATAATTGTGCTTGCTGTGCTGAAGAATCTTTACTAAAGCAGACTAATGGGTAAATTAGATGCAGCCAGTCCATACTGTTGTGCTTTTGGTCTTTGGAACCTGTGAAAAGATACAATACACACTCCTGGGTAAAACTCCATTCACATGGAATAGACAGTAATATGAGTTTATGAGGTGTGACAGCAGATCTTCACTGCCAAAGTATGATCAAAAAGCAGAGCCATGTGGATATAGGAAGAACTTATTAATGTACTATATTTATGTCAACAGAGCTAGGCTGTGTTAGAGGTGGCACACTCGAGGACGTAGAAAATAAAAGAGAAGTGCTTTCAAGACATACGCACACGCTCTTTATAGAATATCTAAGGACTTGGTGGTCACATGGTGCTCAATGTTCAAAGAAAAATAACAATTGCTACATTTTGTATGCATCCTTACAAAAAAAGGAAACAAAACAACTTTCAATATTTAGAGCTTTGCATTTGTAACTTGACTTTCATCTGACCCATAAACTGGTACAAAAGGCCACCAGTTTTAAGTGGTACTTACAGAAGAAAAGTGTTCTTTGCAAGTCTGGCCTGTGATGCAAGCAGCTTTAGATCTTCCAACCAATGACTGTGCAGACAGTTGCAGCCTGTAATGTAGCATTTTCCTCTGAATTGAAGCACTCCATCTTGGAAGGAAGTTATTAAGACTCAGGAAATAACCAAACTTACATGTCACAGAAAATAAGAATCACTAGGTCCCTCCCCAAGGTTACATAAGCAGTAATATAGCTGCCAAGGATTCTGATTACTAGACTTGTCTGTGTGGAGACCATTCAGGGTTGCAGCTTTCCTGAGCAGTGACTCATGGTGTCCTTCCCCCCCCCCCCCGGGGATGCAGCTACAAATTGAATCATCCTTGCTGTATGTGACTCCTTATCTATGTTCCTGTGACTTGTGACAGTAAATTCTTCACCTAGACCTATGCAGAATTCATCCTTTGGTGTGTTGTTGGTGCCCTGTGGTGAATAGATGGGTATTTGTTCATGTCATTCAGGGAAACCCAGAGAACACAATGGTATGAATTGTTTCATTGTAGAGTTTATGAAGAACTTCTGAGGTTCTAAAATCACCTCATGTCATCTTCAGTTGATAATTAGACACCTTCAAAAGTTGATTCCTGACAGAACAGGATGCTGGAAATAGAATTTTGGTCACAAAAAGCAACCTTAGAGGGGTTGCATAGCAGATATCCTACGTATCAGATATTACATTATGAAGTAATGAGAAACAATTTTATGGTTGATGGTTGCCACAAAACATGAGAAGCTGTATTAAAGGGTCGCAGCATTAGGAAGGGTGAGGTCCACCACAGAGGAATGCAACCAGGACAAACACACACACACACACACACACACACACACACACATTCCTTTCTGTCTGGTGTCAGAGACAGCTTGACCACTGACTGTGTATCAACCAGCACATTGTTCTGTGGAAGTCTCTATCTGATTGTTTACCCCCAAATAAACTATGGGCTTTCCAGGCACTTGTCTCAGCATAAACTGTGGAACATGTAGTGCCCTTTAACATAATTTAGCAATGCCAAAGAGGCAGTTTATGTTAATGGAAACAGCATCATAGAAACTGGAAAATCACACCCTCATAGAAGCACAAGGAGGGGGGATGGGATAAGGGGTTCCTGGATGGTGGGGGGAATGGGATAAGGGGATAAAATTTGAAATGTAAATATTACAACCAATTTTTAAAAGGGGGAAAAAAGAAAAGTTGTTAGAACCAACATCTTTAAAAAATATGTCAGCCTTCTAGGAAAAAAAATTTTTTTCTTGATACTAAAACTTGTTCTGAGAATTGTATATTGCAGAATACACAGCCTTGGTGTATCTACTCATTAAGCATACTGAGCAGACCTGCCCAAACCTCCGATGTCCTGGAATTCCATTTGGATGCAGTGAAGACACAGCGTCAGAGGCTTATCAATTTACTCTCCCCCCTCCCAATATCTCAACGCCCGTAATCAGCTTGAAGAAGTTAAAGAAGAGTCAGTGCCCCTATTCCCTGGGCTTGGGGACTAAGGTGGTTAATATTGGTCTGTCTTTCTAGGGAAAAGTAGTGGTTTTGTTGGAACAGGGAGGATTAGCTAGGACTTATTGCATAGCCATAACCTATTGGTAGAAATCTGTATAATTAATATCAAGATGAAGGTATAATTTCTTAAATGGTACAAAATTTACTTTGATTTCAAATTTAAGGTTTTCATTGGTACGAGCTTCTTATTAATATAAAAGTGAGATGAATATTGATACTCTCATGGGCATTGTGCCTGTATAACACATTTAGGAATACAAGGCCTAGACACAGTCCTTTTTTAATTTTTCTAACTGATTTGGGACGGTTAACCTATGAGTTAAGGGACTATAGCATGGCTTTGAGTTTATTGTTAGGAGGTTTCCCATATTTTATTTAGAAATAGCTGAGAGGAGTGAACAGACAACAGTCCAGGTTACCTTACATGGATAGTTGGTTTTCAAAACATCAGAAGTCCATAGAATTGACGTTACAAATATTTCTATATTAATGTTCATTTTGATTAGAGACATGTCTGCTCCTGACAGCTTCCTGTCATGGATTCTAAGAAGAAATTGAGTATCTTTGGAGCTACTCCAGTTGTGTGGTGACAGCCACTAGGCAAGAATTACCTCTTTCCATCTACAGACAAATTACTGTCCAGAAAAGGACACACTTGCAGAATAGTCGACTGATTATATCTGCCTAGACAGAGTAATCAGCCATTAATAATGTCAAAGTATCTATAGCTACCTCCCTGCAGTATAACTCCTCCCACGCTCTGAAGCTGAAGTTTCACTTAGACTCCAAGTGCTGTGGGTGATATTAACAACCCTTTCACCTGAGGGAAAATCTGATTCTACCCCTTTCTCAAACCATATCTTTCTCTACATGAAAACCAGCAAAAGTAACCATTTGCTTTATCACTGTTGTTCCAAGTTATTTCTAACCCAGTATAACTAGTCACAATTACTGAGTGTCATTTGTCTAACATTACAAAAATGGGAAGAGTAGTTTTTAAATTAAGCCCAAAATGCATTATACACATGATGTTGCCCCTGAAGAGCAATCTTCAGTCCCATATACTGCCTCCAAGGTTCATTGAAAACTAATATCCAGCCTCCACATAATCTAGTCACCCAACCCCCAGTTATCCAAACACAGTAAGGGCATGTTTATGTAAAAAGACTTCAACCAGAATGTGTCTACCAGTTTTATCATAATAAGCCATATCTAAGAACATCCCAAATGTCCATCAGTGGATAATTTATTTAACAAATCATAGCATATTTATACAGTGAATAATATTTAGCAATAAGGAAGAATAATCTATAAATATGGCAACATGGATAAGTCTCCATGTGACTGAAAAAAGGGAGTCAAGAGATGCACAACCTTCCACCCAGCAGCAGAACACAGATTCTGCACATAGTGAGCAGGGAATTCGAGAGCAGAGACCATGTTCACTCACAATACAATTCTTATCATATTTTGCAATGCCAAAATACTTTTTATTGGTTAAAAGATTTTTAACCATGATAGTATAAAATCAGTTATTGATAATAGCACAGTTGGAAAAAGTCACAAATATATGTAAATAACCAACACCGTGGAACAAACAGTAAGTCAAAGGTAAAATGAAAAAAGATATTTAAAAGAATCATTAAAAGATTTAAAATGAATACAAATTACCAAAATGTATGTGATATATTCAAAGCAGAATTTGTAGGTAGAGATGCCTAAAAGAGGGTAAACGAAAGATCTCAAGACAACAACCTAAAGATGCACCCCAAGAAAGTAAACCTAAATTAGGCCCAAGTCATCAGAAAGTCAGAAACGACCAAGATATTTGCAGGTATTAGAAAAATAGTGGAAACAATCAGATTAAGTCTGATTTTTATTTAAGATAAAGAAAACTTCTATTATTTTTAGCCTAAGAACAAGAGACTTAATAAGACTGTAAATGAAAGAGAGGGCAATTCAATTCAACCAATATCACAAAACATGAGGATCAAATAAGCTGCTATAAAAAAATTTACATCAACAAAATGTATCACCTAAGAGAAATGATAAATTCTTAAAAGTATACAATCTGACAGGGAATCACTATGAAGAATGCAGAATAAAGAAGTAAGGAAATTAAATCAGTAATCAAAAATCCCTCAAAAAATCTCAGAACCTCACGATTTCACCATTGTGTTATAATAAATATTAAAGAAGTAATATTAATATTCTTCTTTTGAGACATGGTCTCTGTGTAGCCCTGGCTGTACTGAAACTCACTATGTAGACCAGGCTGATCTTGAATTCACAGAGATCCATATGTGAGTTTGAGGCTCTAGCGGGAGAGTCCATAATGGTGGAAAAAAAAAAAACAAAACATGGTGGCTGAAGCTGAGATCTCAGGGCTAACATCTTGAAATATAAACAGGAAGAAAGAGAGCAAATTAGAACTGGTGGAGTCTTTGAAATCCCAACTCCAATCCCAAGTGTTATACGTCCTTCAGCAAAGCTTCCCCAAATAGCCACCATATGGGGACTAAGTGTCCAATGTCTGGGCTATGGGGAATATCTCATTCCAACCACCACAAAACTTTAAATAGCATTTACTTGCCTGAATTTCCTAGCCATCACTATCAACACTATGTTGGAAAGAAATGGTGGTCTTGATTTTAAAAGAAACTTTCATTTCCTTGCTGTTGAAAATTCACCATGGGAAGCCCTTGTCGTGGACAGTTGTTATTATGCTCGAGAGCTATTTTTCTGTGCTTTTCCTCTGTGTGTAATTGGTTGAGTATTTTAACATAAAAGGATGTTGAATTTTTTTCAAGTGCTTTCCCTGCATCTACTATAATGATCATGCCAGTTTTTCCTGTATTCTGTTAATATATCACATTTATTTATGTATGTTGACTCATCCTTGTATCCTGAGCATAAATCTCGCCTAATCACTGCCTGTATTACTTTTGTCATGTGCTGTTGAATTCAATTTTCTAGTAGTTTTGAGGATTTTTTGAATCTGTGCTTATCAGGGATAATGGCCCGTGCTTTTCTTTCCTTGTAATGTCTTTGTTTGGCTTTGGGTGTCAGATGATGCTGGTCTTGTAAAATGAGTTTGACTATTGTTCTAGTTTGCTTTCTGGTGCTGTGATAAACACCATAAGACACGCAACCAAAAGCAACTAGGGGAGGAAAGGGTTTATTTCATTTTTTAGGTTAGAGTCCCTCATCCAGGAAAGTCAGGCTGCAGATCCAGCAAGGAAGAGATTTGAAATAGAAGCCACAAAGAAGTCTATTTATATTCTCTTAGACTAATATTCAGCTGCCACTGTTCTATAGCCCAGGCTCCCCTACCTAAGGTTGGCCCCATTCATAATGAGCAGCTGTTCCAGACACCAAGCCTTGGTTCTATTACCATGGACTCCACCCTCTAGAACCTCAAACCCCAAATAAGCCCTTCCTTCTATAAATTGCATTGGCCATGGTGTCTTACAAAAGCAACAGGCAAGTACCTAATTTGGTATCCTTAGGGTTAACGCCTTCTGCACTTTTTTCCATCCACTTTGCCATGGCTATTGTTCTTGTCTTTATCTAGCTCATGTTGTGTTAGCAAGACTTTATGAATGGAACTTCTGATGTCTCTAGTAGTCACAATCTCGTGACAAATTCCCTGTTCCTGGCTCTTAAAATCTTTCTGCCACCTCTGCCACAATGGTCCCTTGAGCCTTAGGTACAGAAGTTGTGTTGTTGTTTCATTGGAACTGGGCTCCACACTCTCTATTTGATTAGTTGTGATTTCCTTCCATGATCTCCATCTGGTTCAAACAGAAGTTGTCTTGATGAGGGGTGAAAATTACTCTTAGCTGTAAATAAATATTTAAAATACAGATAGGAAGTATCCTCGTACATTAAGGTGGCAATTATAGATTCTTGTCCAAGATTTATGACTTCGTTTATGCTATACAAAGAACTAGAGTCATCTAACTAATGTTAAGAGCAAGAGAAATATAGTCTTCCCCATGGAAGAGCATACTGGATGGTAAACCAATATCTATTTGTCAACCTAAAAAGCATTTAAATACAGGTAACATGCAAACTGAACAGGTTACATTTATATATTCATGAAGACATATAACACCATTTAAAGAAAAAGAAGCCATAGATTTAAAAGAGGGTAAGGCAGGGGATGGGGAGATATGTGGGAGTGTTTAGAAGGAGGAAAAGGAAAGCGGAAATGATATGATTCTATTATAGTCTCAAAAATATTTTTAAAAAGAGACAACTTATGGAATGATAGAAAATATTTTGTCTCATCTTACCATTTCATAAGTATATAAAATTCCCTGCAAATGGCCTGCCAGTATATGACAAAACTGAAAACATCATGAGCCATCAGAAAATTCAAAATTATTAATAAAATATTGCCTCATACATGCTATGATATTAGCAGAAAAACAAAATAAATGTAGGCAAGGAGATAAGAGGGGTATTTTGTAGAGTGTTGGAAGGAATGTAAATTCTTATAATCACTATTAAATATGAATGGGAGGTCTTCATAAATTAAAACTAAAGCATCTATACATGTGCTCTGTCAGTGGCACCACATTAGGGTGTTCACGCAAAGGACTTAAGACCAGGGCATTTGCTGTCCCATGGTTACGTGGCAAAATGCACAGAGCCAAAACATATGGAAATACTCTGCTCATCAACAGATACATAGATAGATAAAACGTGTGAATGAGCCAGAGTTTTCCAGAGAAACAGAAATAATATAAACAGATATATGATATCCATCTACCTAGAGATACAGATATGAGCTTTATTGTGAGAAAGGGCTCACACCATCACAGAATCTGAGGAGTCTCTTCATAGGCCATCTATAAGAGAAAGAACAAGGAAGTGTCGTAAGTCTGTCTGTGTCCAAAGCCTGAGAAAAAGGAGATCCGGCAGTGCAGCTCAGCCCAAGGCCCAGAGGAAGCTGGCCCCAGAGTGTGAGAGGAAAGAGAATCCTACTGCTCAAATATGAGTGAAATGCAAAGAAATTTCCCATCTTTCACATCTCTTTCTCCTGGGTCCTGGGAGAATGCATGACGCTTACTCACATTTAAAGTGCAGGTTGCTTGTTCTTTGACTATTTGTGTTCATCGTCTTGCTTGTTCCTTGACTATTTGCACCTATTGTATTGCTAGTTCCTCAACCTAGAACTGATGTTAATGCTTGCATGTAATTGAAATGGTATAAAGTGCAGGTTGTTGTTCGGTCTATCAACAC
Source organism: Arvicanthis niloticus (assembly GCF_011762505.2). Classification (NCBI taxonomy): domain Eukaryota; kingdom Metazoa; phylum Chordata; class Mammalia; order Rodentia; family Muridae; genus Arvicanthis; species Arvicanthis niloticus. Next base: position 94,418,630 of record NC_047659.1, on the reverse strand, counting down.
AGTGCTAATTCTTTCGGAACCACTCTCACAGGCATCCCAGATGATTGTTTATGTCAGTTGACTTTTACTGTGAATACACGTGGAAACAATTAATTGCCACAGAAAGTAAAAGAGTTCAGTGTGAAACAGTACAATGCTGGAGCGTGAGTGGCCAGGGCAGCTGAAACACTGGGGAGTCTGGCCAGGTTTGAACAACGTAGGCAAGGCTGCATGGCTGAAGAGTCCCACCAGGACAGTTTTTACCTCTTACATATTCTTGGGAAGGGAGGAGCCTGTTAGAATTGTGAGAGCCTCCCTCTCTGCTACAGAAAAACTGCTAACAAAACAGATCTTGAGAGGGACTCCTGAGAGTGATTACAGCTGCTATGACTCAAGATGACAATGGTCATGTCTAATCCAGAGGAAACAGCTTTAAAATTATCTCCAGTTATTTAGGTTTCTTTCTTAACACATAAAAGTACCCATGACCACGTGGTGGTGATGATCATGTTACCACTTGCTGCTGTCTGAGTAGACCTTCAGGACAGTATGCTAAATAAAAACACTCAAGCATAGAGAAATCAGCACTATGCTACCTATAAGATGTTCCCATCTTAAGACTCACCCAATGTCCTTCCTGTATTTCATTCTTCCTGTTTGTTCTTGCCTCACTGTAACCACTCTGCTACACTACCCTCTCCTTTCTTGCTGCTTCAGTAGGTTCACATTTTCCCAAAAGTGTAATATTCAGTGAAAATCGCAGGAAATGGAACCTTATTATGTTCAAAGTGACAATGGGTATATGCTATTTAGGATCTACATTAGAGAGACACTACATCATCCCCACTTAATGATATTAGTGTTTGTTAATTAAAAAGAATGAGAGATCCCAGTTAGAGTCGAAGGATACCTTGAGCAAGCAGAGGAGGATTTACCTAGGTGATAGGCCACTCCTCCCCCTTGGAAGGCTGCCATCAAGTTGAGACTTCTGGATTAAACTGGGGTCATATTATCAAACTAGCACATTCTCAAGAGAAATTCTGCCTCTCTCTTCTCTTGTCTTCATTGAGTGTCTGTAACTTTTGCCTTCCAGTTTCTGAACCAATGAGATGTAGCAAGTCATTTGTTAGCTAAAATTTCTTTCTGAAGCTCAACAAGCATTTATTTGACTTATAAACTTGTCAAATCTGGAGGGCATACAAGGACTAGACTAGGGTACCTTTCCTCAAGATATTTTCAGTTTTGTAAATGTTGTTACAATATAATTATAGTGTTGTGAATGATTTAAAAAGCAAGACAGCATAAAAATGCTGTTGCCAGGGGCTTTATTGTTTAGGACATGATAAACTATAGTTAAAATAGGGAATATACACCACACACACACACACACACATGAATGTATGAAATGAATCATAACAAACTTGAATTTATTCCAGCAATAAATAGTTTATACACAACTTGAGAATCAATTGATGTAATTTAGTTTACTAGTAGATAAAAGAGTAAAGATGTATGTATGTATGTATGTATGTATGTATGTATGTATGTTATCATTTCACATACAGTAACCTGTGTATACAAGTGTAGTACATTTATAGAGATGGGAAAAAGGCAGTTTTCATTTTAAAGGTGAAAGAGTTTAGCTGACAATATAGATCTGTAGTAGAATATTTCCCTAGCAAGTGCAAGGCTATACATAGTGTCAATCAAACAAAACAAAACAAACAAACAAACAAACAAAAACCCACTACACTAGAGATATTAGTTTGGAAGTTAAAAGAAACAGGAACCTTGAAAAGTCTATTTAATTCCACATTTAAAAAGATAAGTGCCTGGATCTTCCTGAATGAAATAAAACGAAGCCCTGACGTATTCTAGCATGTAAAAATTTTCAACATTGTTCTGAGCTTTTATGCAGGTTGACATTTCCATTAGTTCTTCAGCCCAAGGGAAGGGGTGTGCAAGCTGCCTGTATCTGCACAGCTTTCACTTCTTGAAGATGTGTCAGAGGTGGCTAGCTTCCCTCATCCAATTTTCTGAACCTTCAGGTGACATCTGCAGCTCATCTTCTCCCAAGGGCTCATTGACATCACAAGGGCGCATCACTGCCTTAGACCTCAAAGACGACCTCCCTCTTCCTGAAAGCAGTCATTGCTATCTGACTGTGATGTCAAGGCCATGGCTACTTTAAGCATCCACCTCTTCCTCATGATTAAATGTCATCAACAACTTCTAGGACTTTACCAAATGATGCCCTTGTCTTTCTCTAATGTGTCTTTTCCTTCTTGCTGTCTGAGCATGTAAACGAGTTTTTGCAATGAGTTGGGCAAGAGTTCCATCCTGAACCAAATCACCTTCTGCTGGAGCCCCAGAAGACTGCATCAAGCACACATACAAGTTAGGTTCAGTTTGCTATGTCCCTTTTCTTCTGTTATGCACACGGCTGCCTACTGGGACCTCTTAAGGAGCTTAGAGCAAATTCAACCAGTCATCCATAAAAAAGTACAAAAGATAGTTTTCCTCTTTACCACGCAACTCTGTACAGTTAGAGAAGCAGCGGCTGCACTTAGCCCCATCTAGACTCCTGGCCACACGCCATGGGCATGCTTTCAAACATTGCTACACTGTCCTTGCTCCCATGCATGCAGCCTGCTTGCAATCAATTTCTGGGAGCATGATTGATCTATTTTTCTCTGCTAGACTTTCTTGAAGCAAGCATATCCTTGTCACTTAAATTCTCAATAAAAATTCACGTTGTTTATAAATGGGTGGATAAAATGTAATATGAAGAAGGAACATGTGTGTGACCACCTGACACTATAGATGCTGTGTTAATGTCTCATTTGAATCTGGTAGGCTTTGATTCATTCTCCAGGTGGCACTCCTGTTGAGATCACTGTTTAGGTTCTGTCTCGCTCTCTATCCATATCCTACTCCATTGCATAAAGTGCTTTCATTTTTATTAGAGCAGGTAATAACTTTGTCTAAAGGGAGACACTGTAATACGCATTGTGTTACCCACCCCCCACACACCCTGTTTTCTGGGAAACCAGTCTACAGTAAGTAGACTTGTAGATAGAAATTAAGAGGGAAGAGGATTATTAAAGACTTTTAGTCTTTAATATTATTAAAGGACTTTAATATTATTTAATTTAATTATTTAATATTATTAAAAGACTTTAGTGGTCCTAATATGTAGGAGGGAAAGGAAGCAAATGTGGTTGAGCAGAGTGGGCTGCAGTGCAATACAATACTCTATACAAAGGAATACATCTGTCAGACTTGTTGGATGACACACCTACAGATAAAGTATAGCTCAGACCTGCTCAGAGTTGCGGCAATAGGACTGGGTCTTCCTACTCCTGGAACAATGGATTGTTGGTACACTCCATTCTACATAACTGTAGAAACGTCTGCTCTCTACCTCAGAAGAATCCTTCAAGAAGGCTCATGACACTAGGTATATTGTCCATACTCCAGGAAAGACCCTAGGCCTAGGAGTAGTTGGCCAACACAAAAGAAACTACAGTGTGTGTGTGTGTGTGTGTGTGTGTGTGTGTGTGTGTGTGTGTGTTGTGCATTTGTTTTATTTTGGAATTTTTGGCTTGTTGTGGGATTTGTTTGTATTTCTTAAATTTTATTTATTAATTATTTATTGTGAAAAAGACAAAAAGTTGGGTGGCTAAGGAGGTGGAGAGAACCTGAGAGGTGATGGATGAGGGGAAAGAATACAATCCAAATATTGTTCAATAATTTTTTTAAGGAAAAAGAAGGTTGATGACTGAGTGATCTGTCCCCACAGTGTTCTTGGCAGCTCTTGGGATTAAGTGTGGCATATCATAGGAAGTATGTGTGCAACAGAATACAGATTCTGCCTGACATGCCTACCATGGACTTGCAGAGAAATTTACTTTCATTTTTCCAAGAAGTTGAACTTACAACTTGAAACAAAATCATTATGACACTGTAAACATATGTGAATACATGAATGGCTGAAAGTAGCTGAAGCATAAGTGAATTTTATTAACATTAAAGAAATAATCTCATTATCTTAATTGGGCTGTCATGTTTATGTTTCCATGTGCTTTTAATGGAGAATATTCATTATTATTTGTATTCAAAGTAGAAAATAATTAATTAGCTCTGTAAACAGTTACTCTTGAGGAACTCATTGGCCTTTAAGTATCTTTTTTACACAAGGTCTCACTAAACAGCCTAGAATGGCCTTAAAGTTAAGGTTACCTTACATTACCCTCCTAGGTGCTAGTATTACAAAATGCACTGGTATGCTGAGGTTAGCTATGCTCTTGTAATTCTATACATACCTTTTTAAAGAGAGTTGGCAAAACACATAGTTTCTGGTGTATTCTTGTTGTAGCAAAGTTGGTTCTCTTCTTCCTAGTGAGTCATGAGATGTGGGGATGGAAGATCAGCACAGACTTATTAGTGATATTGAATTATAAAGAATGTAGTAGAAGACATTTTTATTTAGTTTTGGGAAATGACTGTTTTAAAAAAACTACAGAGGAAGAGTTCTTCATCCTCAGACAGGCACAAAATTGACTGGGGGACAAGTGGGATCTTACGGTAAGCAGGAGCAAGGCTGAGAACAGAGCATCCCGAGAAATGACTAGAATTGTCCAGCTGTATCTGCTTGTAAAGAAATGGAAGGGAGCTGCAGCCACGTGCTCATTGCTTTCATTCCTCAAACAAAATACCAAAGACTTACGAAGGACGCCCACTGCTAAGAGAAATACCCTATGAAGAATAACCCAATATAATGGGGGATAAGTTAGGGAGTGAGATAGATTAGTAAATATATGATTTCTGGGCAGGATAAAATGGTGCATTAACATCAGCTAGGAGAGAAAAGGGCAGAAATATCATGACCTGTCTTTCTTATCCCTGTTGAGTCTTCTGTAATCAGAGACACAAGAGCCTATGAGTTATAGTCTTTTTTGTGATACACCTAGCACAGTTGATACAATCAATACTTTCAAATACTGTTAGCTTATTTGATCCTCTGGACTTTAGATTTAGGGTGTATACCAGAAAGTCATGTAGATGAGGTATAATTTCCCATCTGAAGCCCCTGCTCCCCTTGCCAAAGAACTGGAAGAAAATATATTCTGAATGTAAAAGGTCAGCTGGAGTATTTAAGATTATAAGTACATAGGAGCGGACTGACCAGTGGGTAGCTTTGTCTCTGTGACTTAGAAATGACACTCCAGTGAAAGCTGAGATTTAATGGGGTGCTCTATTATCTGAAAACAATTGATCTCAGAATTTAAAAATTAAATGTGCTAGGATATTGGTTTTCTACAAATCCCAGTCAGCAAGGATATCACTTAAAAGTCAAGACAAGACTATAAGAGGAACCGTTGAATTTTCTCTGACTAATAAGATCAATTTCTTGTGTGTTCGGCTTCTGAGTTAGCTCTACTCTAGGATAAAAGAAAAGACAGTGACTTTAAGGATGGTATTCTCTAATTCTATATTTTTCTGGCTAGGTAAACAGACTGAACTTTCTGGGCTTTATTGTCTTGTTTATAAAAGTGAAGATGACATTTGTATCAATAGAAACAAAATGTGTTTATAAACTATTATTTTGTATAATTTGAACTAGCAGATTTTATGATAAGCAGGTGTCTTAGATTAATTTTCCTGAAGTTAGAAACTAGGAGGACATTGTAACTGTGTATTGGTGAAATAGATGAACAGTCTCAGCCCCATGCTCAACGTGAGCATCCACAATGTGGGTGTGGTATGTTGACAATGTGCATCATGTGAGTAACAAGATGGGAATGAATGGTCTCTCACTTCTGCCATCTTCCCGAAATATACCACTCCAGGCAAAAGCGCATGATAAATACTACACATACCTTAATTGAATAACATTCTGAAAAAAATCTAATTGATACCCCTCAAACCTGAAACGCTGACCAAAAATAAAGAGATTCAGAGAAAGTGTCCCAGACAAGAGATGCCAGAGGATGTAAGACAACAAAATACAATGTGGTGACTTTATCAGAATCCTAGATTCATACCAAAAGAACAGTAGGTAGAAACTGAGAAACTCTGAATAAAGCATGGACTTTAACTGATGTTAATGTATCAGACTTGGTTCATTAACTGAAACAAACAGATCTGAGTTAATGTGAGATGCTATTAGTGAAAATGGATTTAAGACAGATGGGAACATTCTACAATATCTTCACAATTGTTCTTCCACTGTCAAACTGTTCTAACATAATTTATTTTAAAGTAAAGTACAATAGTTGCTTGTGGAAGCACTCCAGATCTTGTTTAGAATTGTTAAATATCCTGACAAACTCTCCTGCCTGGAGAGCTGTTTGAGCATGGCTTCAGATTCACTTCTTACCGCAGCCCTTCTTCTAGACGTGCAAGGTTAATAATCTTTTTTTTTTTTTTTTTTTTTTTTTTTTTTTGCATAGGTTTGATTTTCTGTACTTTATAGTTTTCTAAAAAGAGCCTTGGGTTTTGTTTTGTTTTGTTTTGGTTTTGGTTTTTTGGCATCATAGAATGAGCTGCCCAAAGGGGCTCTCTGTAGGCATCTCAGAAGAGACATTACAGCAGATATAGTATGGACTCATGACTTAGGATTTTCATTGCTTTGATGAGACACCATGACCAAGGTAACTTTTATAACAGACAACATTTAATTGGTGCTGGTTTACAGGGTCAGAGGTTCAGTCTATTATCATTGAGGCAGGAAGCATGGCAGCATCCAGGCAGGCATGGTGCTGGAGAAGCTGAGAGTTCTACATCTTGATCAGAAGGCAGCTAGGAGGAAGGTTTCGAAGCCCACTCCCACAGTGATACACTTCCTCCAACAAGTCCAAGAATATTCAAAGCACCACATTCTACTCTTCAGCCTGCATAGGCTTGTTCAAACACATGAGTCTATGGGGGTCATACCTAGCCATAGCATAATGCAAAATATATTTAGCCGAACTTCAAATTTTCCATAGTCTATTACAGGCTCAAAAATGTTAAGAGTCCAAAGTTCAAAGACATCTTACCTAACTCAGGAGTGAGGGACTCTGCTTATCCTTTTTTTTAAACAAGAGATCCACCCTGCTTTAGGGTTCCTTGCAGAGTATACATGAGTTGTCTATGAAGGTGAGTTCAGGCTTTGTCTATCAACTCTCGTTCTTCATTGATTAAAGTTTTTAGAAGAATATTGTCTTAGCATATCTAGACTACTGAGTATGTAGATTTAAGGCTCTGGAGGCACTAGAAGAAAGCTCATTGTAGATATGTAGAGAGATGCAGGTACTGAACTCATACATTATCAGGAAGCCTAGAAACTGTCTGTCATGATATATATATAAAAAAGTTGGCTTGAGGATATTAGGCATGGCTACAGTAGTGTTTGCCCTTTTGGACAGGCCTGTGAAGTCCAAAGCTCCATCTCATATCTCTGGAATCTAACCTTTAATTTTCAGAGAGCCTGAGATGGAGCACTTGCACATTACTGTTTGATTGAAGAGGATAGTTCTAGAGAGCAGGAATGGGTGGTAGAAGAGATGAAACAGACAAGAAAGAAAACAACTATTTATCTCTGTGACCCAGTTAGGTAGTGAGATCCTTTGATGATCAAAAGGCAAATAAGAAAGTAAACATATGACTGACTGCTGAAGCCTGTCAAATTTTCCCCAATATCCATACAAAATATATCTGAGAATTCCAAGTAAGATGTAGGGGAAACTGAGAGTCAGTATGATATATTGACCAATGGGGATGAGCAAATCTTTGCATTGTGTTAGCTCTATTTTCTTCCAGGATAGACATAGGATTTCTAAAGGGGTTAAAAGTAAATAGCAAAAAATAAAGAATACTAAGCAAGAAGCTGTCAAAAGGCATCTTATCAAGTTGGTCATATCCCACACAGAGTAGCTGTGGCATCTGTAGCTAATAAAATGAAAATAAGGCTGGAAGGACTTAGAATGAGATGCATCTAACAAAGAGTCTAAACAATGCAGACTAAAGCACCAATAATAACATGGGCATTGAAAGAAGAGACATTTAGAATTCTTCCCATCTTTATCTTCCACCCAATCAATACAAAGTCTAAGATCAATCTCCCTCTAAGTCAATATTCATGTTAACAAATAAAGAATAGCACTAAAATACTAGATATAAGATCAATAAATCCCAGACTAGTTGAAGGAAAGGGGATTAGAAGATCCAATCAATCCAAGAAGCCATGACAATAATTAGGGGTGAAAAAAGGTCATAAAATCCATAAGACTGTAGAATTACCAAGCGTAATAATTAAGCATAGCTTTAAAAGACCAAGAATCTAACTATCTTCTAAAACTACTGGTTAAGGTCATATGAAGGAAAAATGTGAAAAGAAACTGATGGGAAAGATACATGGAGTAAATGCCAAATGAAAAAATCATAATCTTAAAATAGTCAGCTACTGAGCACCCCAATATCAAATTGTAGTATTTATCCTTAACAGTAACTTTTTACTAATGGAAAACATACTTTAACCTGTTGTATGCAATAATATGCATACATCAATACTCAAAATAAAGTAAGTCCTGTTAGACTTACTTGAATAAATGAATCAATCAGTAAAACAGACATACAAATAATAGTGTATAATATTTGTCAGTTTCTCCTTATATTTATGTTAGAGTTTTTTCTCAGATTGATAAAAAATCAGTAAACAGAGATAAAATTTTAACCAATAATTAATTTTAATAAAGATAGCTGGAAGAAATAGCTAAGAAAAATTTAATATTTGTCCTCCTTACTCCCTACAATCTGCTTTCCCTCAATAGCATATGTATGAGACATAGTCCCAAATAATCACTATGCCAAAATAACAGCAATACAATTAAAATTAAATAAGAGATCCATGACACTTTCTACATTAAATGTAAAATAGCCTATGTTATTTGCCAACTTTTATACTTAATGAGCCCACACAATGCAGCTTCATTTATTAACTCAAAGCCACTTCTTATTTCTGTTTACTTCCCCAATGCCATATAAATTTAAAGCAAATCTAATAAATCAATCTTAGACGTACATGCTGAAATATTTATGAAGAAAATAAGCATTATAACCTATAGGGTATTAGAAATCATGTGTGTTACACTAGCTTGCTTTTGCTGGTTTTGCTCATGATTGTTTTGAAGAAGACTCAAATACAAAGAAAAGAGCCAATGAAGGGAAAATATATTCCACTGATCTATGATTTGAAGAACGTGCCCTTCTTTCCTTATAACTTATTTTTGTTAGACTCGATTTTTAATTAAGATTTTATTAATTGATTCATTTAGTAAGGGGATCGTATGAGTACCACAGAGGACATGTGTAGGTCAGAGAACAACAGGAGTCAGCCCCCTCTTTCTACCATGTGCGTCACAGTGGTTAAACTCAGGTTGTCAGGCTTGGTGACAGATGCTTTGCCTTTATTCATTCAACCATCTCACCAGCTCTACTCTAAGACTTTTAATGAATGATTTTCAACAACCAAAAAACATGGTTTTCACTCAAAATTAAAATTTAAATATAATCACCTATACAGTTAATATTGATGGTCAACTTAATAGGATATAGAGTCACCTACAAGATGCACTTCATGTGTCTGTGAAGGGTTATCTACATTCAGTCAACTAAGGTAGGTTATGCACAGCATTGTCCCCTGGACTAGGATTCCAAATTGAATATAAAGGGGGGAAATGAGTGTTAGCATTCATTCTTCTCAACTTGATGACTATGGATACAGTGAGATCAGCTGCCTCAACTTCCTGACTTTATGCATTTCCCATCATGATAGGCTGGAACTGTGGGCCCAACAGTATAATGACACAATGACAAGACATGTAAATAAAACTACACTCAATTGTATGTTCAAGAATGCTTATGCACATTGTATATAAATCCAAGAGACACTATTTAGTCCACATGTTTACATGCTTTCTGTGTAAATAACAATAAATACAGATTTCTCCTTTGCAGAATAAAAAAATGACCAAGAAAACCATCTGGATATACTAAAGTAAATGTGTTTAAATGACTTTAACAAGATTATGCAGGAATATTCTTTTTATGTAGCATTCAAATTTCCATGTAGAAATACTAAGGATTCTCAATCCAATCTATCAATCAGTATATAGCCCAGGAAATACAAAATATCATAAAAACAATGATGACCAAAGAAAAAGCTTTGCTCCAGATGCTGGCAGCCATAAACCCCAAGAGCAAGTCACTGTGTACAGGGTCTGAGTGCTAAAGATGGAGTGGGGGCTAGAAACCAATTTCTTTTTTTTGTCTCCAAGAACTATAGAAACAAGACCTCAGAACCATCAAGGGCTGATGGTGAAGCAAAGGCTGACAGCTCTTTTACTTCTCATAAATTCCTTCAATCTCAAATGAGATAATCGAATGGAATTTGTGAGCATGGCTTCAGGGCCACATGAGGTTTTTTTCCTTGAAAAAGTTGAAGCATAGGATCTTATCACAGTTAGTAAAAATGACAACATAGTCTTGCTAAGGATATTTGCGGAGCAGCAAGGAAAGAGACTATGCCAATATGAAGCTGCAAGGAATAGCTAGAGTATGGAGCAGGAGTAAAAGTGTACACAGGATTGGATTGTGATGGTTCTGGACAAGGGGGTCAGAAAACTCATTAACTAATGAACTCTTTGCCTCATCTTTAAGATGCAAAACAGCATAACTATGGTCTATTACAATTTATTATATAATTTCAAAATATTATATAATTTCAAAACTGAAGGGTCTTAGAGGTCTCAATGTATAGCAGCGATGATTATTTGAAGAAATAGAAATGTTAATTGCTCTTATTTGGTTATTAGCCATTGTCCTACTTTTATTTGTGTTGCTATAATAAAATATCCTGATAAAAAGTATGAGTTTATTGGCCCATGAGTTCAAGTTGAAGTCCACAACTACAGGGAACTCAAAGCAGAAACTTAAGTCATTGCATTTACAGTCAAGAATGGGGCAATAAACTGTTAGTCCCTGCTTGCTTATCATCATCTAGCTTTCTTCACTCATAGATAGTTCAGGGCACAGCCCCTGAAATGGTACCGCCTACACCTACAGTGTGCTAGTTCTTCCTATATTAATTAACAATCACAACAGTCTCCCACGAAACAACCTGATCTAGATAATTCCTCATTAAGACTCCTAGCAAAACCAACAGAGTCAACTAACCTGGACCCTTGGGGCTCTCAGAGATTGAACCAAAGAACATACATGGATTAGACTTAGGCTTCCCCACACATATGTAGCAGATGTGCAATTTGGTCTTCATGCGGGTCCTGATCAACTGGAGTGGAGGCTATCCCAAAAGTTGTTGCCTGTCTATGGAATATGTTCTTCTAGCTGGGCTGCCTTCTCTGGACTCTGGGAAAGGTTGCACATAGCCCTGTAGAGACTTGATGTGCCAGGGTCGGAGGGATACCCAGGGGGCCTTCACCTACTCAGAGAAGAAGGAGATGGAGGAAGGGTTGAAGGATTATGGGAGAGAGTGACTAGGAAGAGGTCAGCAAGCAGAATGTAAAATGAATAAGTAAATTTAAAAAAGAACTCCTTCCAAGATAATTCTAGGTGTGTCAAGTTGATATATAAAACTAATCAATACACCTGTGTATACATATACTGAATTAACATACTGTGCCTCATAAACACATACAAATAGTATATGTGAATTCAAATATAAAAAGGGGATGATTAGATTATTAAACATGTAAAGATACTTATTGTGCAGGCCTTGAAATCCTGAGTTCTACATGTAAATTTGGAACTGCCATCACAAAGTTGTTCTTCTGATCACCACGTGCATGCCATGGTACATGTCCCAGCCTAACTCTACCTAAAATAATGTTTTATTTTAATGTATATTTTAGTTGTAAAGATTTTAAATGAGTGAATGACTAAATGTGTATCAGGAATACAACTTAAACTAGTTATGGTGGCACACCACATAAATCCCAGTGCTTGGAGGAAACACTAGGAGGATGATGGCTCTAAGGCCAACCAGGAGTACACAGTGATGGAGGCTTTGTCTCAAACATCATGGAAAAAACAGCAACAAACATAACAAAAACTAATGCAGCAATAATTTTAGGTATACTGGATAAGAACAATATTGGCTTGAGAATAATTTCCCAACATTCATAATGTAGCATGCTATCAAGAATTCCAGGAACTAATATTAAATTCTTGTATGGAATATAAATTTTTGTATAGAATATATAAAAAGCAACAGTGTATTCTGAAGAAGTTCAATAGAAGACAGTAAAAAAAAAAAAAAAAGCATTAAAAGACTGTGAAATAAGCATACCAGAGTGGGCATGCTGTCTTCTGCTGAAGAGCTCCTAACAATTATGTTTCACAAGAAAACCTGCTACAGACACCATGTTCCAGGTCCAGAAGGAATGCGCAGGTTTCAACGAGTAAAATCCAATCTCTCTAAGAGATCAAACAGTAACTATATCTATAGATTTAGAGTGATGTTTGGGAAGATAGTTATAACACTTTGCTCAGTTACACTAACTGAATTGTATGCCAACCAATGGCATTCAAATCAAAAGATTAAAAATGTATCACAGTGAGAATAACAAGACTAAAGGGAAAACAATGGCACCTAACCCATAGGATACTATAAAAAGAGGTCATGTGTCAACCCAGGAGCAATTTAGAAGGTAACCAACAGGGGTGGCTCTCAAGTTGTACCAACAAAGGAAATAAATGATGAATGGCAAGTCTCAAGAAGAAAACTCCATTAAAAAGTCATAAGCCATGGTGTAGTTTCTAAATCTAAATGGCTTTCATCCTCACTTACTGATATTTACCCGAGTCTCAAGAAATGGATGGTACTGAATGCCCACACAGGTGTTCAGTGTAATAGCTCCCACCCCAGAAGATCTTTTGGGCATTTCCTTTGGCATTTCCTAATCTTCATTAGAAAAGAATTCATTCACACAAATTTTAAGGATTTTTGGACAAAATGAATTGATGATGAAAGCTGAAGACCAAAAGAATGAGGGTAGTCCTGTGTCACAGCTGATCCATACGAGGACAGATAACAGAGGAGTCCTGCCTACTCTATACTACAGTGAGTCGGTACCATATTCTGATTATAAAACATCCCCCAACAGGTTTATCTGATGAAGATGTGGACCCCAATTAACGTGCCATTGTTTCGGAGAAGGTAGAAACTTTAGGGGTAGGTTCTATCAGAGGGTATATGTCACCATGATCTGGTCCTTTAGGATTATACCTTGTCCTCATCCCCATTGTCTCCCTTCCTCTGTCTGTCTCCTGACCACCATAAAATGAACAGCTCTACTCTACCACATTCCTGCTACTGTGATACTCTGCTTCACCCCAGGCCCTAAGAAATAGACCCAATCAACCACAGACCAAAAGTATGAGCCAAAAGAAATCCTTTCTTTAAAATGTTCTCCATGGGTATTCATTGAAATAATGAAAACAATACCTAGCAGATTTAGCCCATTCTGTAGATCACATTCCCACCTCCCACATCACATGGATAAAATCCGTATACTTAACACGTAGCACAAGTTTCCTCACTGAGTCGTGGTCTCGCCTAGGAAATTTAGTCTTATAAGATAATTAGAAGCTACTAAAGGTGCTCCCTCACCCCCACCCCTGCTAAAGTAGCAAACATTATTATATCCTTGGGAGGATCACAATGGATACCAGTGCCTTTAAAGATTTCAAGTATTTTTAATTAATTCACCCTCCCATCCCTGCAAACTGTAAGCAGATATTAGTGGATAGCTCTAAGCTATCAAGATCCCAGCTAAGTCATAGTTCAGATCACAGCCTCCTACCCTAACTTGGTGACTCATGCTTCATTTCACCACAAGTCCCTGTCCAGTACCATCTGGAAAGGAGTTACTCCACAGACTTCTACTTTTGCAGAAGATATTTGGAGTTCCATTGAATCTTAAGCTACAGTTGGTTCACAGGTACTTTGGCCTAGGTACGTAGGACCTAGCAGAGATAAGAATGGTTCCCAGTCACTGCAGCAGAAGCAGAACAAAAGAGGTAGGATTGTTTGTACATGAGTGTCCTATTTTGTGGGACTTGGGGAACACAATTGGCCACCTGTAACACTCACTAAAGCCCTATCTTCAGAAAGGCATGGTAGACAAGGACTCGACTACATCAGTGGAAAAAGCACTGCATAGATTAACACTTAATTAAGTGTAGTTAATGCCTACTATGGAGACCCTGGTATCACTTTTTTTACAACTGTGACCATAACCATGTATTGACTTTTTTATTATAAAATTTGAATTCATTATTGAATACCTTGGCTTCTGTAATGTTAATGGGTGAAGCATAAACATGGCTTTCTGAATTTGTAACATCATGACTTTTCAGGAGCAGTATGATATATATATATATATATATATATATATATATATATATATATATATATGCAGTCTGTGGCATCTGATTATTTAGAAATAAGACTCCTGTTAAGTAAAGAGAATCACAAAACTGAGCTCATGTTTTTAGAGTCTCTCTTCTTTGAAGGTCATATCTATATAACTGGAAACTCAACCATGACATCTGTATAAATACTGACCAGCTGTTTAATCTTCTCCAGAGTCAGAAAGTGAGTGCAGGGGAAGGGGGCTGGGAGACTTGAGATAAACATCATACATTCAGCTGATGCCCCCTAATGGCCAAGAAAATGTGAGCCCAAAGTTTTCCCTGCCCAGTCTTTCCATCCACACCCATCCTTCAATCTCTGGATCCATACCACTTGACAATATTCCAGTTTCCAACTTGTACCAAAAATCTGCACACTCCTGGGCATCCTGAAAAGCATACTTCAGGACCACTGGACATTGGCAGCCGAAGGCCATCTCTCCTTGGGGTTGGAGACATACAACCTTCCCTCCAGATTTGTTTTCCCGAATCTTCATTGTGTGTTTTACAAGTGGGGTTAATAGACACATTTAATACTCTTTCAAAATTACTCCCTGACCGAACTTTTATGTCCTTGAAAACATAGATTCTTGGTTTATTTTGATTAATTTCTGCCTGATTATTATCATACTGCCCTTCAGTATTCACCATATATTCACAAGAGCATTATAATATGGCAATTTTTATCAGTGACATGTTGGGTTTTTAAGGTTTTAATAATTATATTTATAGTTACAACAAGTATTCAACAACAGAGCCTGTGGTTCAAGTTGAATGGAGTTTGATTGAACAATTCTAATTCACATGGGGAAAATTGATTGCAGCACCCTCAGAAGGCAACATTTGCAAACAGAGAACACATCTTGTGCAAGCAGCCTGTCTCCAACACTTCTCCAACTTCTGTATAAGAGTGAAGTTCAAGGAACTAAGTAAATTTTAAGATAAAAATATTGATCTTTTAAGAAACATTTCCTGTATTTTAAACCCAGAAAAGACACTGCTTTAAAAATCTGAAGATGCATTCCCTGTGAATACTAAGTCACAGCATAATTAAAGACAATGTCTGATTACTACACCTTGAAGTGACAGTCATGCAAGGGGCATGTGGCAGTGCAGACACCTAAATTCTAAGATATCTCAAGAGTTGTGGCAGGCAGTAATCAGGAATGAGGACACCTTTGGAGTTACTATAGCAACCCCAGGAACAGACATGATGGAAAAACATTCATAACAGGCCAATCAGTACTCTTGTGAATCTTGTTTGGTCAGTAAACTCAAGAATTTTCCAAATTTTCTTCCTAGCAATTAGTACAGTAACACTGGTCAGTCATGGTCATCTCCAAAGACTTGAACTAGCTCTAAGCAATAAAATATTACTTCAAAGTTAGGTGTTTTGTAAAGTTGAAGGAGTGCAGCTTAAATTGAATTAGTTAACTGAAATGGGTTAAAATTTGAGGCTATAATGGATTCTATGAGAATTTTCTCTTTTTCCTTCTTAGAAGGACTATGTAAAAATAATTAATGCCCATTTCCCTTCAAAGAAGGTTATGTAAACTCTTATTAGCTTATGTGTGAGACTAGTTAATTACAAATGAATACTCATTTGCCTTATTCATAATTTGTTAGTAAAACAGAATCTTTTGATTA